>NC_140970.1:33488877-33706377 GCF_056783735.1 Eptatretus burgeri | reverse complement strand
GGGATGAATTTGCACCAACGTTGGAAAAAATAGAACGATTAGTAATGGGAGACGAACAAGCATTGCAAAATGTGACTTTTAAAATGTGTAGGTCAGAGATACGTTGGAGGATGAATGGAGTATAGAAGAATTGAGAGCATAGAGGAAGCATTGTGAAAGAGGTGGATTTTTTCGACACTGGATGAAGGAAAGGTCGAGTTCAACTCAGGTTTTTGAAGAAGAAGAGCATGGTAGAGAGAGGATGTCAAAACATCTTGAGAGCTTCTTGTTTTTTTTTTTGAAGGTTAGGGAATGGGGGGGGGTGGGCAGAGTGAAGGAAGAGCTTGATCGTGAAGGTATTCACCACTCACTTTCATGAGTTTTTTTTTTTCTTCAAAGTGGGTTTGGAAATGTGGAAAGGCAAGGAGAAGGAAGAGGAAGAATTCGTAAAGGAAGTCACGTGGTCATGGGAGGGAAAGATGAGAGGGGAAAAGATTATTGTTGTTTTTAAAATATTTTAAGACATGAAACAGAAGGTAAAGTTGGGAGGGAATTGAAGGATTGGTTGAAGGGTAGTAGAGAAAATAAAAACTGAAGGAGATAAGGAGAAAATACAACAAACAAGATTGTGTGCAAAGACGGGAAGAAGGATATTCCTTCAGTAAACCTGATATGAAAAGACCAACGAATACTCACCAATCAGCACAAGTTTTAACACAAGACCAAACTAGAAACACAGAGATAACAAAATAACCGTGAAAATGTGACAAGAACGACCAGAAAACTTATCTTTGAGAAAGTTGGCAGAGGCCCTGAAAAGAACCACCACCATCGCTCAAGAACTGGAACCAAAAGTTCCAACTTATTAACTTGTATACATTCTCTTAACATGAATACTTCCTACTCACAACATTTCCATATTTATGTTTTTTATGTGGGGATAAGGAAACATCTGTCCAAGTGCTCCTCAAGTTACAAAAATCGATTATGGACAATGATCAGCAAACTTATAAGCAAAAATAATAATAATCATAATTGAGGCTTGGCGGGTGGTTATTGCGTGTGCGTGTGCGTGTGCGTGTGCGCGCGTGTCATTGCTTATCTCCATTTGTGGGTTTGAGGAGATTGAACAAAGTCCTCCCAGGACTCCAAGTATCCACCTTCGATTTGTTAAGGGATTACAGTTCATGGACCAAGCTGTTCAACATTGTTGTTTTCGGAGTTTTGGTTTGAGGGCTCTTTTCAGGATCGCCACTGAACCCCGGACTTCCTTCAATTGTAGTTTGTTTGTGTTAATATTCCCGGGGGTGGTATTCAAAATCTCAGCGAGGTTCTTTATCATTCCTGTTGCTCCAATTATCACTGGTACAATTTTGATGCTCTTCAGCTTCCAAGATCTCTTGATCTCATTTTTGTGGTCCTGGTAGTTGGTCCTTTTCTTGATTTCTGCATTATTTAAGCCATAATTGCTGGGTACTGATATCTCAATCAGAAATGCTGTCTTTTTTTTTTTTTTGGTTCCTGAGAACGATGTCCAGTCACAAGGCTTTGTTTTCTATGTTCACGTTTGATGGGATTATCAGGTCATACAGTACGTGAGCATAATGTCCTTATTTTCAGTGATTGCCCTTGGTTCGTGTTTCCATGAGTTTTCTGGAACTGGGATGTTGAATTTATTGCAGATATGCCAATTATATACTTTGCATACTTTGTTGTGCCGTTGTGTGTAAAGTTGTTCTGATAGTTTTCGCATCATGAAAGCAGGTGACTAGTACTTTCTGTTTGTCTTGCAGAAGCTAAACGTGTGTGTGTGTGTGTGTGTGTGTGTGTGTGTGTGTGTGTGTGTGTGTGTGTGTGTGTGTGTGTGTGTGTGTGTGTGTGTGTGTGTGTGTGTGTGTGTGTGTCTCACACACAGACGCGCAATCACCATACAGGTAATGTGCTCATGACTAATAAAATGTCAGTACAGTGTCTCTAACCCCACCACCCCTGTATGCACGAGTCTGAATGATTGTGGCGGTTATTACTTCCTCCTGTTCATTTATTTGTTTTTATTTTTCTTGTTTTAGGAGTGGTGCTTTGTATTATAACAATGTATATTGCAATAAATATATTTTAACAGTATCAAACTCTCACCATCCCTCACCCCCAGGCATTGTACATCCTTGTGTGCACACCTGATTCATTCAGCAACTGTCATTGCCTTCCATTGGGACTCAACCTGCCCCAAGTTTCTTTGGAAAAACTGTTTAAGGTAAGTCTCATTTGTGTACCATATTTTCCATTGTATAATCCACACTTTTTTATCAACAAAAAAGGTAAAAGTTGGGGTTGCGGTTAATACTCGGGGAAAAGAAAAATATCGGTCTTAAAAACGATCAATGCTGAATTTCAATTATATTCCAAATGATCACTTTTTCAGCAGTCAGAACTGCTGTTAAGCTAAATTTTGCTGTTTAAATTTAGAAAATTGGTTCAGGTTAAGAGTTTGTACAGCGTTTTGTTAACCGTGTGCGGAAATTAAATAAATAATAAATCCGGAGACACCCGGACTTTCGGTGTGTGGTGTATATCGAGCCTTGCAGCTCTAAAAATGCTATTAAACACAAAAGAACAACAATACCTGGTCTTGCATCAAAATAAGAATTATTCACAATAGCTAGTCTTTAGCGAGGACACTTGCAGATCGAGTGTATATTCAGGGGTTCACACTTTAGAAAAAAATTAGGTTCTCCAATGAGTACCAGCAGAAATGGTTTGGTACTCACGAAAAAATTTTTTGTCAGCTTTGAGCACGCTCGTCTAGTTTCCCAATCGCCACTCCGATTTTAATGTGCCGCTCAGCTTTGTATGCATTTTACTCCTCTCTAAGTGATCTCTCAGAACGTTCACTCCAGATGACACTCACAAACCGCTCTCTTTTTTGTGTTGTTCTGGACGCTCCTGAGTCTCTTTCTCGTTGCTAGTGCATTCTCCTTAGATATTTTTTTTAACCTTAAAAGTTATAAACTTGCAATATAGCTTATAAATTATATTGTTATAATTTATCAACTTGATTTTGTAAATTAAAATTTTGAAATTACTGTAAATCAATAATCAGAATTATCACAGAATAATCTGACCGACACAAGCTGAGAAAACCCCCTCTTGTTCCTCTTCGCTCGCGTGTTCTCCCCACATGTACCTTTTTAATTCCTTTTTATTTTTTTTTTTGAATCTTATAAGTTATTGTGTAACTTATAATCTTATAATTGTGACAAATTCATAAATCCTATACGATTGGAAATGTTAAGTTTTGTGTTAAAGACATTATTCTGATAATTTGGGGACAAAAGGCAACTCGAGTTTCAGTGGGACAAAGGATTCGTGCAGACATCGGTATGCGTTATTGGCATCGTGACATCGAGATGGATCATCAACAGAACTTTGAAGATGACTGGTGTTGAGGCTGAAGGATTTGGTCAACAGGGGCATTACACGGTGTGAACGAATTGGGTGAAAGTTTTGTTATGGAAACCGGTGCTCTCAACCAATGGTTAAGTTGTGGTCAATCTTTGGATTCAGAGAGAGTGTCGCCTTGCTGCGAGATTGACATTGCGAGTTTGCCATAAAGAGGTGAGGTGAGGAGCGATCGGGAGAAGGCGAGAAAGAGAGAAGGAAAGATCGAAGGAATGAGAAGCAGATGCGACTCGATGGTGATCTTGGAGGTGATCCGGAGATCCAGCTCTCGCAGCGTCTGGAGCTTTGTAACAGTGGAGCGCTTTGGAATGGTGGGAGACAGGCAGCAACGGTCTCGTGAGCTTTTGCAATGAGCACATGGACCACTGACCTCGTGTCCGGCTTCACTCCTGCTGGCTGATTGGTTGTGCTCATGAGCAAACAGCACACCGGCGTGTTTGTTTGGCTGCAGTTGTGCACCAAGGTCATCCCTCCCTCCCACCTCGTGCCTTCTCGTGGTTCGGTTTGATGTGGTGAGATCCATACTGTGATAAATTCCCACAGGGCTTGCACACTATACACTCCATACCCTAGCTTCCGGTTCTAGGTTTGGAGCAACGGCAGCTTCTCTCAGGGGGTCTCTGCCGACTTTCTCAAAGTTAAGTTTACGGTCGTTATATGTCTCGTTTTAACTGTTTATTTTCTCACCGACATATTTACTGTGTGTTCCTAGTTCGGTTTTGTTTCAAAAATCATGCTATTTTATGAGTTTTCGTCAACATTGTCTTAAGGCGCTGTTATCGTCGACACACGTTCCTTGTAAGTTACTCATAAGTCGAAACACGTCGAGGTAATGATTAGCGTACCCGAAACTTATTTATAACCTATGAGTAACGTGTTGTAGGCACGTTACACGATCGTTGATGCACGTCGAGGCACGTTACTTGTAAGTTACTCACAAGTCGAAACACGTTGAGGTAATGCTTAGCTTACCCAAAACTTATTTCTAACCTATGAGTAATGTGCTTTGAACCTATGTGTAACGTACCTCCAACGCATATTTACGTATGTAGACGTATTTGATTGACGTCTTCCGGACGACCACAGAACTTACTGAACGTGTTTCTAATTTACAGCTACCGTATAATGGCGTATTGGCAGCGTTTTAAAAAAAAACAAAAAACAACAACAATAACTTCCAATATTTCGTCACGTGCCATTACGTCACGTCCGATTGCCTCTTCGGTTTGCTCATGTCTTATTCTTAGTTCCTCCTCTGTGAATATTTTCTGTTTGAGGATATTGTCACGTCGACGTCGAAACTTAAAAGCAAATGTTTGAATATATTTTAAAATTCGTGATAGACTAAAAAAAAATAATATAAAAAACAACAACAATTTCAGATATTTCGTCACGTGCCTTCACGGAGCCAAGGAGAAAAAAAGAAAATGTGCCTTGACAGAGAAAATAAGTTCCGGGTATGCTAAACATTACCTCGACGTGTTTCGACTTATGAGTAACTTATAAGGAACTTGTGTCGACATGTGTCAACGATCGCATATTGTGCCTACAACTTATTCCCAGCATAGCGGAACGTGTGAGCCATACGGCGAGTACGTCGTAAAATTTTCAGCATGCTTGAAATTTCACGACTTTCTCGACGTACCACGAAATATGACAGCGTACGTCATCGTTTTTCAGCGTGCTCTTAACGTATACACAACTTACCCATACCGTATTCGTCGTGTGCCAGCGTTTTCGACACATTTTTCATAGGTCGGCATACGCTGGCCAAATCGTCAAGGTGTGACTGCGTGGTTGACACTTCCAATTCTCAGGCGGTTATGATTTAAGTCGGCGTGTGGCAGGTTTTTAACAGGCTACCCCACATGATCGTCGGCGATACGTGCAGCACGCTATGCCTAAGTTAAACTATCGTTGGGTATAGGTTGTGAACGCCGACAACAAGCAAAGCATTCGTTGGTATAAGTTATCGATAAGACAACGAAACGACAACGAAACGTTCTGTGCCCGTTAGTAATATGTTATGCATACTACCAACACGTTATGAATACGACCAAAACTTAAAAAAACCATCAAATTTTCAGCGTACGCCAACGTTTTACATACATTTTTATACGTTGCCATTGCTGGCTAAATCGTCAAGGTGTGACAGCGCCTTGACCGGGTTCCTTGAGGCCTACGTCTTTCCCGTCTTGTTGTCGAGGTGTACGATCGTTTTTATTTGTATTCTCTCCCGATTACCTTCAATTCCGATTTCCCCCACTTTCCCAACACCTCTCATCTCTTCCCTCCCAACTACACCCTCTGTTTGTTGTCTTAAATCAATAATAAAAAAACAACAACCCTTTCTCCTTCCATACCCACGAGTCCCTATTCTCCTCATTCTTCTCCTTTTCCTTCTCCTTTTAATTCTCCTTTTCCTTATTCTCCTTATTCTCCTTTTCCTTCTTTCCCACTCTTACCATTGCCTTCACGATTTCTTCCTACCACTATCCATTCCCTAATCTTACGTAATCTTCAAAAATCCATCAAAAAAAAAAATTTCCTTGTATGCTTTATATCCATACATTTCCTGTAACCACGTGTCTCTCCCCTCTTCCTGGTAATTGTCATCGATCCATCAGCTTCACTCGGCGTTTACCGATCCAAATTCACCAAACACCTCCACAATTTTACTTCAACCTTTCCTTTCCGAATGTTACGCAATCCTTGTTAAATAAAAATAAATACATTCATTCACTTTTGACAATACCCCTCTCGTAACCACGTGCTTCTCCCGTAACCACGTAATCTGTTTCCACCCTCTGCGTTTACCGATCCAAATTCACCATTCACCTCACAATTTTTTCTTCAACCTTTCCTCTCCCTAATTTTATGCAATCTTTATCAATAATAATAATAACGATAATAATTATTATAATAATAAAAACGGACTCTTATAATGAATGCTTCCTCTTTCACACGTGTGGTTCTCATGACTATCATAATTCGCTACTATTTCTATTTCAAGACTGCTCTCAATTCGACCTTTCCTTCATACCTTGTCTAAAAAGTCCAACTGTTACAACGTTTCTTCTCTCCAATCTCTTAATTCGCCTTTATTTCATCCCTCAAGAAACATCTTCAATCGCATTTCCAAACTAAAATTTTTTAAAAATATCCAGTTTGCTATGAATGTTCGCTATCCATCAACCATTGTTTTTTTCCGACTTCAGTGCCAATTCACCCCCTCCCTCTCAAAGCAACCATTACACTCTTCCTCTTCCAAGCTTCCCTCATCTTTCTGAAAAACTCCCCCCTCACCTTTCTCCCTCAACTCTCCCCACCCACCCTTCTCCCTCAATTCACGCCCTCACTCACCTTTCTCAAAGTTGCCCCCCTCACATCCACAAAGCTGCCTCCTTCCCCTGCCCTCTCTCCTCCATCTCATCACTCCACCTCCTCAAGTCCTCAACTGCCTTCTGAGCCCTCTCTTATGAATCCCCACTGTACCTCAACCCAGCACCACAGAGCCTTTTCTCCTCCTCTTCTGGCCCCCTCCCCGAGCTCTTATGCAATCCCCCACACTCTTTCAACAACTCTCCTTACCTCCCCCCCTCCCTTGTCCTACTCTTCCCCTCCCCTGCACCCATAGCCTCCTCCCCTCCCTCTTCATTAACAGTGTGGACCTCAAGTATCCAGGGCCTTCACTCAAACCTTACAGATCTTTCCATACAAGTTGCCGCTGACAAACCAGACATGATGTGCTTAACAGAAACCTTCCTCCCTCAAGATGTCTCTGACTCCCTAGTATCTCTCCCTGGTTACTCCCTGTGTACTGTACCATCCACCAAACAGTGATGACTCCATTTACACCTCACTATCCAAAAACATAGACCAACTTCTATCCTCTCATCCGAACTCTCTCTTCCTCATATATGGTGTGGGAGCAGTTACCTGCTACCTCAAGACAGAGAAGCGCAAGTTCATATACAAGCCATTTATTTCGTAAAACAAAAGACACTTCCGTGCACGGAAGGAAGACCTCAGCCAGCTACATGGTTGCAAGCTGAAGACTTAAGACTACATAGTACGTTGAGTGTTTATTTACAGTTTTTAACAAGATATCAGATGGAACTTTGTTGACTTCAAATAAGCCACATATAAAGGTTTTTGTTTGTTTTTCATCTTCAAGGAGAGGGGTGTGAGGAGGGTAGGAGAGAGTCATTATTTTGCCCTGCTGACTACATGATCACAGGTCAATGGTTCACTAAATAGACAAGATTTAACAAAGGTTGTTTACAACTAAAGTAAAGATCATGTGTGTATTTTCTTACTGGTTTCTTCAGCATGTATACTTAGCTTTGTCAGCATGTATGTTTATTAAATTATTTCTCAAAAGAACTAAACTAAGTTAATATTGCATTTTACATGATTATTATATTTCATTTATAATCCGGTTTCCACAGTGGTGACTTCAATTGTCATCATGCCAGTTGGCTGGGTGTGGGTACCTCTCTCACCTGTCATGGCACTTCAGCAAAAGACTTCTGCGACTCATTGGTACTGACTCAATCGGTCAACTTCACGACCCGGATCTCAACCAACGGTACTCCATCTCTTCTGGATCTGATTTTGACAAATTTCCCTGAAAAATCTGCTGTTCTTCTGACCACGTGCTTGTCAAAGTGGACATCCCTCTGGCTGTTATCACAGAACCACCACAGCTCCGTCGAGTCTGGCATTTCTCTCAGGCCGACGAGCAAGGTCTCCAAGCAGCCATCAAACTTCTCGACTGGTCTCCCAATGCTACTTTCTCCATCAACTCGCCCTAGGAATTCTTTCAAAGAAACTTGCTCTCTCTCATGCACAGATTTATCCCCTCTCGTCTTCACTTGGCCTACGCCTCCTCCCACCCATGGTTCACTGAAGCTTGTGGTGAGGCAGTTTTCCTGAAACAACTTCCCTTTGCTTCATGGAAAGCAAACCCAACTGAGGGTAATCTCAGTTCCTTCCATAAAGCTCAAAATAAGTGCTTGTCTACCTTCAGGAGAGCCAGAAAACAACATCTTTCTTATCTCAAGTCTGAACTCTCAAACCTCTCCCTCTTCCAAATCATAGTGGCATCTAATCAACTCTTTTTCTGGTGTATGTTCCCCCTCCATCCCATCCTTTACCTCAAATGGCGACATTGCTGATACTGCACGTGAAAAGGCTGAATGCCTAACCTCAGTGTTTGCATCTAAATCTTGTGTCCAAAAACCATCGCTTTCTGTACCAACCTCACCCAGTCGCACCCAACTGTCTCTGGACTCTGTGTCCCTTTCTTCTGACAAAGTGGAGAGCTTGCTGCGAACCTCGCCTCTGATTCTGCAACCGGTCCAGACAGTATCAGCCCACGTGTCCTAAAAATCTGCTCCTCTGATCTTGCTCACCCTCACTCTATTCTATTCACTCTCTCATTTGCTCAATGTCATCCACCATCTGTAGTGGGGCAGATAACAGCAATTTTTGAGAGGAATCGTGCAAATGATGATACAAGCATCAAATTTGGCACATTTGTTCTCCAGTGGATTCTAATCAAATCTGCCTGATTGGACATTTGAAAATCCAAATTTTGAAGAAAAGAAAAAAACTTCAAAAAAGTCAAGATCACGAATCAATGTTGGATGCTGGCTGAGATTGGTGAATGTTTCAGAAACATCATCAAAGACGTTCCAAGTCTGCCATGCAGTTTTCTTCCCTTTACCGCGGAAGGCAGACACGATGTCACATCCAGTGAACGCATGGAAGTATGGGATCCCTCAAGCTTTCTCAAACCCTATTGCAGAAACTACCTCATGGACTGGAATCCATTGTGCCTTGGCTCCTTGGCCAAAGGCAATCCACATGTTCTCAAGACCTAGTTCCTGTAAGGATGGCAGTAAAGATATTGCTATGACTAGTACGTCCGTGTCATTAGCCTTAATGATAATGGACTTGCTACCATCGTCGTTGCATCCCTGGCATGTACAAATATTCGAGTGTCAGCTTTTTCATGACAACATGGAGACACAGCATCCAGTGACTTCCTTGTGTTGCTAATGGCATCTTCTCCTTTTGTGACAATGACTGTGCTTGTCGTCTGTGCTTCACACATCTTTTCCGCAAGGAAGTGAAACAGCTCAGTCTTGTTGCTGTCATCTTGAAGAAAGCTTCTCCAGTTACTTGGGGTCTTACTTACTGGTTCCTGTCACTCTTCTTCTGATTCCTTGCCCCCTTTTCGACCTTGCCTAGGAGTTCAGACTTGACTTCTTGTGCACATCAAACACCACGTCCAACCTCTCATACCTGGCACCATAGGATTCCACCTTTGGGATGATGTCTTCTTTGGCATAGTCATCAAATATCTTTGAAGTGCGTGGAGGTAGGGCATTGATAAGTGCTGAGCCATCAATGATGACTGCATCTCCCCTTGGTTCTCTGTCTGGGATGTTAACCTGTGCTTCAAGAATTTCAGGCAGCTGTGACTTCAAATTTTCTTGAATTTTTTTTTGTTTTTTCTTCAAATTTTTAAAAATTTGGATTTTCAAATGGCCAATCGGGCATATTTGATCAGAAAGCCCTGCAGAACAGAAATGCCAAATTTGATGCTTGTATCATAATTTGCACGATTTTTCTACTATCTACTACACTAGATGAGAAAAATAAAGGAAACATGGGAGTAAGTATGTTGATACCTCATCACTTTTTTTCCATACAAAGTTGATGTACAAACATATTTTGATCTCGATCAGAAAATATAATGATCAACATATTCATTTATTTTTAGGGTGAAAAACATGGGTGCGTTAATACACGGCCACGGTTTATACACCAGAAAATATGGAATTTGCTTGATCAAAGGTAGTTTTTATTTTTTGCTCTGCCAAACTTTTTGTTTTCCTTTTCTTCAGGTTGGCAAACCACAAGATCTATGGATACATACCCTTTCCTGTGCTTTGATTTTTTTTGGAGCTAAAGTGAGCACAATTGGGCCATTTCCTGCCCATACAGTACTTCCATTTGCGATCAAGTCTCGTAAGTTTTTGTCTTTTATTCATTGTTGCATCTCTGTTGAAAATTCGGTGGGGTAGGATGTCGTGCAATTCTTGGTAGGCTGTGCATTTTTATGTTTTTTATTTTATTTTATATATATTTTCTTCTTTGAATGATTAATTTCTCCCAACTGTGCTAATAGACCATGTGGAGGTACTCGCCATTACCTTCAGAAAATGATTTTCGTTGTGCAGATCACCAATCTGAATGAAATGTGGCATACTTAAAGAATTTTAGACGCTGAGTCCAAATCCACTTGTTTCCACATCGAGGATGTGACACAATTGGTCATTTTTGACAATTAAAGATACACCGAACATTAAAGCACGATTTTGACACAGAAATGAAGAATCAAGGATAGACTGATATGTAGGTCAATGAAAACTCTTGTGAGGTCTTAAAATGATACAATATGTTTATACAGAGCCCTATTCACTGTTATTAAAGATGTTTATAATTGAAGGTCATAAACCGAAGCAGTTACATATTTTTATCAGCCGAAAACGTCTGGACCGACCAGACAGGCCTTCGAGTTGACCAAAGTAACTTTTTGCTTAAAAGGCAGCCACACTGGCTATTAAAGGTAGTTACATTGACTATTAAAGGCAGTTACAGTACCTATTAGACAGTTACATTGGCTATTACGGATTAAATCAAAGACAAAGAGACTGCGCGACTCAGCCTGATGAAAAGTAGAACTGCCACAAGAGGATTACTGTCTTAGAACTCCAGTATTTCTTGCTCTGAAGCGGTTTGCTGAACTAGGCTCTTTTACAAAACTCAAGTTTTGTAATAAAAGTTTTACAAAACTTTTATTACAAAACTCAAGTCCACTATTACATACTAACCAACCTGAATACTACTGTGTAGTAGATCACCACCGCAAAAGCAGTGTGACACCCACATTCACAGTTCGTCGTCGGAATCATCGTCAGTTCCGCTTTCATCATCCATAAGTTCCATTTCTGCATGGGTCTGTTCATCGTTGGTGCAGTTTTGACACCCACAGCACTCTGTGCAGGACAGTCCTTTTGAGCGGCAAGAACACTGGTTGGTCTCGCATTTCGTCTTCTTGCAATTACATTTCGTCGCCTCTAACAGTTCCTTCGGCGCTGGTGGTTTGTTCAGCCAGTGAACAATCAGTGCTCCGTTGCGTTCCACCCATACGTGAAATGTAGGAGAAGGGGCTTCTATAAACCTCTCGGTCGTGCGGTGGTGGATCGCAGACTGATCGTTCACTCTTTTGCAATGCTGTATGCAGCATCAGAGCGTCGCTTGTAGGTGGCAACTTCTGTTCTCCCAGCGACTGGCTGCAGAATAGCTTGTAGCGAGCCTCATCCACACTCTTCATGGTCTGCTGATTGTACATGGCGCAGATGAATTGTTCCAGGTCGTGAATGATATTCTAATCTAGCGTGAATTCTCGACCAATGCTCCCAAAACAGGTGATGAGATGGGGACTCTTCATCATCAAGTCAAATGGGCTTGTTTTGCCCTTACCGTGGAATGCAGTGGTGGTATCACTCCCCGTGAAATTGTGCATACCTATCAACGCATCACAAACATAACTTTCCAGGGCATTAGTCAGCTTCCTAATGTCAACGACGATAATGTCCTTGGGACTTCCTGTGACCAGATGGAAATTTCGCACCCAAATCGACTTCAAGTGAGCCAATGCCAACACAAACACATCAGTGTCGAAACTCTCTATGCGCACCGACTCTTCATTCTGTCCCGCGTGAGCGGCATGTAGCAGGAGCTTCGTGTCAGCTTCCTCATGGTCACATTCAAGTTCAGGTACTGACGACACAGTCATGACACCATTCGACGCCTTGATTTTCTCACATTTGCAAGCATGACTGATGTACAACAGCATGTCACCCAGTTTTGATGGAGAGATGTTTCTCGTCCACGATTCGACGATGAACTCTATCAACACCTCCTTGTTGGCTCCGCTCAGGAGATAATTGGCCCACTGTTTTGGAAGGGCTTGATCACGTCCGTAGATGGTTCGCACCTGAAGATCGCCCGCCCTGCCCGCTCGTCTGGCGTGCTCCAGGCACTTGATGTTGATACTTGGGTAAGTATCAAACACCACGTCCAGTCTCGAAGATTGGTTATGTCGTGCTTTGGCCACTACGATGTTCAGCACCATCTCTTCCAGTTTGCCGAAAGTGTTAGGCAGTGAACCAGCCTTTATCGCCTGAATAACGGCCATTCCATCCACAATTGTTGCACCTTGGATAGGCCGAGCGTCCACACGGCAATCGGGCCACAGTTTCAGTATATGGTTGCGGAGTTTGGCTTTGTCCGTCTTAGCAATCGAACCATCACCGGATGCCAGCGGGAAAGATATGTTCACCAGTGGGTATGCGAGCAGATCGTGGAGTGGAACATTGCTTTTCTCGCCAATCAACAGCAGTCGTGTGAAAAGACGACGTTCATTTGCAATTTCAACCTTCGACGTCTGCTGGTGGGAGTCGTTGACTTGCCTCGCGCCTTCGAGAATGTTGCCAATTTGGCCTTCAAAATCGGACTGAAGAATGGGACCTCACCCGAGAGAAGCCGATCACGCATGAATTGCACAACATTCTCTCCCTTGACATATGCGTTCATCAAGTCCGCCGAAGTGGCTGGCGGTGCGATGACACCTGAACTAATATTGACGAGTTCAAGGTGAGCGCTGCAGAAAGGGTTAATCATTTGAAGTACTGTGTCCATCACTTGTACCACCACTGCTTCATTCTTCTTTGAGCTCGACACATCCAAATCCTTTCTCGTTCGGGGCTCGTCGTGGATACCCGCCAAGGACTCACATTTTCTTGCGATTTCCGCACGTGCTGGTTGGGACAGGATCCACTTCTTCACAGCTGTGCTTTTCTGAGTGTAGCCAATGATGCCTCCACCGGTCTTGCTGTCCCTATTTAAAGTCTTCTCTATGATCTGATCACACGCAACACTACTAAATCCATAACGAGTATGCCGTTGGGCAGTCCATTTGCCGTCCATGAACGCTTGATAGGTGTCTAGGTGGAAGTGCTCTAGCCCGGCCATTTCCAGCCAGTAAACGGGTAAGTACCTTGCATAGTTTAGGTGATCGTATGCAAAGTGCCAGGGCATTGACGCTCTCGTGATCGCAAAGTGTTTCGACCAGTTCGAAGTACGAGTTGCCCGTATAAGCTCTCGTGCTAGCTCCACCATTTCCAAGTCGGGTCATGTAATGTCCACACTTTGGTGTTTGTTCAGGTCATCCCTCACCATGAGTGCTCCCGAGTATAGAACATGTAAATTGAGGTCTGAGTCACCCTGCTGTGGACCCTGGCTGGCTTCATCCTCTGTAGTTGACTGTTTCTGTTGTAGAGCTACTGTCTACAACAGCAGCCTGAGTAATGGAATCATTATCAATGTCCTTCATGTACACCACTTCGCTCTCAGACATTTTTGGTGAACGATAGAAAATCATGTCTGGGTACCGTTCCTGCAGTCTTTTCTTCAGTCTTGTTGCCTGGTAGTTGGCCTTATCCTGACCTTCGCATACTCTGAGTAGGTCATTGAACATCTCACACAACTTCTTCATATGTATAGATTGCTTTCCATCAATGAGTCTTACCTGGATTAGTTTATCACAGAAAATGTCAAATGTTGAGTTATAGTTCACTTTCTGAGTTTGGAGTTTGCTTTCACTCTGTCTATGGTATGTGTCATTCACATACTCATTATAACATTTATGGTGATAACAAACTGCCAGCACCACACAGTCTTTATCCTTTATAGTTGTCATTATTCTCACATCACGTTCATCTCTCCTCTGCTCAGCATTTTTCCTCAGCTTTCTGCCAGGGACAACTGATCACGTTGAGATTTTCCTTTGACACGGATGAATTTGCCTTTTTTCTGGCATATGATACAAATTATTGGCAGTACACCAGCTGATTTGCCAACCACCCATTCTACAGAGGTTTGAGGGATTTTCTACGTATTTTGTATGAGTGCCCCTCTTCTTCTAGTCTGCCCACCACCTCACTGGCTCTAGCAGAAACTGCAGTAGTGCTGGCTTCTGATTTCCTTTTTCCTGGCTTCAGTGCGTTTTATATGATCCTTGTTACAAAACGACGCATAGCAGAACCGGTGACAGCCGGCATCCGCAGGAGGATCAGTCATTGGCAGCAGTTTCATTTGTTTCAGCAAACGGCATTTGTTGATAGTATCACTATCTGTGGCGTCGCACCAAGTCTTCGCACACTCGCATACCTTACGCCAGCTCTTTTCCGTGAATTGCGTCACTTTCTCATCATCCTCCCCGCCCAAGTGTATGAAACAACGCATATTTGGTTGTTGAAAGACCAAAAATCACTCAAAATCACTCGACAACCATGGGCGCCACCATCTTGATTTGTTGTTTCCTGGTCCTTTCCTCCGCGATTACAAGCATGCCACGCCCACTTCACGGCGGTAATTTCAAATGGTAATAACTGTCGGTGTGTCAACTTGTGCATATGGAAACAAGTAGGAATTTCAATGGTGTGTTCTCATGAATGTACAGGGTGAATTTCGTTTAGATTGGTGATCTGCACAACGAAACTGAACGAACCCACCCACCTCCACATGACCTATAACCTGTGGTTTATTATACAGCATTGAATGTATGTTTGGCCGAAGATGTAACAAATGCTGGGTATGGCGTTGTAAATTGGAGACAGTTCCATTGCATACTTTGTACATGAGGAAGCAGTGTGTTGTTAATAATGACAAGAAAAAAACACATTTTAAGAAAAATGTAAAAACAGAGGGGTGAAATCTCAAAAAAAACAAACAAGCTAGGAATGGCACCACATTATGATGCCACAATCCAACACAACAATCCTGTTATGGATTACCATCACGACATCTATTGACATTTTACTTTTGTTGTGCGATTGTGATGGATGAAGAAAAAGAATAACAATGAAGAATGACACATTACGATGCCACAATATGTCACAACAATCCTATTCTGGTTTAGCATCATGATATCTTTTGACATTTTACTTTTGTTGTGGAATTGTGATGGAACGTCTTCAAAGGATATTTGTGATGCAAAACCAGAAGAGGATTGTTGTCGTATTGTAGCATCATAATGTGGTGTCAATCCTACCTTGTCTGGTTGTTTGTTTGTTTTTTAGATTTCATCCCTGTTTTTACTTCTTTTTTTTTAAATGTTTTTTTTTCATGTTTCTGCAATTTTTTTGAAAAGTAATAAAATGCTGAATGTTTCACATATTTTGTTATTTTGGTCTGGATTAAATCCATCTACAATATATTATTAATTTTAGTTTATGGTACAATCTACCCCATGATATGGACACACAGCAGGATTAAAAACAAAACCTGTCAAAGGGCAGATGTCCTCCTGCAGGTGGGTTACTTTTTTTAGGAGGTTGGTGGCAGGATTTGCACTCCGGCCACCGTAAAACCCTTCACTCCGTAAAATGCTCTAAAAATGCAAAGAAAACTGAAAACTCACTCCATGGGAGTTAGCTCCTGTGCAGCTGCCATTCGCAGGGCAGCTCACCTTATGACGAGATTGGGGAAAAGCCTTCAGAGCCGTCACTCTTTGTTAGGAGGAAAAGCACGGGGTAACCTTTTCAGGTTGGATTGCGGTGGTGTGTGTCAGGGTGGTGATGAGGTGTTGTCCACCAGATGGTGGTCTCCGAGGACTAACCTGCCATGTCCTATCCCGAACAGATCACTTGTCTCTGTTATCCTCTGAGCTCAAGCGTTTGAGCATCGGTATTGCAATGCTCTCTGAAGTTTGGAGACCGGATAGTGGCGAGATCATGGCGGGTGGTTACACTTACTATTGGTCTGGTCGTTCTGATGGTTACCATGCCCAATAGTCCGGCAGATAAGTGAAATATTTGGGGGAATTGTGCCTTTGATGATACAGGCATGAACTTTGGCACATGTTAGATCATGCCCTAAGGAAGATATGTAGTTATAGGGCCATCGTAGAATTGTCCTGTGGCCAAAATGGTGGCCATTTTCCAAAATGGCCACCACCGGATGTTATTTTACCAGCAGCTCAGGTTCTCGACCAGCTAGGATATTGATTCTGGTGGCTAATCATACATTTTCAAGGATGAGGAATGCAGTGGTACTATTTATAACATGCTAGCAACGACCAAACTACATATATCTAGCATTCAGGGAATTAAATAATAGTAAAACCATCAAATATTAGTGGAGTTATGCACATTTTCTAGAATTTCAGAATCAGCCCATGAGTTGTGTGCTGACCTCATAATTATGTTTTTGTGTATTCATATATTTTGCTGCATATTCACATAGAACATCATAATAACGTTACAATAGTGTAGTAGATGGTAGATACCGGGTGTAGTGGCGTGCGCTTGTAATCCGGCTACTCGGAGGCTTGGGTTGGAGGATCGCTTGAGGACGGGAGCTCTGCTCTGCGCTGGGCCGCGCTCTGAGAGGGTGTAGGGCAGCCCGGAATCATGGTGAAACCCAATCCTTATCCCCGTGTCGTAAGAGGCGACCAGGGTTGCGTCACCAAGGGCATCCGGCGTAAAACCTATGCAAAATCAATATGCGGATCATAACGGATGATCCGCTGTGGCAACCCCTAACGGGAGCAGCCGAAAGAAGAAGTGGAGTAGTCGATAGTAGAAAAATCGTGCAAATTATGATACAAGCATCAAATTTGGCATTTCTGATCAAATCTGCCCGATTGGCCATTTGAAAATCCAAATTTTGAAAAATTTGAAGAAAAAAAAACAAGAAAATTTGAAGTCACAGCTGGCTAAAATTCTTGAAGCACAAGTGGACATCCCAGACAGAGAACCTAGGGGAGATGCAGTCATCATTGATGGCTCAGCACTTATCAATGCCCTACCTCCACGCACTTCAAAGATATTTGATGATTATGCTGAAGAAGACATCATCCCAAAGGTGGAATCCTATGGTGCCAGGTACGAGAGGGTGGACGTAGTGTTTGGTGTGTACAAGAAGTCAAGTCTGAGGCAAGGTCGAAAAGGGGGCATGGAATTAGAAGAAGAGTGACAGGAACCAGTAAGTAAGACCCCAATTAACTGGAGAAGCTTTCTTCAAGATGACAGCAACAAGACTGAGCTGTTTCACTTCCTTGCGGAAAAGATGTGTGAAGCACAGACGACAAGCACAGTCATTGTCACAAAAGGAGAAGATGCCATTAGCAACACAAGGAAGTCACTGGATGCTGTGTCTCCATGTTGTCATGAAGAAGCTGACACTCGAATATTTGTACACGCCAGGGATGCAACGATGGATGGTGGCAAGTCCATTATCATTAAGGCTAATGATACGGACGTACTAGTCATCACAATATCTGTACTGCCATCCTTACAGGAACTAGGTCTTGAGAACATGTGGATTGCCTTTGGCCAAGGAGCCAAGGCACAATGGATTCCAGTCCATGAGGTAGTTTCTGCAATAGGGCCTGAGAAAGCTCGAGGGATCCCATACTTCCATGCGTTCACTGGATGTGACGTCGTGTCTGCCTTCCGCGGTAAAGGGAAGAAAACTGCATGGCAGACTTGGAACGTCTTTGATGATGTTTCTGAAACATTCACCAATCTCAGCCAGCATCCAACATTGATTCGTGATCTTGACTTTTTTGAAGTTTTTTTTATTTTATTTTTTTTTTCAAATTTTTCAAAATTTGGATTTTCAAATGGCCAATCAGGCAGATTTGATTGGAATCCCCTGGAGAACAAATTTGCCAAAGTTGATGCTTGTATCATCATTTGCACGATTCCTCTCAAAAATTGCTGTTATCTGCCCCACTACAATGATTTATAATCTATGTTGTTATTACAGCTTTTGTGTACTTGTGTACACCTTGTAACAACGCCTAATCTGTATGCTTTCAGTTGACCTGGACTGACGGTGGTGGCAGCCAACATATATTTTCCTGGAGATTTCAGCTTATGGTAGAGTGGTGGTGGTATAACTAGTACATACTGTTCTCATATTATAACTAGTAGATACTGTTCTAAAGTAGCATAGTGCATAGGGACAATGGCCAAACTATACAAGGTGGTGCTACTCGGCCAATATTTGGGGGAATTTTGGGGAAACATAAGACCATAAGAACTTTGTGGATGGTCACTTCTGGGGACAGATGAGCCCAGCTCATCAGGTAAACAGTGCTGACCACAGACTGGAACAAATGTGTTCTATGTCAGGAAAACACAGATGAGATGCTGACATGTCCATATAATTCAGCACGTGGCACAGATGGGGCAGGATACAGGACCATAGCTGAGCATCTTGTAGCATTCGACAAGATCAGTTGCCTGCCAAGAACACTAAAACTGTCACAACTGGATGAGGGTCAGGGCATCGAGGCAGCATTCCGGGTTCACAAAGCCAAATGGCATGACTCCTGCAGATTGCAGTACAACAAAACAAAACTTCAGAGGGCTGAAAAGAGGAAAACACACCACGATGATGACCCAGAAACCCACAAGTTCACCCGTCAGAGCATTGAACATGAAACTCATTCAACAGAGACATGCTTCTTCTGTGGCAAATCTGCAGCAAGAGATGCTTTGCGTAATGCATAAACATTCGAACTTGACATTCATCTGAGGCAGTGTGCCCTCAAACGACAGGACAAACATCTCCTATCCAAACTCAGTGTTGGAGATCTCATTGCCCAAGAGGCTAAGTACCATGCTCAGTGTTTTGCCTCTCTGCAATAAAGCGAGGGACACAAAGGCACAATAATCTAATGTAGACACTGTTAACCATGGAATTGCATTAGCTGGACTTGTCGCCTATATTGAGGAAGTGCGCTTGGACAATATGGTTGCATCAGTGTTCAAGCTAACAGACTTGGTGAATCTGTACAGTACCAGGCTGGAACAACTGGGACACACGTGACGGGGCGTGTACACTCCACTAGACTCAAGAACAGAATACTGGGTTACTTCCCAGACATGAACGCTCACAAGCAAGGTCGTGATGTGGTGCTCCTGTGCAATGAGGATGTTGGTGCTGCATTAGTGAAAGCATGTGAGCATGATGCGACAATGATGCAGTTCATCTAGCCAGAGCTTTAATCATCTAGCCTTTGATGATGTCACTAGAGCCTTCTGTGCCTTGGCTGCCACCCCAGACACCATAGACAACTTGATGGAGTCTGGAGCGATTCGTGGTATTGCTCTATGACCGCACTAGCAGCCTGGAATCAGTCAATCAGGCACGCAATCAGCTGTTCACCCAGAAAGGTAGAGACATTGAAGGACTCCCTCCAACACAAGCAGCACTGATTCAGCATACAAAGAGGGCTGCCTACCAAGCTGGTCACTTCTGGGGACAGATGATGATTGCAGTCCCAGAACTCACATCCCCAGGTGACTGGGGGTGTAAGAAGAAGGACACAGGTGGATGGGAAGTTCACTGGACCACACTGCCAGAAGCGACCCAGGCCTGTCGAGAACTCATACGCTGTGGATGCAAAAAGGGGTGCAGAGGACAGTGCAAATGTGTCAAGGCAGCACTTCAGTGCACTGCCATTTGCCACTGTGGTGGACTGTGTTCTCGAAACTAACATTACATTTCATTGAAAACCTGTAATATTACCATGGAAGGCTTTACCTGGTTAATAAGGGAAGGACTGTCGTAGACTTGCCCTCACCACTAACATGTCAAACAACAATGGGACCATGCACTATTGATTTGCAAGATACAGCATAATCTCATGAACTTTGTGCTCGTATAAATAAACTACCAGATATTATAAAGGAAACATTGCGAAGACTGCATTGTACTCTAATGTCACAGTTGTCACAGTTGAATATGTCACAGTTTCAAAACATGTACATGTATAACTCCACCAATATTAAATGCGTTTATAATTTTACTATTATTTATTTCCCTGAAAGCTAGATATATGTAGTTAGGTAGTTGTTAGAGTAGTTATAGCATGTTGAAAATAGTACCACTGCATTCCTCATCCTTGAAAATGCACAATAAGCCACCAGAATCAATATCCGAGGTAGTCTAGAACCTGAGCTACTGGTAAAATAACAATTGGTGGTGGCCATTCTGGCCACAGGACAAAGCTAGCGTGTTGTAAATAGTACCACTGCATTCCTCATCCTTGAAAATGTACGATTAGCCACTAGAATCAATATCCTAGCTGGTCTAGAAACTGAGCGACTGGTAAAATAACAACCGGTGGCGGTCATTTTGGAAAATGGCCGTCATTTTGGCCACAGGACAAATCTGCGATGGTCCTATAGCTAAATATCTTCCTTAAGGCCCAGTCACACCTTGACGTTTTAGCCAGCTTCTGCTGATTTTTGGGAAATTTGTCTAAAACGCTGGTACTCTGTCGAATACGTTATGGGTAAAGGCCCGGTCACACCTTGACGTTTTCGCCAACGTATGCCGATTTTTGAATTTTTTTTCTAAAACGCTGGCACACGTTGAATACGTTATGGGTAAGTTTTGATAACATTAACAGCACGCTGAAAAACACTGCCATACGTCGTTGTACATTGGCTTTAAACGTTGTACTTTTTGGTTGTCCTCAAATTTTTTCATGCGTGAAATTTCACGACGTATGCCGGCGTATGACTCGCACGTTCCGCTACGCTGGCCACAAGTTGTATGCACGGTCTGCGATCGTTGACAGACGTCAACACATGCTACTTGTAAGTTAATCATAAGTTGAGACACGCCGAGGTAATGTTTAGCGTACCCGAAACTTATTTCTAACCTATGATTAACGTGTTGTTAGCACGTTACGCGATCATTACCACACGTCGACAGACGTTACTTTTAAGTTACTCATAGGCTGAAAGACGTCAGTATAACGGATCGTCCTTGCGTCAGCGTCCACGGCCACGGCCAGGACACTTATTTGCAGCATTCTTCAAACTTTTCTTCGGCATGACGAGGATGTTCACACTTCGATGTCTAGCTTGGCTATGATTCCAATTGTCCATCGGCAGCGTCTATTTAAAATAGTCGAGTTTGAGCGTTTTAACACGTTCAGAAGAAACGCTTCAAATTTCCAAACCCCAGCGTCAAAAAACAAAGGCGAGTGACAGCAATTTAAATCGTTCATTGTAAACAATGAAAATAGCTGAGTGGTACCGTTTAAAAGTCGTTGAGTGTAAAAAAAAAAAAATCCAATTGTTGAGCGCAAGCGTCTACTTTCAATAGTGGAGATGCAGCCATTTAAATCGTTGAGTTTATCATTTAAATCGTTAAACGCAAAGACGATTCATCATAACCCACACCCTCCCCCTCACACTCACCTACTACTGCCAACATGAACAAACTACTACTAATACTGATACTGATACTGTTACTGCTGACATGGACATCGACTCAAAAAGGACTCGAAAACACTGTTGGGTTCCCATTTTTATATATGAGCACCATTTTTATATACCAATTCCCAAAACCGCTGGGAACACGTCTTTATATGGCAGTTGTAAGCTAGAAACACGTTAATTTATTTTTTTTGTCGACCGGAAGACGTCATTGGAATACGTCTACATACATCGATGTGTGTTGGGACTACGTAAAGAATTGGTTCAAAGCACGTCAAACATAAGTTAGAAATAAGTTTCGCGTAAGAAAGACATTACCGCGACGTGTTTCGACTTATGAGTAGCTTATAAGTAGCCTTTGTGGACGTGTGTAAGCGTCCGCATAGCGTGTGTACAACTTATCCCCATCGCATGCGGAACGTGTGTCATACGCCGAGTACGTCGTAAAATTTTGAACGTTTAAAATTTCTTGACGTACTCTACTTACTACGACGTATGATAGCGTACTTTCGCGTTGTACTCACGTATACCAAACTTACTCATACCGTATTTGACGTGCCCCAACGTTTTAGACACATTTTTCTTAGGTCGGCATACGCTGGCAAGATCGCCAAGGTGTGACTGCGATGTTGACACTTCCATTTCTACGGCAGTTATGATTTGAATCGTTGTGCGTCAGCCTTTTAATAGGCTACGTCACGACATCGTCGTCGATACGTGCAACGCGCTATGCCTAAGTTAGACTATCGTTGGGCATAGGTTGTGTAGGCCGACAACAGGTTCAGCATTCGTTGGTATAAGTTATCTATAACACAACGAAACGTTCTGTGTCCGTTACCAATGTGTTATACATAAGACCAAGTCGCTATGAATACGTCCGAATCTTTAAAAAAAAAAACATCAAAAGTTCAACGTAAGCCAGCGTTTTACATACATTTTAATACGTTGCCATCGCTGGCTAAAACTTCAAGGTGTGACCGGGCCTTAAGTTTTGATAACATTGAGAGCACGCTGAAAAACACTGCCATACGTTGTTGTAGGCTGGCTTTAAACGTTGTACTTTTCGGTTGTCCTCATATTTTCCATGCTTGAAATTTTAAGACTTATGCCAGCGTGTGACTCACACGTTCCGCTTAACGCTGGCCATAAGTTGTAGGCACGTCACGCGATCGTTGACACGCGTCGACACACGTTACTTGTAAGTTACTCATAAGTCGAAACACGTCGAGGTAATGTTTGGCGTACCCGAAACTTATTTCTAACCTATGAGTAACGTGTTGTACTCACGTTACGCGATCGGTGACACACATCGACACACGTTGCTTGTAAGGTGCTCATAAGTCGAAACACATCAAGGTAATGGTTAGCGTCAGTGTTCCAGACTCCCTGGTTTTATTTTTTTTTTCTTCCTTCCTTCGGTATGATGGTGATTTTGACACTTCGATTTCTAGTGCGGTTATAATATAATATGATTAATAGGCTGCCACTCAACAATTTAAATCAGAACCGCACTGAGCACTGAACACCGTCATACCGAAGAAAAAAAAAAAAAACCCGGAGTCTGGAACACTGACTCTAACCATTACCTTGACGTGTTTCGACTTATGAGTACCTTTCAAGTAACGTGTGTCGATGTGTGTCAACGATCGCATATCGTGCGTACAAATTATTCCCATCGCATGCGGAGCATGTGTCATACGGCAAGTACGTCGTAAAATTTTCAACATGTTTAAAATTACAAGACGTACTCCATTTAATATGACGTATGATAGCGTACTTTAGCGTTCTATTCACGCATACCAAACTTACCCATACCGTATTCGACGTGCGCCAGCGTTTTAGACGCATTTTTCAGAGGTCGGCATACGCTGGCAAGATCGCCAAGGTGTGACTGCGATGTTGACACTTCCATTTCTGCGGTGGTTATGATTTCAATCGTTGTGCGGCAGCCTTTTCATAACCTACGCCACGTCATCGTCGGCGATGCGTGCAGCGCGCTATGCATAAGTTAGACTATCGTTGGGCATAGGTTGTGAAGGCTGACAACAGGTTCAGCATTCGTTGGTATAAGTTATCTATAACACAACGAAACGTTCTGTGTCCATTACTTATACGTTATGCATAAGACCAAGTCGTTATGAATACGTCGGAATCTTTAAAAAACACATCAAAAGTTCAATGTAAGCCGGCGTTTTACATACATTTTAATGCGTTGCCATTGCTGGCTAAAACGTCAAGGTGTGACTGGGCCTTTAGGGCATGCTCTAACAGTGTGCGAAAGCTCATGCTTGTATCATCAAAGGCACAATCCATTCCCATATCTGCCAGACTACGAGAAGTTGCTGTAGCTGTGTTCATTAAGCTGCCTCCAATGATAATTGAGGTAATACCGGTCAACGAGCGTATTATGAGACAAAGGATTCATCACTCCTTGGATGTCGTTAACGTGTTCTCTGGACAGGCTCTGACTGAGGCGAGTGATCTCACCGTGAAGGATGTATTCTATGCCACACTCGAGTCTGTGGTTGATCAGTGCCTCAGGTGAGAATACTCTTCTGGACTTGGGGATTTCAATGCATCAACTCGAACTGATAGGGATGGTTATGAGGCTTGTTGGTTACCATGGGTCTGGAACTGAACCAGAATAGCACCAAGTTCCTTGACTTTGCAAGAAGTCGTGGACTTACGGTGGCTGGTTCATCGTTTCAACGCACATCGGCTCATCGCTTGTCTTGGTATTCCAACGCTGGTGATGTGGCAAAGGAGATTGACCATGTGCTCGTTAATGGTCACTGGAGTATGATACAGAACTGCAGGGTCTACCAGAGTGCTCAGTTCCTCAATACCAACCACAGGCTTGTTGTGGCATCTCTGAAGTTGCAGCTTAAATCTGGGAGAATGGTACCATTCCAGTCTCGGCTAGATGTTGAGAAGCTCAAAGATGAGAGGGTAGCTGAGGAGTTTGCGAACTGGCTGAGTGAGGATTTCGTGGGCCTGGGTACTTTGCGGAATCCTGAAGAGTTGTGGAGTGCCTGCAAGATTACCATATTTAATGTTGCCAGTAGATGTCTGGGAACTCACCGTGGGGCGAAGAAGAATTTTGTTTCTCAAGGGACACTGGAGGATACCATGGACCAGAGTCACAGGGCCAGGCTTAATGGCATAGCTGAGCTGTTCAGGGAGTTGACACAAAACAACATGCGCTGATGGTGGACAAGGAGGCCTATGTGCCAGGAATCTGTGAGGGGGGTATCATATCACTAGTGGTCAAGTGGTTCTCGTCCGACTTACAGGCGAATTCACGCAATGCATTCCTCCAAGCCCATCCCTCAGTGTACTGCAGTTAGGGTGAAGGATGGTGGAATCTTGACAAAGGAGTCGGAAGTAAAGATCTGCTCCGTCAGTTACTTTGAATGGCTGTGCCAGGCTGATCCACCAACTGTTGAGTTGAATGTCAGGGGTGTCACTATTTCTATTGCTGACCCTTCAATCAACTGCGATCTACCTTTGTTTGTGGAAGCAGGCTGCGATGAACCGATTGAATTGAAACGGGGTAAAGCTCCAGGGATCTGTGGCATCCATGCTGAACTTCTCAAGGCTGGTGGAAATGCTGTACTCATGTCGTTGCATGTAGTTCTGTGCTCTGCCTGGAACACAGGCATCAATCAGCTGACTGGAGGAGGGGCCTTGTTGTCCCTCTCTGGAACGGGAAGGTGGATCGCTAGGACTGCAACAACTACCAAGGGGTGATGCTGCTCTCAATGCCAGGCAAGGTCTTTGCTTGGATAATTCTTGGTAGGGTTTGCCACCATCTGCTGGAGCACTAGTGCCCAGAGCAGTCACACTTTACACCAAAGAGTTCAATGATTGACCTATCCTTGCTCTTCGGGTCCTCACTGAGCGCAGATGAGAGTTCCGGCAGGGGCTGCTTGCACCCTATGTTGATCTCTGCAAAGCGTTTGATTCAGTGGATCGGGATGCCCTATGGAGAATTCTTGGTCTTCATGGGGTGCCTCCAAAACTGATCATTCTGATGTCTGAACTGTACTCCAGCACTGAGTGCTGTGAGATGTGGTGGTACCATCTCTGACTTATTTCCAGTTGTTACTGTAGTTCGTCATGGGTATGTACTGGCCCCCACACTTTTCAGCGCTCGTGTGGATGGATTCTGTGGAGGATGTCTGAGAGCTCAACCTGCGGTGCATCGTTTGGGAATGTCAAGGTTTCTGACCTGGATTTAGCAGATGATGCAGTCATCTTTGCAGTGACTCGATATCCTTTTGTGGTACCTAAAGGTGCTGAATGAGCAGTCGGAGCCACTGGAATTGTAGGTTTCCTCGGTCAAAACTAAGATCTAGGCTTTCAATGACATACTGGATGCTACTATCTTGTGGTGAGACTTGCTTGTGGTGAGAATGCTGATGTCACGGAGATATTCATGTCTCCGCTGGCTGTGAGCTAATGTCAATAGATGTCTGGGTCGGATTTAGAGAGTCATGGATTCACTGGTTCATTGGGAGTGGCGTTGTCGGTACCTGTGCAGGACGACGAATGTCCGAGTCTTCAGGTCCTTGGTGCTTCCAGTCTTGCTCTACAGATGTGAGACTTGAACTCTGGCCAGGGATCTGAGACGGAGACTTAATTATTTTGGTACCAGGTCTCTTCGGAGAATTCTTTTCTTTTGCTGGTCGGTCTTTGTGTCCAACGAGCGGTTGCTGAGAGAGACTTAAATGTAATTTGTTTACTGCGTAGTCCGTGAGCGTCAGCTGTGGCTGCATGGACATGTGGCTCGTTTTCCTGGTGCTGGTCCTTCTCACCAGATTCTCTCAGTGAGGGAGCCTCATGAGTGGAGGAGGTCAACAGGCTGACCACGTGCCACGTGGCGCAGCAGGTTGATCAGCATCTCAAGGCGATGGGGATGGGCCAGGCATTTGTCTGGGGGATGGCCAGACAGAGGCCCATGGAGTACCGTCAGAAAGTGGACGCAGCGATGCACTGCTCCGGCGCATGCTTCCATACCCTACCTGACCTACCTCGTACCCCCTCAATCCTGGCTTTTATCTCGGTCCACGATGTGGATTACCACGTCTCGTGCGGAAATATCGATGCAAATACCGTTTCAAAGAAAATTAAATGCTTAATGTGTTTTTTTTTTTTATATTTTGCTATTTTGGTATGAATTAAATCCGTCTATGTTGTTAAATTTGGCTTATGGTACATTCTCCTCCTCCCCACTCAATCCTGGCTTTTTTTCTCAGTCCAATATGTGCATTACCACCACTGAAATGAAAATAAATAGAATGCTCATTGCCTTTCACAACACAGACCCCAGTGTCGCTGGTCGGCACCATCTTGGTTAGCACTCGATGCTCGGCGATGACGATTTCCCTCATGCGTTTGCTTGGAATTTAGAACGAAAAACAATCGCGTTTTTTCACCTTTTGTGCGATAGTTTTCAATGGTAAACTTTATCGTTGTAAGTATAACACTTTCATTTTCACAAAATTTGAGAGCAAATATTGTTTATTTGGGAGCGTGAAGAACTCTGGACGTCTTGAGGAAGCTTACGAAGATCAAGTCAGCCCGTTTATTTCACAATTTTTTTTATTTTTAATGGTCCAAATTGAAAACATGAATCTACTATACCTTGCGTTTTTTAAAAATTTTTAATTAGGTACCAAAATGATGCAAATCAAAGTGTTGATGTATTACAAACTTTATGTATAGTAATACCCAAATTGTTGGCAGAAGTGACCATTCGAGAGAATGTGCATGTCTGCTGCAGGCAGAGTGATTCATCAGTGTGTGTGCTATCCCTTGGATGGACGTTAAACTGGATGTCCCGTCACACGCTCACCTGCCTCGAACCTGCCTAGCCTGGGTTTGAATCCTGATCCAGTTATAAGCTGTCCACCCTGTGTTTCACATGCAGGGTGATTAAACAATGTATGTGCCGTCCCTTGGACGAACGTTAAACATGACTTCCCATCACACGATCGCCTCTAAGATGTCTAGTTATCACCGGTACCAGCCGGTTCATGAAAGACTTAAGTAAAACTTCCCTCGGCCGAACTGACGAGAAGGCAGGATTAATGGTGGCCTTTAACATAAATACACTCGTTAATCCCCCCCCCCGCCCCCCATATGAAAAAATGTTATAAACCAACTTGTGACCAACAAATCAATTTACCAACAGCGTTCATGTGACGAACGCCAAATAATAATCTGCGATACTGCAGTGGTGTTTCAGAGTAAAACTACACCATCCCTGTTCATCGACATATGAGAATACGTGTGAAACGTCTTTCCACAACCCTCCCGTAACAGATTGGAGCAGTTTATTGCCACTCAAAATGTAATTACCTTCGCATTCTGCGAAAGGTTATGTTTTGGTCGGCGTGTATTTATTTATTTATTTGTGATCTTGTGATTCGTATAACTCAAAAAGTATTAAACCAAATTGCATGAAATTTGGTGGGATGATTGGTTATTAGCCAGGAAGCATTCGATTAGATTTTGGGATCGTTCGGGTCAAAGGTCAAGGTCAAGGTCACGAAAAGGTCAAAATCGTCTTTTTACGATAACACGGTCAATTTTTATTCAATTTGCATGCAACTAACGCCAAAATGTTCAGAATTCAACGCCTCATCTTGTGATATGCAATATGACACAATGACGCCCATACTCTTGTTACCGGTTAGGGGTCAAAGGTCAGGGGGGGTCACGACCTTGAAAAATATGCGGTTTTTGTCATAACGCGGTCAATTCTTGTCTGCTTTACATGAACCCAGCACCAAAATGTTCAGAATTTAATGCCCAATCTTGTGACACAATGACGTCATAACACATGTCACCGGTTGGGGTAAAATGTCGGGGGGGGGGTCACGCCCTTGAAAAATATGCGGTTTTCGGCATAACTCAGTCAATTCTTATTTGACTTGCATGAAACCAGCATCAAACAAGATTACCTTCTCTTGTTGAAACGTTGTATTCACCGAGCTTGCGAGTGAAGACTCGCCAAAATGAAGTGAGTTGATTGTTGTTTAGTCCGTAGCCCCCGAAAGTCGGGGGGGAGGTCATGACATTATAGACATGTGGTTTGTGTCATAAGACCATTCATATGAAACCAGTTCCCCACACTCGTACCAAGAACAAAAAAAGTAGTGGCGGCGAAGGTATGCACTCTATGAGTGCCCGTTCTAGTTTTAACATTTATTTGGCTTTTTCAATCTTGGATGCACTCAAAACCACCTTGATCCGCGATGTGAATCAGCCAAGTGATGCTAACGAAAATGGCGCTGATCACATGACCTCGACCTCATGGCCGCGACACTTTTCACGGGTTATGAGCATTCTATTTATTTTGAATGTTTTATTTATTTTGTTATGGATTAAATCCATCTCTGTTATTAAATTGTTTTAATACTCGTTTCAGTTGATTTGGGTGAAGGTTTGGATATGTATCACTTTTGGAATGGTTCTTTCCGGCATCCATTTTCCCTCCTCACAATCCTGGTCTGGTTTGGTTCTAGTCCACATTCACCTTCGATTTCTTTTCGTAATAAAACAATGCTTTATTTATTTTTTATTTTTTGGTTGCGTGCACTAACCCAGAGACAAAGTGACTTCCTTGCTTTGGAATCACCATCATGACTTCAGCACTTATTGAGGTATGTCGGGCTACAGTTTTACATTGTTTTGAGCGGTGGCCAAGAAGTACAAATTGGCGATTTAGCGATCTCTCGTTGTGGTACTTTAGCAATGTATTTTGGCGTCTTTTTAAGTCTTATTAGTTCAGAAAATGCTTGCTAATAAATGTTTTAGCTTTTAAATGCTTTGACTTCACTCTTTAGAAGTTTGAGTGCATCATTGTGTACACATTTGAATGGGGGGGGGGTGGCATTTTTCTGTATCGTCCTTGTATATGGCCGACTACATTACTCCATCATATGAGTTTCTTGCAAGGAATTTTGATGCAGTAGGAGGCCAATAGGTCCATCAAAGCCTGCGCTATTATTACCAACTTGTGATTGTTTGATTTTTTTTTTTTTTTGTCCATGCTCTACCCTTATTTCATTCTGAACGTCAAGCAAGGAAGCAGCATCGTGGTTTTTTTTTTTTAATTTATCTCCGCCACCTAAGTTGGATGGAGGTTGTGTTCACCCCTGTCTGTGTATTTGTCTGTTAGGCTCTGTCGGTATCAAATTTTTTTTGATATCGATATACCGAGGGGTCATACCGGTTGGGATCCCGCTCAGCTGTTGAATTAACACCAGGTGGGGTTGATTCTGCTTGTCATCCTTCCGAGGTTGGCAAAATGAGTGCCAGCATGCTGGTATACTGTGTCGAAGTGGTGACTCGTCCAGGATTGTGCCCAATAGCCAAGGAGACTGCTTCGTCAGCACCAACGCTCTGCACAGAATATGGTCCCAATGGATGGATGGATGGATACTGGCATATCGATATTATTAATAAATACAAAAGGGATTAAAGAATTAATTTTTTAACACAGGTTCCAAAAACACACAATGGTCCATTACGTATTCATATATGACGTACACATCTGAGTCACAGTAATGTGGAGTTTGGGGGGGGGAGAGCAGGATATTGGTTTCGGATGTGGAATGAAGATGGGGGGGGGGGTGAAAGGGTTGGCTTGAATTGTGAAGTAGGTGTTGTGAGATGGAAGGACGGACAAGAGGGGTTTGAGACGGAGGAACAAATTGGTGGATTCAGCCTTCAGGTGAGGGACCTTTCCCATGGGAATTATGGGGTTTGAAAGGCAAAAGGGACAGGATTGTGAGGCCTGAGGAATTTGTGAGTTACTTTTTGGAAGTTAAAGGGTGAGGGACCGGCAGTGGACGGGTTGCTGGAGTTAAAAGAAGGGTTGAAAGATGGATTGTTTGACTCAAAAACAAAAGTTTGAGAGTCGAGACTCGGGGGTCCGGGGACATTACTCAGGGAATGAAACGGGCTAAACTTAACGCCATTTCCCTCACCAATCCCTCCCCCATCCCTCCAAACAACGGGTGGGAACTGGAAGTCTATTTTACATGCAGATTGAAGACGTTTCTTATTCTGGGAACGGGAACTAGTTCATACCGGTATCGTTTTCATACTGCTATGACTATCTCGGATCACCGACTTGCCACAGGGTTCGAAAACACACTTGATTCATACAACTAACCAATTGGCAATTGCTTTAAAACCAACCACGAGGGCAAATTAAAACGCGATTGCTTGTATGGAGCTGATGAGCTCGAATGCTGAGGTTTAAAAGTTAATACGTACTGTACTTACTTCCTAGTACATCTTGACGTCGTACTTTCACTGTTCTGTTCCATGTTTAACCGAGACTGTGAGTGCATCAAAGCTTTTTAAATCATGCATAGTATTTAAAGATTGTAAACACCTTTCTTCGATTTGTTGGCGATTATATCGTTTTTTTGTTTTCTCTCAGTATATCAGCATATTCAGAATTCCAATACCGGTTTATCGATGTGGACAATTAAATTGATATAACTGGTATATTGAAATATCTCCGGACTCTTACCTGTGTGTTTATCTGTGAGTAGGATATCTCAAAAACTGTGGATGTATTCGGATGAAATTTGGTGGGCAGGTTGGGTAATATGACAAGGACAAACTGATTAGATTTGGGTGAAGCTCTGGATCTGGATATGAGAATTAATTTTTTTTTTAAAGTGATTCTACTTATGTTTATCACGATTAAGAAATGGGGCCAAAAACGATATACAACACGATATCTCAAAAAGTTGTGGACGAGTTGTGACTAAACAAAGTGGATGGGTTAGGTGAGCAGAACAAGCAGATTTAGATTTTGGTTCAGATCTCGATTCAGATTTAGTCAGCATGAGAATAGGTTAGCAAAATTTCTTCCTCGGTCGTTATCAGTAATTCATAGAACCACCTTTTGTGTGGTTCTTGGAAGTTCAGTCCTTTCTGGATGGATGCCTAATTTGATTCACAATTTTTACTTTTTTGTCAACTCATTACTTTTGTTTCTCTGTTTATATTTATATTGCTCTAACAGATAACCCGGTTCCACCGGACTGTTAGAGGGGAATTTATTCCCAATTGAGTGTGTAATATTTCAGAAGTTTGCTAGGAATGTCCTCTGACAGCATAAATCAGGGACCCATGGAAATTCCACATTATGTAAAATGTGACTTCAAGTTTTCAACCACAAGTCCTCAAACCCTCTCCCCACCTCCAATTTTCAAATCCCCTCTACCAGCTCTATCCCCCTCCCCCCTCCCCACCTCAACTTTGTCCTCTCTTCTCCCTTTCTTGTTGAAATCCTCAATTCCACTCCCCCCTAAAGTCTTAACTCCTCTCCCAGCTCTGTCCCTTTCTTGTGCAATCCCAACTCACTTCAACACTCTATCCTCAATCCCTTTCCCTTCAAGTCCTGAACCCCCCTTCCCACCCTTTCCCAGCCCCAAGTCTCTGAACCCCTTTCCCACCTCAACCCACCCTCTCCTAACTCTTTCCTCCACTCACCCTTTCTTATTCAAGTTTTAAACCCCAGGTCCACAACTTTTCTTCTTCAAGTTCTCTCCCCCTCCAAAACCCAAGTCTGCAGAGGTCACTCACATGCAGAGCCAGATTAACGTGGGGGCACAGGGAGTACATGCCCTATGCCCCCCCCAGTCATGGGAGGCTCTCTGTTTCCTATGGAAAAAAATTACATACAGTATGTTTTTATTTGAACCATAGTTGTTTTTTCAGACCTCACTCATTAATATTTTCGATAAGAAAAAAGATAAGTTGAATTACATGTTCATTACGAAACAGAATATACAGTCATGGCCAAAAATATTGGAACCCTTGCACTTTTTTCAATTAACTCACAATTTTACTGTTAACGTTACAGAACCTTTGTTTTTGATTCAGAACTGAATATATCCTTTTAAATCATAAAATAAAAATACATGGCATTGACAAAATTAATGGCACCCTCGACTTAATATATGACACCCTCGACTCGACCTTTGGACAAAATAACTCCAGTCAAGCGCTTGCCATAGCCATGAATGAGTTTCCTACACTTCTCCACTGGCAGTTTGGGCCACTCTTCTTGTGCAAACTGCTCCAGTTCTCCTGGATTTGAAGGGTGCCTTCTCCCAACTGCTGTTCTCTGATCTCCCCACAGGTGTTCAATGGGACTTAGATCTGGACTCATTGCTGGCCACTTCAGAATAGTCCAGCGTTTTGTTTTGAACCATTTCTGGGTGCTTTTTGAAGTGTGTTTTGGTTTATTGTCCTGCTGCAAGACCCATAACCTTCCATGGAGATCCAGCTTTTTGACACTGGGTTTAACATTGTGCTCAAAAATGTCTTGGTAATCTCCTGAATCATGATGACATGTACACATTCAAGGCGCCCAGTGCCAGAAGCACACAGCAACCCCAAAACATCACTGAACCTACTCCATGTTTGACTTTAGGGAAGGTGTTCTTTTCTTTGAAGGCTTCATTTTGTTTTCTGTAAACATCGAGATGATGTGCTTTACCAAAAAGCTCTAATTTGGTCTCATCTGTCCACAGGACATTCTCCCAGAAGGATTTTGGCTTGTTCAGGTGTGTTTTGGAAAACTCGAGTTGGGCTTTCTTTTGTCTCTCTTTCAGCAGTGGGATCCTCCTGGGTCTTGTACCATAGAACCCCCTTTCATTGAGTTGGCGATGGATGGTGTAAGTTGACACTGTCGTACATTGTGTTTGAAGGTCAGCTTGAATCTGTTTGGCAGTTGATCGAGGTGCTTTCTCCACCATTCAAACAATCCTTCCCTGCAATCTTCGATCAAGTTTTCTCTTGCTGCCGTCCAAGGAGGTTGGCTACAGTGCCATGGACCTTAAACTTCCTGATAGCATTGCATACGGTGGACACAGGAACATCACAGTCTCTGGAGATGGACTTTTAGCCTTGAGATTGTCGATGCTTGGCTACAATCTTGTGTCTGGCGTCCTCAGACAACTCTCTGGTTTTCTTTCTTTTCTCCATGCTCATTGCGGTACACAGTGACACAAAACAGCAGAATGACTCCATTTCTCTATTCAAAATGGTTGAATGAGTGATTTTTATATTGCAGGCACCTGCAACTCATCACAGGTGAGTTTGATTCCAAAGTGAAGTAGTCACCTGCTTGAAATCTAATTATTTCTAAAAGGTGCCAATAATATTGTCTGGGCCATTTTAGGATTTCTGTGTGGAATAAGCTAAGATTTAGTAATTTTTTTTTCAGCTTTTTCTGTTTTGTTCCACTGCAAACCAAAGAAATACATATGAGGACACCAAAATATTTTTTTAATAGCAACAATTTTCTGGTAGAAATGGTGCATTATTTGATAAAAGTGCAAGGGTGCCAATATTTTTGGCCACGACTCTATATATTTATTGCATACTCGTATATATTGTTACGGATCCGGGGTTCGAGGTGTACCACAAGGGGAAGGAAGCACTCGGGTTCCTCCCAAGCGCCCGATCCTAAGGCCACCGGGCACAAATTACTCTGTGCGCCAGCGGGTTGCTTAGCAACCACAAATGCTGATTGATACTTCCAATCCTGGTAGGGTTTCACTACTTCGGTTTCTGTCTTACCTGTGGATGGTCGCACCAAAGGGTGGGGGGGGGTAGGGGGGTCTTGTGCCCTCAACGCATACCCCAATTACTGACGAGCGATACAGTGAGTGTGCACTGGCTAAAAAGAGAAAATCACATGGGGTAGAACCTCCCAGCTTACAATAACGAGGGGATTATACTGGACCAATGGAGGAAAAGGCAGATGAACTGGTCAGAAGCATCTCAAGCCTTCACAAGCACATTTAATCAACACACACATTTGCAATTACATGTAAAGGACATATTTATTCACAATCAAACAGAGCATGTTAATTTGCCATCAAATCAAGCACAATGACAGGTATTTACAATCAAAGCAACAGAAGCACATTCAAAAGATACATGAGGAAATTAATTATCTTAACACTTATGGAGCCCATTTAATGCAATCTTATCTATCGCTGCACATAACACATGACGCCTCATCAATCAACCGGGAAAGATAGGCGAGAGCATGAGAAGAGTGGGGTTTGGTACGACTTCATCTCACCCGATAGTACGGGCCTGCATTGGTCCCAATATGAATTGTGGTCTGGGGGGGGGGTGGAAGTACTCAGGGTAAGGGTGTGTTCGTTTGATGTGGACAGATGTTTGCGAACCTCCATGTTCATGGATTGGTACAGAGGAGACAGCAGATGATCAGCGCTCCACGGGACCCATTAGCGTCTCTCGCTCAGAGTTGCGTGAAGGCTATTAAGCCCCAGCCTCGGCAGAATTGAGCAGGCATGTAACCTCCCACTCAAACAAAGCCTTACAGGCAGCCAACAATGCACTTGTGCAAAGCTCTGATCCTTGACCCCTCGTTGATGCTACCTCAGTGGCGTTTCTCGCTCTCCCCAACGTCACTTCCTGGTGGCTCTCCGGCGATTCCCTGGCGGCTCCATCTTTGATGGCGTCTGCCTGTCTTTTTATTTGGTCTGGCGCGGGTGTGGCTTAAAGCCCTTCCCACTTGCTCGTGACGTCTCTTCATTGGTGCTGGCACGTTGAAGGTTCGCGCACTTCCAGACGGTTCCACAGATGGGCCAGCTCGTCATGCTTCCGCAATCTCGTTCCAGGCTTAGCTCCTTGATTGTTTGTCCTTCCGCTGTCTAGTCTGAGAAGAATTGATGCTTATTATGGTGATGGTGGATCCATTAATGCAAAGTGTAATATGTGGTTTAAAATGAAAGGTTTTTCGGTGGTTAAAATTAAAAAAGAATGTAACCCTTCTGCCCATCAATTACATTCCACCTCAACCGTTATTCATGCAGGTTTACAAGGTTATTTTAGTCGGGACTTATTTACAATAATGACTTCACAACAAAAGAAGGTTTTCTATGAGAGATGGGAGTCGAACGATAAAGGAGATAAAAGGTTGAGCAGGTGATGTTGCATTACGAGAGGTGAAAGGGTGAAGCGTTACTTAGGCCTAAGTCACATTTGCTCTACGGCGGCCGTACGCCCTCTGAATTAACAGAAACGTGCGGCGGCCGCAGAGTTTCTGCGGTGGCCTCAGGGTGACCCTACGCCGTTTGGCTATATTTTACAGGTTGTAAGGTCGCAGTGGAATTATAACGCCGAGTTATAACTTTTTTCATTTCTACGTTCGCTGTAGCAATTCGATAAGCCGAAACAAAAAAACTGGTAAAAAATTTTCTTTCAAAAACCCACTCGTTACCATCCGTCTGGCCGCACGGTCGCCTTAGGGCCCCCCTGCGGTCGCCTTGCGGGCACCTTGCATCTGCCTTAAAAATTCTATGGCCGCCGCAGGAACGCCCTAAGGTCACCGTGCGTCATCAAATCAAAGACCGTACAGCACCCCCACGTTTTCGGTCTCCACAATTTATAAATACGCCATGCGGCTCCCCGAAAAATAAAAACGTATGTGACTGCTACATTGTGTGACCGTGGAAATACTTCGGCCGCCGTATAATTGCTAGTGGCCGTAGATTTTGAAGACCCCACGGCCGCCGTGGCAAATGTGACTTAGGCCTTAGGGAAGCATGAAATATAGAGATGAAGAACGGGATACTGGATGATGACTGGATAAAATACTGAATATATAGATGAAGAAGGGGAGGTCCTAGCTAAACCCACACAACACATATCCCTCAAACCTAAGACATAGGGACGGAAATCCAATCGACAAATCTAATTAATGACAGCTCACTGGGAACCTATGTGTCTCTGGCATATTTGGCGATGTATATGCAAAACTACAACAATATTGTTGCTAAATATTGTTTTTGAACCCATATCTCAATGAGAAAGAATCACTCAAAAAAATTATCGTATCTGTATCCGGCTTCAGATCTTTCCAAAAATCGAATTGATTTGTCATTGTCACACACCCAACTGGTCCACATATTTACATTGTGAGAATTGGCATTTCCTCCACGACCCTGACCAACAGGGATATTATTTAGTTATTTTAATCAATTTATTACTTACGAAATCTAAAGATTTCGTAAGTATATTGATGACTTCCGTTTCTGTTTGTTTGTTTGTTTGTAGGCACGATAACTCGAGAACGGAAGAAGCTACCAATGTCAAATTACACCACGTGATTCAGGAGGGTGATGGCTAGTGCTGATTAGATTTTGGTCAAAATTGGTCAAAGGTCAAGGTCACAGTGAGGTCAAACATCCAAAAAATGATAACTCGAGAACGGAAGAAGCTACCAATGTCAAATTACACCACGTGATTCAGGAGGGTGGTGGCTAGCGCTGATTAGATTTTGGTCAAAATCGGTCAATGGTCAGTCACAGTGAGGTCAAACATAATTCCGTAAATTAATGTGGAGGAATGGAGTATTTTTGCTTCGCTCGACGTTGCGAGTTCGTTTTAACTTCAATTTTAATTTTGTCTTCGGTTTTTGCGATCGCTTAGGACGCTTAAAACTCGGTTGTCGAAATTCTGGTAAAAATCGGATGTTTTAGAGACGTTTTAAGATTGTATAAAAAATATTTCACTCGACGCGTAACGGGTCTTCCCATGATGCAGTGCGCTCAAGCAGATGTGTCGTTGAGTCACGTTAAGGTTTTCCCTGTGCGCGCTGACGGTGTTTTCGATAAAGATGGTCTTTAAAAGTCATTTTTTTATCCCAATAAAGGTTATCGTCGCATGCCTGACTCGCTGAGCCGTCGGATTATGTAAAGATTGTTGGTGGATGGCCGAATATTACGGTTTTGTGACTTTGATAAAATAACATTGAATAATTGCATGGAGAAATGGAGTATTTTTGCTTCGCTCGACGTTACGAGTTCGTTTTAACTTCGATTTTAATTTTGTCTTCGGTTTTTGCGATCGCTTAGGACGCTTAAAACTCGGTTGTCGAAATTCTGGTAAAAATCGGATGTTTTGGAGACGTTTTAAGATTGTATAAAAAATATTTCACTCGACACGTCACGTGTCGTCACGTGATGCAGTGCGCTCGAGCAGACGCATCGTTGAGTCACGTAAAAGTTTTCCGTGTGCGCGCTGACGGTGTTTTCGATAAAGATGGTCTTTAAAAGTCATTTTTTATCCCAATAAAGGTTATCGTCGCATGCCTGACTCGCTAAACCGTCGGATTATGTAAAGATTGTTGGTGGATGGCCGAATATTACCGTTTTGTGACTTTGATAAAATAATATAAAATAATTGCGTGGAGAAATGGAGATTTTTGCTTCGGTCGACGTTACGATTTTTGATGGTTTGGTACAGAATCATCGTAGACACTTCTGGTTTGCGTCGCTACCTTCTCGAGAGGCAGCTTTTATTAGACAAGGTCAGAGCTCAAGTTGACGATTTCGTAAGTACCAGTCTCTGACTGCTTGTTTTATTTGTTTTTTTATTATTATTTTATTTTATAGTTTAATTGTTTTTTTTTTAATTTATTTATATTTCTTTGCTTTGTTATTTATTTATTACAGCCTAAAACTGAGCTGTGCATGCCTCAGGTACTACCAGCAGCTTTCAACTCATTCTGTCCATCGGTACTTCAAACACACTTCACACTACCAAAATAAAATAAACACTTCAAAAATCAAATTGTAGCACAATTTTGGTGACGATAACGACTGCCACCGTAAGCCCTATCTTTCAGGAGTGTGCAGGGCCGGCACTACCATATGGCCAACTAGGCAGCCGCCTAGGGCGCAGACCTCAGAGGGTCACAGTTCCATGCAAATTATTGTTTTAAGAAAAAATAATAACAGGAAAAGGCATGCAAACTGAGATTTTTATGTCTGAAATTGAAACTTTTATGAGACGTTTTTAACTGTCTGTTTTTTGTTTGTTTCTCTGTCAGACTGTAAGTAAAATATTGTGGTAAAATAAATTTAGCAGTTTCAAGTTTTGTGCTTTTTTTTTTCTTCAACAAAACATGTTTTTAAAAATCGAAGTTGGCAATTTTTTGGGGGGATGCAAGTAGCTGGCCTTGCCTAGGGTGCAAAATAGTCTGATGCCGGCCCTGACTGTGTGTAGTTGCTTTGGAGTGTTTCATTGCAACTCTCGTTTTTTTATCCCTCGTTTTTGTGTTTCAGGGGATTTCTTTGTGTTGAAAACTGTTTTTGACACAACAACCACAAGCATTAACTTGCAGAACAAATGTGGAGAGACTTTGATGCATATTGTAGCAAAGACAAAGTATGATGTGAATGGTAAGTTTTGTCCATGACTGGATGACTTGGCAGCTTTTTTGTGTCCAGACCAGTCAGATTGATGCTTGCCATCTTACCGAGATTGTGTTGTTTTAATTTGCTTGGATAATGGTTTGCAGCAACAATTGAAAACGTTAATAGAGCTTGCTTGCAATGAAAATTTGCTGTGCTCTATAAAATAATGTTTGTTATTTTGTTTCAGATATTCAAACAGAAGATGTAAGAATGCTCCTCAACTTGCATGCAGACCCATGCATTGCTGACATCCATGGAAAGCTTCCAAAAGAGTATTTGGGCAAAAACATAGAAGCTTTGAAATTAATTGAGAGATATTTGAAGCAAGCATCTATGCGCAAACAGCAGCCCACTGACACAAATTCACAAAAATCGGCTACCCATTATGCTGATGTTGATGCACGAAAGCATCATGGCACCACTGCTGGTGCATGGAAACCACAGGCTACCAGCACAAATGCACATAGACCAGAGGCCACCAGCACCAATGCTCGGAAACCACAGGCTGCTGGCGCCAACGCTCGGAAAATGCAGGCTGCTGGCGCCGATGCTCGGAAAATGCAGGCTGCTGGCGCCGATGCTCGGAAAATGCAGGCTGCTGGCGCCGATGCTCGGAAAATGCAGGCTACAGATGCTTGGAAATCGCAGGCCACTGCTGCCGATGCTCGGAAATCGCAAGCAGCCGGTGCCAATGCTCCAAAACCTCAGGTACCAGAGAAGATGCATCCTGTGGAAGTGACATCAGAAAAATCGACGACTCCAAATACACACAAGCAAGGTAATGAATAATATGAAATAATAATGATTGAAATACAATATAATGGTAGTTTAAAACCTAGAAGGGCAATCGGTGGAGGGCATACCGTCACCACGTAATGCCTGATCCACGAGAACATATTGGACCCAATACATTTTTTGAAATATAATGCGACACAGAATCACGCTGCTATCAGAGAACCACCTCAGTGCCGTCGAGTCTGGCATTTCACTCAAGCTGACTGGCAGGGTCTCCAAGCAGCCATCAAACTTCTAGACTGGTCTCCCATCGCTACTTTCTCCAACATCAACTCATCCTGGGAATTCTTTCAAAAAAACTTGCTCTCCCTCATGCACACATTTATCCATTCTCGTCTTCAGTTGTCCTACCCTTCCTCCCGTCCATGCTTCACTGAAGCTTGTAGCAAGGCAGTTGTCCTGAAACAACTTGTCTTTGCCTCATGGAAAGCAAACTCAACTGAGGGTAATATCACTTCCTTCCATAAAGCTTGGAACAAGTGTGTATCTACCCTCAGGAGAGCCAGAAAACAACATCTTTCCAAGTTCAAGTCTGAACTCTCAAACCTCTCTCCCTTCAAATCCTGGTGGCATCTAATCCAATCTGTTTCTGGTGCATGTTCCCCCTCCATCCCCTACCTTACCTCAAATGGCCGCACTGCTGATACCACACGTGAAAAGGCTGAATGCCTAAACTCGGTGTTTGCATCAAATCTTGCGTCCAAAACCCATCGCTTTCTGTACCCACCTTACCCAGTCACACCCACCTGTAACTGGACTGTGTCCTTTTCTCCTGACAAGGTGGAGAGCTTGCTGTCAAACCTCGACTCGGATTCTGCAACCAGTCCAGACGGCATCAGCCCATGTGTCCTAAAAACCTGCTCCTATGCTCTTTCTCACCCTCTCTCTGTTCTATTCACCTTCTCATTTGCTCAAGGTCATCTGCCATCTGCTTGGAAATCAGCAAACATGACTGCCCTGCATAAAAAGGTGCAAAAACAGGTCCCTGCAACTACAGATCAATCAACCTTCTCCCAATCATCAGCAAGGTTATGGAATCCATCATCGCTTCAGACATGAAATCCTCCCTCTTTTCCAATGGCATGATTTCCGATCATCAATTTGGTTTCAGACCAGGTCGCTCTACCCTAGATATGCTGCTTCTGCTCTCCCAACAATGGATGGAGGTCCTCAATGCCAGACATGAAATCAGAGCCACATCCCCAGACATATCGTGTGCTTTTGACATGGTCTGGCACCCTGCCCTGCTCACCAAACTCTCTTCCTATGGGATCCAAGGCCATCTCCACTCATGGCTTACAGACTTCCTCACCTGTCGCAGTCAACGTGTGGCCCTAAATGGAGTTCTTTCATCCCCTCTTCCTGTCCAGGCTGGAGTTCCTCAAGGTAGCGTTCTGGGCCCTGTTCTTTTTCTGGTTTTCATCAATGATCTCTCTGACTCTGGAAAATCCTCTTTATCTCTTTGCAGATGACTCCACCCTCTGCCGTACCATCTGTCACCCCTCAGACCTGCAAGCAGCAGCTTCTTCGCTCACTGCAGATCTGGGTAAAATCACAAACTGGTCCAACACGTGGAACATGTCTTTCAATCCGGACAAATCTTACACTCTCACTACGTGTCTCCGAAAGGACCGTTTGGAACCCCCCCCCCTGTCCTTTCAAGAAAGAAAGGAAGAAGTCCTTTCTTTCAAGCTTCTGGGTCTCACTATCTGCCATGATCTTTCCTGGGAAAGTCACATCTCCAACCTGGCATCCAAAGCCAGTCGCCGACTGGGAATCCTCCATCGTGCAAAGTCCTTCCTCGGCCCACCTGAGTTCCTGACCACATACAAAGCTTTCATCTGCAGCCTGATGGAGTATTGCTCTCCCCTCTGGGCTGGTGATCCTGCCTCCCATCTTTCTCGGCTTCACACTGTGGAAACCAAGGCATTTTGGGTCATTGGCATTTCCCGCGATGAGGCCGAGTCTTTGGGCCTCTCACTCTCACTGCAGGCAGATCTGTGGTGTTTGTCTTCTGCCATATCCTCGCTGGTCTCGTCCCCCCCTCTCTTCCTGTGTGTGTGATTTGTCCTCACCATACTTCCGCAGGGCGCTCAAGGTCCGCCAACAACCCCCTTCTGGCGAAAGTACCAAAATCACGTATCGCTGCTCACCTTCACTTTTTCATTCCTCTTTTTCCCCGCCTTTGGAATAAACATCCTCACTCTGTTCAATCCCATTCTTCTCTCCAGGCCTTCAAAACAGCTGTTCACCACCACCTCTTATCTTCCTTCATCCAAATCCTCGATCTTTTCTACACCCGTTAATCCACCCCAAACCCACCTCCTTAAAATTCCCTGCCTTCCCCCCTGAAAGTCCCTGTAATGTCCATATTGTATACCCCATGTTCCCCGATTCATCCCTCTCCCTTTCCCCAGATCTAATGCCTCTTTTCCCCACTGTTTTGTCCTTTCCACTCCTGCCCCTCTTGTCTCATGCCCCCTTGCTGTGTGTTGTGTGTTAGCTCTCATACAAGCCTCGACAAGGTATATAAAAAAATAAATTGACCCTATCTTTCAATGCTGAAGAATCACTTAAAAATTTCTTGTAGTCTGATCCAGATCCTGGTCTTCACCAAAATCTTAGTTCGTCCTTGTCAAACACTGAACCTGTCCACAAAATTTCATCCGGGACCGTCCACAACTTTTTGAGATATCCTGTACACAAACACAGAAAGGGGTGAAAACATAACCTCCTTCACCTTCGGTGGCAGAGGTAATGAAATGCCCATTTTCTGTCATATCCTCAAGCTTAAAAAAAAATATATTGACAATGCCGCTGGGCTTACCTGGTCAAACCAAGGAACCGCTGGGCTTACCTGGTTTAATGCCTGGCCGGTAGGAGTGGATGACCAACAAAATATGTCACAGAGAAGAAAGTAAATGCCTATTTTGGGGGGCAACCCCCTGATTTTTATATTTATTTACTTATTTATTTCTATGCTTCCGCTGACGAAGTTGCCAGAGGCATTGTTTTCGGGATGTCTGTCTTTACTTACGTATGTGTGTACGTATGTAGGCCTGTATGTACATGAGTCCATCCGTGCTCAATCTCGTAATTGCGATTATCTAAAGACCCATGTAATGGGTTTTGTTCAAACTTTGTAGTTGTCGGTATATATTGACGCAAAGATTATCTGATTAGATTTTGGGGTCAGAGATCATGTTGGGTAAAAATTATGTTACTGTGCGAACTTGTGAACTAGTGATGACATTTTGACCAAATTTGGTATATGTATACAGTATGATACAAATATGAATTGGTTTTATGGCGGCATCAATTGGTCAAAGGTCAGAATCGTTGATAGGTTTTCGTTACCGCGATAACTTAAGAACGGTTGAAGGGATCCAAGTCAAATTTGGTGCAAGTATATATAATGATGTATGCATGAACTGATTTAATTATGGAGTCAAGAGGTCAAAGGTCATGTCAGGTTAAAATGTGTTCTTTGAGAAGAGCTGAAGGGATTTAAATCAAACTTTGTACAAGCATGTATTATGATTTTATAATGTGGGGGGAGGCGTATACAGTGCCTTTAGATCGTCTCCACGCCCTTTCAAATTTTTCACCTTTTGTTGCCTTGTAGCCTGGAATTAAATTGCATTAAATCAGACTTTTTCCAAATTTATTTACTCATCAGAACCCATGAGAAACAAATACATTATTAATGTTCGTGTGTCTGCAATTATTCATTATTTTTTTTTGTTTTTTCTTTGTTTTTTCAGAGGAAGTTTTAGAAAAATCTGGGACTCGTCAAATTTCAGAACAAGTCGACCCACTGACAGAAGCATTACAGCGTTTTGCATCTGTTAGTAAAAGGAAGAAAAAACCCACAAAACTCATTGACCATCAAGATGTGCTTCCATTTCTGACCTATGTTGCTCAATATGAAGGTATGACAGTAATTTGTTACATAAACATATATTTCAATTATGACAACATGAAACCAGTCCAGCAGCTGAGGGGTGTGGAGCATTGGGGTTATGTGCATGCGATTTGTGAATGTCTACAACTGTGGAGAAACTCTGGGAAGGGTTTGAAACAGAAAAGGGCTTATCTTGGTAGCCTTTCATGGTTGCTTTATGTAGCTTCTTTGGCTTGAAGAGCATGGGAGGAGTCAATTTATTTATATAATCCTAGCCACCTTTGTTTAATTGATTAGGTCTGAGCTAATTGGGTATTCTCTCCATTCACAGTTGAAATATGTGAATGGTTATTTGTTTTTCATTTCTATGTTGAATGCTTTTGACATTTACACTTGGTACATGCTTGGGAGCCTCAGTAGTGCGTGCTTGTGTGCGCTGTCGCTGATGATTCGTCAACAAGTACTGAAAGTTCGGCAGTTGAGGGGGTGTGTAATATTGGGATTCTCATGTACATACGATTTGTGAATGTTTTTGCAGCTGTAGAAGAACTCTGGAAAAGGTTTGAAATAGCAAAGGGTTTACCTTGTGTAACCTTTCGTAGTTGCTTTATACACCTTTCTTTGGCTGTTGGCATGGGAGGAGTCTTTTTGGGAGGGAGGAGAAGGAGTTAGCATGTTAGAAGAGCATGGGCGGAGTCTATTTATTTGTATATTCCAAGCCACTTGGGTTTAATTGATTAGGTGAGAGCAGATTTGTTATTCCCTCCATTCACAGGTGAGAGATGAGTGGGTCTCAGCTTTTCATATATATCACACACACACACACACACACACACACACACACACACACACACACACACACACACACACACACACACACACACACACACACACACACACACACCGTGTTTCCTCCAATAAACGCCCTCGAGTCAGGAGGGGCTGTGGTTGGTGAAACCGGCCTGTAACATACATGTTCGGAACTCGGCTGCGTGCTGCACTGTTTTAGCACACGGACCGACGAAACTGTTTGAATAATTATCATTCGGCTTAGGAATAATGTTATCAGGAGTAATGGATAGCTCAGTTATTGCATGACAACAAAAGCAATGAAGTTTGATTTCTATTCTGAACTCTTAAATATATGTTGTTCAAAGGCAAAATATACATGCAGACAGACCACAACAAAGTTACAAATTAGCAAAAAAAAAACTGCACATGCCGTAATCGACAATGCCATAATCAATTTTTCCAGTCTTTTGTTTGTTTTCATTTCGGATTCCAAGACGTTATCAATTAAAAAGTGTTGGTCAAAGTAATTTTGATTTTTAAATGAGATTATGCTTTAAAAGTACCAAAATGTTGAAAGATTAAAGGTCATTTTTATGGCCAAAAATAGCTGAGAATGCAGGAGAGGCACTCGTGAAAACTCTGGCATCTGGCTAGTGGTAGGATCCAAGACCGGCAATATTTCATTTCCACCTTCAACTGAAAATACTAAGTACATGACTGGTTATTAACAGTCTGCGTGCGTGCGCGTACCATTATCACCCTTTGGATGCAATGGAGAGCATCAACCACAGATTGTCTCACATACAAAAACCTCATAATCTGCAAAGAACTAAAGCTTGTCTGCCACTCAGACGATTCTTACTGCCATTGCATGCCAAAACAAACAAACAATAAACAGAAGGCACGTGCCATCAGGTGGAGATATAACTCAAAATGTGTGGAGCATGACGAAGCACTCCCACCCGATTTCCAACGGACTGTCCCACACATGCGCAGACTGGACGTGAGTCCCACACATATTGGTTAGATATTTACACAGTATGCCATTCTGACGAGGGTAAGTAAATAAGACCAAAATACGGATAGGTGGCTCAGTTTGATGTTTAACCAATGATGACCGTATAATCTCTCTCTTTTACCATGCGTGGCCAATGTGGTGGAAATGTCCAACCAAAAACGAAAACCCTTTCTGATTTAACAGATTGTTTATTATACAAAAACACATATGTGGAAAGAAGAGCTTGTTTTAAGAGTCCAAGCAGATCTCTGCCTTTGAGCCAAAATACATGGCCTTTTATACAATTGGTAATTGGGAGGGGTCAGAACATCACAGGGCACTTGGCCAATCGGACTACAAGAAAGCTTTGTTTGCACAAGAGGTCCGTAAAGCAAAGAGAAAACAATCTTGTGCGCAATTAAGCAGATTGTATTGTGAAATAATGCGTTTTCCTTCAGGGTGTGTATGCACAGAAAACCTTCATTTACTTTAGACAATGATAAGCATTTGTCTCAGCATGCAGATGGAGCATCTGGTTTGCACAGCTTTTGCAGAACAATTAAAGGTCAATGACCTCTGCAGTTTGACGAGACTCCTGTTGATAAGAGGAAAATGGGATGACAGAGTTCGTTTTTGTACAACCTTGCAATTCAGTGGGCTGCCAGAGTTAATGGACTAATGCCTCTGGGGACCAGACCCTCCAGCGTCACCAAAGTAATTCTCACCAATTTGCCAACCAAGTGGAAAAATATAAGATTATGTTGTTAGATAGTTAACCAACATACTATATCTATACGTATATTTAGAAAACAACCTTCAGTACGCATTGATTTATCAAGTATTTTTAGAGTAACAAACATAACAGATGGGTACTTATTTCCTTTAACTAAACATGGATCAACAAGATCCCTCACCAGGCCCAGATGCACTTGGGCCAGCATGGGAATTATATATTCATTATTATATTGGTTATTATTATTATACTCATCTGGTTTGAAATATTCACTTTGAATGTACAGTGATGGTATTGAACATTTTACTGGTGCACTCAGGAGAGTGCCTTTCTCAACAATGACAAATGCAATTAATCAATGATTCTAAGGTTTGAAATGGACAGGTATAGCACAATAAGAATTAACAAGACCACAGTATAGTGAACATTAACTCTGCAAAAGTGAATGAACTCTGACCTTGTCAATGTGAGAGACCTAATAAGTATAATTATCCCACAGACAATTGAAGTCAATCTCAGTGACTTTGCAGACGATGCTTCCTGGTGAACCGTTCCTTATATGGTGATAAAGTGACCTATACTTCACAACAGATTTTATACTTTCATATTGTTTAAAAGCAAAAATAAAGGGAAATGGGTACATAATTTGTGGACAAAGAACACATCAATATGAAAAATATTTGTTTCAGTGTGATTAATACAGAAATACCAGTGCTTTGCAAGTCATGTGATCCATGGAGTCTTCTGTTGTTACGGATTTGGAAGCCTTTTGCACACAAACAAACAGCAGTCCCTCAGCTTAGTTATTTCGATAAGTATGTGTATAGTTAGATTCCTCCCTGTGTTTAATGGGAATTTCATGTGTGTGCTGTGGGTTATTTTATAGTCAGGTCTTTTTACATCTTAAATCCCCCAACAACCCTCCAAAGGAGTCGATGACAACAGCCCCCTATGCTTTCGGCACTTCGCATTCTTCGCGCGCTGGCATGCCGAATACGCGGGGTTTCATCGGTCGCTGGCGCTCTGGTTTTCACTCCAAAAAAGGGCTTGGAGTCTCTCTTGTCCATTCAGAGAAGAGCGAGCATCGGCCGACGCTCGCCAGCCAATGGCAATCCAGAACGCCATATACTATTGCACAGCCTCTTCGACCGGGGGTGGGGGGTGCGCCCTCCGCCCAATGAAGGCAGGCCACCAAGGCAACCGACACGCCCCCCCCCCCGTCCAATGAGGGATGAGGTGACGTCAAAGGCGGTCCCTCTGGCCCCCGCGAGCAAGGGGGAGGGAGAGTGTTTGGGCGCGTTCTGTCTGCGCTGGCGCTGGTCTGCTCTCGCCTGGCCTGTTGGTGATCCATTCGTCTGGTCTGGTTTTCTGGTCGACCTCACAGCGCAAGGGTCCCTCTCGTCTCGTCCGCCTTCGTGCTGGCTGGCGTCCGTCGCATATCCCTCACCCCTGGTGGTTGGTGCTGCGTCAAAGCTGTGGGTTTGAGTCCCACCGAACAAGACCGACCAAACCGCACAAGGCGGACAGGTGCACAGTTGGACACTGACCCCCCCAGCTGGCCTATCCTCCTCGAAAACCGTTAAGTGTTTACATGTACATTGATTGCATTAAAAAAAAAAAAAATTTGTGTACCTTGTCGAGGCTCGTATGAGAAGTAACACACAATGCACAGCAAGGGGCATGAGACAAGAGGGGTGGGAGTGGGAGGAACAAAACAGTGGGGAACAGACACAGGAGATCTGTGGAAGGGAGAGGGATGGGACGGGGAACATCGGGAATAGAAGATGGACATTACAGGGACTTTCAGGAAGGAAAGCAGGGTAATTGAAGGAAGTGGGCTTGGGTGGATAATTGGGGGGTAGAAAAGATCGAGCATTTGGATGGGGGATGATAAGAGGTGGTGGTGAACAGCTGTTTTGAAAGCCTGGAGGGAAGAATCGGAAAGAATAGAGTGACGAAGTTTATTCCAAAGGAGGGAAAAAAGAGGAATGAAACAGTGAAGGTGAGCAGTGATTCGTGATTTTGGTAGTTTTACCAGAAGGGGGTTGTTGGTGGACCTTGAGCGCCCTGTGGAAATGTGGTGGAGACAAATCGCAGAGAGAGCGGGGGGGGGGGGGCAAGGCTGGAGAGGAGACGGTAGAAGACAGAAGAACCACCGACCAACCTGTGGTGATTGAGTGAGAGGCCCAAAGACTCATCATCATTGCGGGAGATGCCGATGATCCTAAATGCCCTGGTTTCTACAGCGTGAAGCCAAGAAAGGTGGGAGGCAGGAGCACCAGCCCAGAGGGGAGAGCAGTACTCCATCAGGCTACGGACAAAAGCTTTGTAAGTGGTCAGGAGCTCAGGAGGGCCGAGGAAGGACTTTGCACGACGGAGGATTCCCAGTCGGCAACTGGCTTTGGAGGCGAGGTTTGATATGTGACTTTCCCAGGAAAGGTCATGGCAGATAGTGAGACCCGAAGCTTGAAAGAAAGGACTTCTTCCAGAGGATTGTTGAGAAAGTGGATGGGGGGGGGGTTCTAAACGGTCCTTTCGAAGAGACATAGTGAGAGTGTGAGATTTGTCTGGATTGAAAGACATGTTCCACGTGTTGGACCAATTTGTGATTTTATCCAGATCTGCAGTGAGCGAAGAAGCTGCTGCTTGCCGGTCTGAGGGATGACAGATGGTACGGCAGAGGGTGGAGTCATCAGCAAAGAGATATAGAGGATTTTCCAGAGAGTCGGAGAGATCATTGATGAAAACCAGAAAAAGAACCGGGTCCAGAACGCTACCTTGAGGAACCTAAGCCTGGACAGGAAGTGGGGATGAAAGAACTCCATTTAGGGCCACACCTTGACTGCGACAGGAGAGGAAGTCTGCGAGTCATGAGTGCCGATGGCCTTGGATACCACGGGAAGAGAATTTGGTGAGTAGGGCAGGGTGCCAGACTGTGTCAAAAGCACGTAATATGTTCAGGGATACGGCTCGGATTTCCTGTCTGGCATTGAGGACCTCCATCCATTGATGGGAGAGCAGAAGCAGCATATCCAGGGTAGAGTGACCTGGTCTGAAACCAAATTGATGATCGGAAATCAAGCCATTGGAGAAGAGGAAGGATTTCATGTCTGAAGCGATGATGGATTCCATAACCTTGCTGATGATTGGGAGAAGGCTGATTGGTCTGTAGTTGCAGGGATCTGTTTTTGCACCTTTTTATGCAGGGCAGTTTTTGCAGATTTTCTGCAAACCGATGTTTGCAGATTTCCAAGCAGATGGCAGATGACCTTGAGCAAATGAGAGGGTGAATAGAACAGAGAGAGGGGTGAGCAAGAGCAGAAGAGCAGGCTTTGAGGACACGTGGGCTGATGCCGTTTGGACTGGTTGCAGAATCTGAGTCGAGGTTTGAAAGCAAGCTCTCCACCTTGTCAGGAGAAAAGGACACAGAGTCCAGGGACAGTTGGGTGCGACTGGGTAAGGTAGGTGGAGAAAGTGATGGGTTTAGGACACAAGATTTAGCTGCAAACACCGAGTTTAGGCATTCAGCTTTTTCACGTGCGGTATCAGCAGTGCGGCCATTTGAGGTAAGGGAGGGGATGGAAGGGGAACATACACCAGAAACAGATTTGATTAAACGCTACCAGGATTTTGAGGAGGGAGAGAGGTTTGAGAGTTCAGACTTGAGATGAGAAAGATGTTGTTTTCTCGCTCTCCTGTTGGTGGATACACAGTTGTTCCGAGCTTTGTGGAAGGAACTGAGATTGCCCTCAGTTGGGTTTGCTTTCCATGAGGCAAAGGCAAGTTGTTTCAGGACAAATGCCTCACCACAAGTTTCAGTAAACCAAGGGCGGGAGGAAGGGTAGGACAACTTAAGACCAGAGGGGATAAATCTGAGCATGAGGGAGAGCAAGTTTCTTTGAAAGAATTCCCAGGATGAGTTGATGTTTGAGAAAGTAGTGATACGAGACAGTCTATAAGTTTGATGGCTGCTTGGAGACCCTGCCAGTCGGCTTGAGTGAAATGCCAGACTCAACGGCGGTGAGGTGGTTCTCTGATAACAGCCAGAGAGATGTCCACTTTGACAAGGATATGGTCAGAAGAACCGATTGGAGCGGAGGAACAGCAGCAGATATTGTCAAGGATATTTGTCAAAGTAAGATCCAAAAGAGATGGAGTTCCATTGGTTGAGATCCGGGTCGGGAAGTTGACCGATTGAATCAGTCCCAATGAGTCGCAGAAAGCTTTTGCTGAGGGGCCATGACAGGTGAGAGAGGTACCCACACCTAGCCAACTGGCATGATGACAATTGAAGTCACCACATAGGAGGAAGAGAGAGTTTGGATGAGAAGGTAGAAAATGGTCCATGTTTTCTGATAGTGAGATGTTGATGGAGTCATCACTGTTAGGTGGACGGTACAACACACGTACAAACATGAGGTGGGAGTGGAGGGGAAGCCGTAGCCAGAGGTATTCCTGGGGGTGTGGGGGAGTGAGAGCAGTGCATGTAGAGTGAGGAAGAGAGCAACACCTCCACCAGGACGAGGCTCAGGTCTGTCATACCGGAGGAGGGAGTAACCGGGGAGAGTTACTTGGGAGTCAGACACATCTTGGGGGAGGAAAGTTTCTGTTAGGCAGATTATGTCTGGTTTGTCAGTGGCAACCTTTCTGGAAAGATCTGAAAGGTTTGAGCAAAGGCCCCGGATATTTGAGATCCACACTTTTAAGGAAGAGGTAGGGGAGGAGGCTTTGGGTGCAGGGGGTGGGAGAGGGGGGTAGGACAAGGGACGAGGAGGGGAGGTAAGGAGGGTTGTTGAAAGAGTGTGGGGGATTGCAGAATAGCTAGGGGAGGGGGCCAAATGATGAGGAGAAAAGGCTCTGTGGTGCTGGGGGAGAGGGGGGACAAGAGAGGGGAAAGAAGGCAGTTGAGGATTTGAGGAGGGGGAGTGAAGAGATGGAGATGAGAGGGCAGTGGTAGGAGCAAGCTTAGTGGATGAGAGAGGGGGGTCAACTTTGAGAAGGGTGAGTGGGGGGGATGAAAGGTGGGAGAAAGGTGAGGGGGAATTTTTGAGAGAGGTGAGAGGGAGAAGAGTGGGATGGTTGCTTTGAGAGTGAGTGAGGAGTGAGTTGGCACTGAAGTTGGAAAAAAAGAATGGTTGATGCAAAGCGAGCATTCATAGCAAACTGGGGTTTTTTTAAGTTTTAGGTAAGAGATGCGATTTGACACAATTCTTGATGGATGCTACAAAGGCGAATTCAGAGAATGGAGAGAAGAAACGCTGTAACATTTTGATTTTTAGGCAAGGAATGAAGGAGACGTCGAAATGAGAGCAGTCTGTTAAAATAGCCGAAGAGTAGTGCATGATGAAACAGTAAAGAGTCACGTGTGAGAGAGGAAAATGAAGCATTATAAGATCGTTTTTAGGTCATCTCTTCGAGCATGACCTGTTAATATGGGTGTCGATGTCCTTCGATCCATCCGTCCGTCCGTTCACAATGAAGTTGAAGCGGGAGATCTGGTCATTAGTGATCCTGATAGAGGTCGATGAGACGTACACGATGGTATGACTTTCAAGGTCACCGAAGGTCAAGGTCACTAGGCCTTTGAAGTTGCGAAAATGACTATTTTCAAATTCTATCTCCGCCATTTCTCAAGTGATCTTGAATTTGATTGTAGCATATGAATCTATGGGACAATATATAAATTTGGTCGGGACGGATTTTCGATATTCGCTTTCGTTTTCGTGTCACGTGACTTCAAAGTTGGCAAAAAATGCGAAAATGACAATTTTCAAAATCTATCTCCTCCTACATTTCTCAAGCGATCTTGAATTTGATTGTGGCATATGAATGTATGGTACAATATCTAAATTTGGTCAGGACGGATTTTCGAATTTCGCTTTCGTTTTCGCGTCACGTGACTTCAAAGTTTGCAATAACTGCCCTACCTTCAGGATGCTATATATTCTCTACTGGGCATGGTAAAAGTTAGTGAATGGTGTCATTCCATAGCAGCTGACCTTGTATATTTATACATTTTCCACCGAAGGTGCAAAAGTTTCAAAACACGAAATGTAAACGTCGGCATTTATTTTCAAAATATAATTTCGTGCACGCGCGCCAAAATGCCGAGTCATCTTTAACCAAACTGCGCAGCTTGACTGTGCAGTGCAGTAGTCTTCGTCATAACTGAACATTGAAAACTTGTGGTATTATAGAGATGACCGTCACCCCCACACGGGGGTAATTTTTATTATTATTATTATTATTATTATTATTATTATTATTATTATTAATGTTTGAGAGAGTTTTCAACAGATTAGGTCATGGAAGTGTTGTAGAAAAAAAAATCGAGGAAGAAGAAGAGGAGGAAGAATAAGAGGAAGAAGCAGAATCGGGAGAAGGTTGGCGTTTTTTAATTTATTTATTTATGTAAGATAAGAAATAGAGAGATTAGCTGGGAGAATGGGGGACGTTAGGAAAGTGGGGAGGATAGAAATTGAAGGTAATGGGGAGAAAAAAAAAACGATCGAACACCGAGGGGAACCGGTAGGCCTCAAGCCAAGGCCAAAGCCTCGGCCTCAAACACCCGGGAAGACAATGTCGATAAAAACTCACAAAATAGCACGATTTTTGAAACAAAACCGATCTAGGAACACAGTCACATGTAGGTGAGAAAATTAAACAGTTAAAACGGGACAAATAACGACCAGAAACTTAACTTTGAGAACATCAGCAGAGAGCTCCGAAGGAGACCTCTCGACGCTCCAAACCCAGAACCAGAAGTGATTTTATCCGTGATTAAGTCTGCTCTTTGTCTCCCTTCCCGCTTATTGTAATAAACTCCTGTTAAATGTACCAGCTCGTTGCCTGTCGTTTCTACCATTGACCCAGCACGGTGCAGGCTTGAGTAGTAAGGCCGTTTGTGCCATAAGTTGTCACTGGGACTGGTGCGGCTCTGGTAACTCCCGCTCGGTTACGCCGGACCCGAGTCGGTGCATGCGACTCGGTTCGGACAGAGTCGGCCGAGGGTGTGGCTTCCCCGGTAGCTAGACGGCGTGAGTACTTAGGTACATCACAAGACACGTTGTTGCGGCCATTTATTTACCAAACCAATGACAAGACACGGTGCTGCATAGGCGTGGCCGATGGGGAAAGGGCCTCTTAGTTACCGTGGCATAGGAGTGGCAATGGTCAATGACAGCGAATGTCATGGCGAGCAAAGACAGGGAGGTAAACTTGATTTTAATTTGGATTTTAATGAACTCTGTGTGTGTGTATCACACAGTTGTTACTTCAATGAAAGCGATAATTCGTGGAATGCATGTGAACATTCCGTACGGGAACGCACCACTTCGGGATAGTGATGACTTGCTGTACTCTAATAATTTCTCGATTTCTTATGCACATTTATAGATAAACACAATGCCCCAATCCAGTCGTCGTTTACGAGAGCGAAGGAACGGTCTGTGTTGTGTGGTTGTTTGAAAGTTTTTTTTTGGGGGGGGGGGTGGGGGGTTGCATGTATGGCCACGCACTTATGGCCACGCACTTACGGCCACGCACGTATGGGCACGCGAGAGCAAAGGAACGGCATGTGTGGTTGTTGTTTCTGACATGTGGTTTGAAAGTTTTTTTTTTTTAAGTTTTTTTTTTGCATGTACTGCCACGCACGTATGGGCATATACTGGTTTTGTTTAAAGTGTACATCGAAAACCATTCACCGGAGGAAATTGAAACTTTACCACTTGTTACATGACCATATATGTATAATTTGTACATATTTACCTCAGAAGTGTAGATAAATGCAATGATAAATTTGCTGCCAGAAGAGTTGGCTCGCACCTATGGCCGCCGAGTGCCAGAATGGGCCCCGGGACAATACCAAGTGTACGGCCCCCTTCAATTTTTTTTTTAACAACCTATACGGAAGTTTCCGTATTTTTGGCGTCAGAAACATGCCGTGTTTAAGGGAAATTGGGGTGTTATTCACTTATTCCTACATGCAGATTCGTTTAACACACTTGATCCAGATGGGGTATGACCAACACTTCTGTATTCATTTATGTCATGATTGTGATTGTGATTATGTAAATTGTACCCACAGTAGTTTAATTTACGATGGAGGTTGTCACTGTCCATTGCATTCAGGAGAATCACTCTGACTGGCTTGGAGGGAGACATGAAATATAATTTCCTTCCTGTGTTTTATCATCACAAACAATAATTTTTGAAACAAATAACTGAAGGAATAATGACAGGCCCCTATTAGTAGGGTTGGGCATACAACCATACTTTTTTTTGAAAGGAGTGTTTTTTATGGCCAAATTTCACGCTGATCACGAATCCGTTGAACTTTTTGACAAAGGATGATGTCTTATGTTGGTAAAATGCAAAAATTCAAAATGGCCGCCAAATTTACCCACTTTTCAGGTAAAATTGGATAATTATGGCTTACTCGGGCATGTAATATTAGGGTTGGGCACACATCGACTTTTTCTCTGTTGTCCCATTTAAAGGAGTGTTTTTTAATAGCCATTTTTCACGCTGATCACGAATCCGTTGAAATTTTTGACCTCGGATGATGTCTTAGTAAGAAAAATGGCCATAAAAAACACTCCTTTTAACAGGACAACAGAGAAAAAGTCAGTGTGCCCCACCCTCTTAGGTTGGTAAAATGCAGAAAATCAAAATGGCCACCAAATTTACCCACTTTTCAGGTAAAATTTGATAATTATGGCTTACTAGGGCATGTAATAATATTACATGCCCTAGTATATTACATACCCCCCCCCCCAAAAAAAATTGTTAGAGAAATTTTTTTTTTTTTGCATTTCTACATGTTTTAAGTGATTTCCAACCCCCCCCAAAAAAAAATTATTACCCCCCCCCAAAAAAATTGTTAGAGAAAAAAAACTTTTTGGCATTTTTACATGTTTTAAGTGATTTCTAACCCCGCCCCCCAAAAAATTGTCCCCCCCCCAAAAAAAAGAATTTTTTTGCATTTCTACATGTTTAAATGATTTCCAACCCCCCCCCCAAAAAAAATTGTTAGAGAAATTTTTTTTTGCATTTCTACATGTTTTAAGTGATTTCCAACCCCCCAAATTTTTTAACCCCCCAAAAGAAAATCGAGAATTTTTTTGCATTTCTACATGTTTTAAGTGATTTCCAACCCCCCTCCCAAAAAAAGTTAGAGAATTTTTTTTTGCATTTCTGCATGTTTTAAGTGATTTCCAACCCCCTCCAAAAATATTTTTTACCACCCCCCCAAAAAAAAGAGGAATTTTTTTTTTTTACATTTGTACATATTTTAAGTGATTTCCAACCCACTCAAAAAATTTTGAGAAAAATTTTTTTTTTCATTTCCACATGTCTTAAGTGATTTCCAACCCCCCCAACCCCCAAAAAAATTGTTTGAGGAAAAAAACTTTTTGGCATTTTTACATGTTTTGAGTGATTTCTAACCCCCGCCCCCAAAAAAATTGTTCCCTCCCCCCCAAAAAGGGAATTTTTTTTTTGCATTTCTACATGTTTAAATGATTTCCAACCCCACCCCCCAAAAAAAAATTGTTAGAGAAAAAAAATTTTTGCAATTTTTTTTTTCAACAAAATTTCGATTTCTTTTTGCATTTTTACATGTTTTAAGTGATTTCCAACCCCCCCACCCCCCAAAAAATGTTGGAGAAAAGAACTATAGCTGTCAGCACTGTTGACATCATATTTAATGAATAAGATATAAGGTTCACTTAAGTGACCCAGCAGTATTGGCGGCGGAGGTTTTGCACTCTCCCGAGTGCTCCCCCTCTAGTTAATCATGTTTTCTCTGCAACTGCTTTGCTTAATCAATTAATGTGAAACTTTAGATTTATGATCTAGTAGAGATGCAGAATACATGTTTTAAATTTCATTTTGATTGGGTGCATAGTCTAGCAACCAGAATTATTTCATTTTTTGATATGGGTTCTTTTTTACTATTGTTTATTACTTACGAAATCTTTAGATTTCGTAAGTATATTGATGACTTCCGTTTCTGTTTGTTATTTATGAAATCTAAAGATTTCGTAAGTATATTGATGCCTTCCGTTTCTGTTTGCTTGTTTGTTTGTTTGTTTGTTCGTTTGTAGGCACGATAACTCGAGAACGGAAGAAGCTACCAATGTCAAATTACACCACATGATTCAGGAGGGTGATGGTTAGTGCTGGTTAGATTTTGGTCAAAATCGGTCAAAGGTCAAGGTCACAGTGAGGTCAAACATAATTCCATTAAATTCATGTGGAGAAATGGAGTATTTTTGCTTCGCTTGACGTTACGAGTTCGTTTTAACTTCAATTTTAATTTTGTCTTCGGTTTTTGCGATCGCTTAGGACGCTTAAAACTCGGTTGTCCAAATTCTGGTAAAAATCGGATGTTTTGGAGACGTTTTAATATTGTATAAAAAATATTTCACTCGACGCGTCACGGGTCGTCCCATGATGCAGTGCGCTCGAGCAGACGCGTCGTTGAGTGACGTTAAGGTATAATATAATTGCGTGGAGAAATGGAGATTTTTGCTTCGGTCGACGTTATGATTTTTGATGGTTTGATACAGAAACTTCTGGTTTGCGTCGCTACCTTCTCTAGAGACAGCTTTTATTTGACAAGGTCTGACGATTTCGTAAGTACCAGTCTATGACTGCTTGTTTGTTTGTTTGTTTGTTTGTTTGTTTGTAGGCACAATAACTCGAGAATGGAAGAAGCTACCAATGACAAATTACACCACGTGATTCAGGAGGGTGATGGCTAGTGCTGATTAGATTTTGATCAAAATCGGTCAAAGGTCAAGGTCACAGTGAGGTCAAACATCCAAAACATTCGATTTTTGATGGTTTGGTACAGAATCATCGTAGAAAATTCTGGTTTGCGTCACCACCTTCTCTGGAGACAGCTTTTATTAGACAAGGTCAGAGGTCAAGTTGATGATTTCATAAGTATCAGTCTATGACTGCTTGTTTATTTGTTTTGAATAAGGCTCATTTGGCTGTGCCTGGATTGGTTTGAGGGTAGAGTAGCAGCTGTAATTTGAATCCTATCCAGGTTCCTCCTGATGACTTAATCTTTGCATTTTGCTTGTTTGGGTTCCTTCTGTTTACTCCAATGCAGGACTGTACTTATTTGGTCTTCCATTTGATTTTAATTGAATTTATTTTAATCCCATTCTAAATTATATTGATAAATGAATAATAATAATAATAATAATAATAATAATGATGATGATGATAACGTCATGGTATGGGTCAGGGTCAGGTGTCTGATCAAAGTGGGGTTGCATCAAAGTGGGACGTCTTGGTACCCAGTCATCACTGCCAGCAGTTATACAGTGGCAGTTCTAATTATGTCTTATTAATGAAGTAACACACCAGTACACAAACACCACACAAAATACACCACAAAAAGCAAGTCCTGGTGAGGGTCTGCAATCTCTGATTGCTCTTTCTAGTTTTTGTTGTATATGTTTGAGAAATATAACCATTGTTTCTTTGTCACCTGGTTAACATCCTTACACAATGATTGATTACTCTAGTGTTTTTCTAATACTGGAGTTGTAGCAGCTGTGAAAGGCTCAACAAAATGGAAATGTTATTTGTTGTGCTTCCGCCTTACTTTCCCCCCTCCACTTCTTTACACCCATCACTAGAGCTGTCTGCTAGCGTTCGGTGCGACGTTCCCGTCGCATTTTGGAGACGCTTGCTCAACGAGTTGTTGAATGTCTACCGCTGGCAAGAATGCTTGGTCTTGCTCCGTGGTGGTGGAAATGGCAGACAAGTCAGAAAAGGCGGGCTGGCCTCATGCGTAAACCTGGAGAACTTGGATATTGGAGAAGTTGTGGAACAGATGCTGCAGGGTTCTGTTAAGATTCCAATGGTAAAACTAGTGAAGGCGCTTCTGGAGCAAGGAAGTGAGTATGTTGTAACCATTGTAGTGTTTTGTATGTGTGGTGTGAGCAAGTACAGCCTTTGGAGGGTGAAGGTGAACACATGAGGCTTTAGAGTGAAAAGAAAAGGAAAAAACAAACAAACAATTCTGCTTAAATCTTCCCTGCTATAGTTTCATGCATTGTTTTTAATCCCACAAACTGTTTATTGAAAATTTATTACATGAGTTCCTCTACCTTTCCCTTCTCCTTTTGATGTAGTTGGACCAACGCTAACTCTAATCCAATCTGGACTTAGTTTTAATGTCAATAACACCTGGACATTCCACTGGGTGGTATTATTACGAATTTGGAAGTCTGTCAGGTCAGGTCAGGTTCGATCTGTGACCTGCTACAGGTACCATGTAAACCTGTACTAACCTGTTCCATGGTCGGGTTGTCGGCGACTAAACCGTCTCCCCCACCAGGTTTTCTGGTGAGGGGGGTGTTTGGATATGGACACCCAGCAGGATTAAAAACAAAACCTGTCAAAGGGTGGAGGAGCTCCTTGTGAGCCAATGGCCATCCATATCTAGTGCCCAACTGTGTCTGCAGACGTCCTCCTGCAGTTGGGTTACTTCTTATTCAGAGGTTGGTGGCAGGATTTGCACTCCGGCCACTGTAAAACCCTTCATTCCGCAAAACGCAAAAAAATCTGAAAACCCACTCCGTGGGAGTACCTCCTATGCAGCTTCCCTTCGCAGGGCAGCTCACCGGATGACGGGATTGGGGCAAAGCCTTCTGGACCCCCAATCTTTGATGATAGGAGGGAAACCACGGGGTAACATCCCTGGGTCAGATTGCGGGAGAGTGTGTCGGAGTGGTGCTGAGGTGTCGTCCACCAGACGGCGGTCTCCTTGGGTTAACCTGAGGCGGTCCCTTCGGGTGGGTGCCTGGAATGTCCTATCCCTAATAGAGGATGATCACCTGTCTCTGTTATCATCTGAGCTCAAGCGTTTGGACATTGGGATTGCAGCTCTCTCTGAGGTTCGGAGACCGGATTGCGGCGAGATAATGGTGGGAGGTTACACCTACTATTGGTCTGGTCGCTCTGATGGTTACCATACCCAAGGAGTTGCTGTAGCTGTGTCCAATAAGCTGACCCCAATGATAATTGAGGTAACACCGGTCAACGAGCGTATTATGAGATTAAGGATTCGTCACTCCTTAGGTGTCATTTCCCTGGTCTCTGTTTATGCTCCGACTGAGGCGAGTGATCTCACCGTGAAGGATGCATTCTACGCCACACTCGAGTCTGTGGTTGATCAGTGCCCCAGACGGGATACACTTCTAGTCTTGGGGGATTTCAATGCATCGACTGGAACTGATAGGGATGGTTATGAGGTGTGTGTTGGTCCCCATGGGTCAGGAACTATGAACCCGAATAGCACTAAGTTCCTTGACTTTGCTAGAAGTCATGGACTTAGGGTGGCTAGTTCATGGTTTCAGCGCCCACAAGCTCATCGCTGGACTTGGTATTCCAACGCTGGCGGTGTGGCAAAGGAGATTGACCATGTCCTCATTGACGGTTGTTGGAGGATGATCCAGAACTGCAGGGTCTACCGGAGTGCTCAGTTCCTCAATACTGACCACAGGCTTGTTGTAGCAACTCTAAAGCTGCACCTTAAATCCTGGAGAATGGTACCATCCCAGCCTAGGCTGGATGTTGCCAAGCTCAGGGATAAGAGAGTAGCTGAGGAGTTTGCGAACAGGCTGAGTGGACACTTGGGGGGTCTGGGTGCTTTGGGGGGTCCTGAAGAGTTGTGGAGCGCCTTCAAGACCACCGTCCTTGATGTTGCCGGTGGATGTCTTGGAGCCCACCGCAGGGCAAAGAAGAATTTTGTCTCTCAAGGGACACTGGATACCATTGACCAGAGTCGCAGGGCCAGGCTGAATGGCAGAGCTGAGCTGTTCAGGGAGCTGCGGCGTAAAACTGTACGTGCACTGAGGGTGGACAAGGAGGCCTATGTGCGAGGAATCTGTGAGGGGGTAGAGCATCACCTGTGGACAGGTGATTCTCGTCCCACTTACAGGGGAATTCGCGCATTACGTTCATCCAAGCCCATCCCTCGGAGCACTGCAGTTCGAGCAGAGAGTGGTAGGCTCTTGACAGAGGAGTCTGAAGTGAAGGCCCGCTGGGCCGGTTACTTTGAGCGGTTGTACCAGGCTGATCCTCCAGCTGTCGAGTTGGACGTCAAAGGTGTTACAATCCCTGTTACTCACCCTCAAATCAACTGTGGTCCACCTTCGCTTGTGGAAACACGGGCTGCGGTGAACTAGTTGAAACGGGCAAAGCTCCAGGGATCTGTGGCATCCATGCCGAGCTTCTCAAGGCTGGTGGAAATGCTGCACTCGTGTCGTTGCATGCAGTTTTGTGCTCTGCCTGGAACACAGGCATCATCCCAACTGACTGGAAGAGGGGCCTTGTTGTCCCTCTCTGGAAAGGGAAGGGTGATCGCCAAGACTGCAACAACTACCGAGGGGTGACGCTGCTCTCAGTGCCGGGCAAGGTCTTTGCTCGGATAATTCTTGATAGGGTTCGCCACCATCTGCTTGAGCACCAGCGTCCAGAGCAGTCAGGCTTTACACCAAAGAGGTCAACGATTGACTGTATCTTTGCCCTTCGTGTCCTCACCGAACGCAGGCGAGAGTTTCGGCAGGGGCTGCTTGCAGCCTATGTTGATCTCTGTAAAGCGTTCGATGCAGTGAATCGGGATGTCCTCTGGAGGATTCTTGGTCTTCGTGGGGTGCCACCAAAACTGATCGATCTGATGTCTGAACTCTACTCTGGTACTGAGAGTGCTGTGAAGTGTGGTGGTACCATCTCTGACTTATTTCCAATTGTTACTGGAGTTCGTCAGAGATGTGTACTTGCCCCCACACTTTTCAGCACTTGTATGGACTGGATTTTAGGGAGGATGTCGGAGAGATCAAGTTGCGGTGCATCGTTTGGGAATGTCAAGATCTCGGACCTTGATTTTGCAGATGATGCAGTCATCTTTGCGGAGACTTTAGACATCCTTTTGGGGGCCCTCGAAGTGCTGAATGAGGAGTCGGAGCCGCTGGGATTACGGGTTTCTTGGGTCAAAACTAAGATCCAGGCTTTCGGTGACATCTTGGATGCTGCTGTCCTGTCTGTGTCTGTTTGTGGTGAGGATGTTGAGGTCGTGGAGAGATTCACTTACCTTGGCAGTGATATTCATGTCTCTGCTGGCTGCGAGTCAGAGGTCAATCGACGTCTGGGTCGGGCCTGGGGAGTCATGGATTCACTGGATCATGGGGTGTGGCGCTGCCGGTACCTGTGTGGGAGGACGAAAGTCCGAGTCTTCAGGTCCTTGGTACTTCCAGTCTTGCTCTATGGGTGCGAGACTTGGACTCTGACCAAGGATCTGAGACTGAGACTTAATTCCTTTGGTACCAGGTGTCTTCGGAGAATCCTTGGCTATCGCTGGTCGGATTTTGTGTCCAACGAGCGGTTGCTGAGAGAGACTCGGATGAGATTTGTTACCTGCATAGTCCGTGAGCGTCAGTTGCGGCTGTATGGACATGTGGCTCGTTTTCCTGACGCTGATCCTGCTCACCATATTCTCTCAGCGAGGGAGTCTCATGAGTGGAGGAGGCCAGTGGGCCGACCACGTGCCTCATGGTTGCAGCAGGTTGACCATCATCTCAAGGAGATGGGGATGGGCCTGGCATCTGCCTGGGGGATGGCCAGACGGAGGCCCCTGGAGTACCGGCGGAAAGTGGACGCAGCGACGCGCTGTTCTGGCACATGCTCCCATACCTGACCTGGAAGCCTTGTGCACACAGACAGCAGTCCCCAAGTTTAGTTATCTCGATAAGTGTGTGTTTATAGTTGGGGCCCCCAACCTGTGTCTAACGGGAATTACATGTGTGCGCTGCGAAGTTTCTTTTACAACAAATTTCCTTCACTTCACTTTGCACACCGACACCATTGCCCACGTGCGTTTAACCACGTACGTGGGCGGAGATTTTCATCGCCTCAGCTCCGACTCCACCCCTTGTCCAATCACGCACAGAGCGACTTTCCCACGACACCCCGGCCAATGAGGGTTGAGATGGCCACAGAGGGCGACTTTCCCACGACACCCCGACCAATGAGGGTTGAGATGGCCACAGAGGGCGACTTTTCCACGACACCCCGGCCACTGTGGGTTGAGATGGCCATTGAGAGCGACTTTCCCCCGACACCCCGGCCAATGAGGGTGGAGACCGCCTCAGATGGCGATTTTCTCACCCCGGACAAGAAAGATACAAAGGAACGCCAGGCTGGGAAGGTTGGTCGTCTTGAGGGTCGCGGGTCTTGGTGCTGGCTGGTTCGTCTGGTCCTGGGTCATCGTCGTCTCTGATCTCCTTGGTCTTGGTTCATTGGTGCGTGGCCGGTTGGAGAGCGCAGTCCCTGGTGCTTGGCACTGCGTGAAAGCTGTGGGTTCGAGTCCTGCCACGTGACCAGATCGTCGTCCACCGCACGAGGCGGACAGGTGCAAGCCAGACCCTGGCCTTCGGCTCGCCTTTCCTTCCGAGCTGGAGGCCTCAATAAAGGCCGGCCGGCCCAGTTCTTTTGTGTGTGTGTTTGTGGCGCCAGTCCTTTAAGTAGAATTGTTTAAGTGCCTTGTACATACCTGCATTGCTTTCAGTTGGTTTAACTCTGCTCTCTGTGTTGCTCTCCCTTATAAATAAACCCCTGTTAAACGTACCAGCTCGTTTTCTGTGCTTTCTTTCATTGGCCTAGCATGGTGCGTATTGAGAAGTCGGAAGGCCGTTTGGGCCGGTAATTGTTCACTTGGGTCTGACGGACTCTGGTAATTCCGCTCGGTTATACTGGACCGATGTCGCTAGAGCCCGTTGAGGGTGTGGTTTTCCCCGGTAGTTGGATGACGTGGGTACTTAGGTCTATTGAAATTTGGCAATTAACCCTACCCCATGCCGTCAAAATATTGCCGACCACGGTCTGCTAAGGGACCCCGTGACCTTTCGGACTTATCCGAGAGTCACGACCTAAATTCTGGGTGTTCGGTGGAAACTACTCTACTGCTCCACCTCGTGGTCGTTTGTTGCCACTGAACCCTGGCCAACAACAGTATAATATAGAAAGTATGAATAAACTGGTTCTGAAAATTGCCAATCCTCCTGCATATATTCAGGATGCATTGAGGTCATCCTTTAAAAATATGCAATAATTGTTTGCGTGTCGTGTGCGTGCTGTATTTGCATTGTTATGATGTTGGAGGGGGGTGCACGCTACCCAAAATGTTAAGTTAGTGTGGTCCGTGTCTTCATGTAAGTGAAAACATTTTCGTTAATCAGAAACCCATTCGAGTGAAGTCGTCCTGTTTCACGTGCACCGAGAAAAGTGATGTTTTGAGCTCGGGTGGAAGTTTTAATTGGTGTTTCCTCACACGTTCAAGCAGGGTAAGAGTAGGGCATGCCCTGGGACTTTTAAAAGAATGCTTTGTGTATTCTGTGCCAGGCCTGGTAAATCTTGCTCTCAGCCCTTTGGAGAACATTGATGGTGTGTGGTGAATGTACCAGAAAGGTTTGCAGTGATTAGCCCGGAGCAAGGAGGTGCACTGTTCGTGTGTGGTGGCACAGGGAGCCATTCTCTGCCAATGACTTTGCCCAGATGCCCACAACATTGCACACGATTGATGCATTCTTTATCGCGGTGTGGCCGTGAGGGGGGGGGAGAACATAGTCTGGACAAAAAAACAACATGGTTTGATTGCTGCATTTTAGCCTTAATGTGCACAAAAGTGATTGTTAAATATCATCAATCAATAAAGCTACCTATAATGGCAATGTATGTGACATAGCAGGGTGCATTGGATGATCTGTGTATATGGGCCATAATAGCAGTGGGCCTCATTAATGATGGTATTTTTGTTCAGAACGAGCACGCACGGTGAGGCAATGTGCTCTCCGGAGTGCCGTTGTATTTTATTCTTATATTCTCAATGAAATGTTTGGTATTTGTATAAATTCTCACCCAAGTGAACAATGGAACATTTGTTTGTCTTAGGTGTATCAAAAGGTGCAGAGCATTTGAAACATTGCATGGAGAAAGGTGAATATGCTCTTGCATCATTGCTTCTAGAACATGGGGCTGACAATGATGGACTCGTCCTGAATCCAGGCGATACTCCCCCCCATGTGGCCTTGTCTCTTGCCCTGGGCAAACGAGGTACTGTTATAAGGTTCTGTCCAAGTACTCATTCTTCTCTTTTAAATCTAACTATTGTTTTCCTATTTGCAGTAAAGGGAGTAATTCATTTTTACACATATATGCAGCAAAACAAGGGGACAATGCATATGAACAAGTACATGATTCACTGGGCAGTTGCATAAGTGGAAGAAATTCCTCAATTAAAATTAAATATTAAATACACCAACTTCCTGATGTCGAAAAACAGTCAATTTTGATTGACCTTTGCCAGCCGTTTTATTTTTCAGAGATGCGTACTGTACAGTGTTGGGCACAAAAGCGATAATCCGATAACAGATAATTATCGAAGTTAACTTTTTTATCAGAAGTTAACTTCCATTTATCGTTATCAGACCAGTTAACTTCCGATAACTCGATTTTTTTTTTTTAGTCCGATAATTTTTTTAGCACAGTTTCGACAGAAACCTAACGGTCTCTATCTAGGCCGCCATGGAGGACGAGGTCGAGAGAGCACTGAGGGTCGTGAGGGACCGGAACGGCAACAACACCACCAGCTCCGACGACAGCAGCATGCATGACGACCTCTTCGCTGGGTGGACGGCCGCTGGCTCACGTACCAGTGTCAAGCAGAATGCCAAGAAACTTGTCGACACCTGGCTGGACATTGATTTGAAGGAGGGCATGGTCGACTCTGACTTCATGGTGGAGGAGATCCTCACCAACCTCTTCCTGAAGTACAACACCCCAATTCCGTCCTCTGCCGCAGTGGAACGGCTATTCTCTCTCGGCAAGGACATCCTGAGGCCCAAGAGGTCAAGACTGTCAGCTGGGCCTAACTTTGAGAAGTTGGTCTTCCTCAAGCGCAACCAGCACATAGTGTCATAGACTCTAAAAAGATGCATAATGCTTATTTTATTCTTGGGTTTAGCATAAATAAGCCTTTTCTCTAGGTTTTGAAGCTTTTTCCTTGTTTTTTTTAATTCTTGTTAAAAAGTAGTTATCGTTATCGGATTATCGTTCACTTCCGATAACTTTGTATTATAATTATCGTTATCGGATTTAAAAATTGGGGCTATCGGATTATCGTTATCGAAGTTAGCTTTTTGGTTATCGGTGCCCAACACTAGTAATGTATACATAATCCTGAAGCAGACTGGCTCATCATTGTATCAATCGGTTCTGCCTGAAGATCTTTGAAACTTATTTGGGGATAAAAACAATAATTCATAAACCCAAAATATTTGTAATCAAGTTGGTTTTTTGTGGGATTTTTACAGGGTCCAAGGCTTTTAAGGGAGCATACACAAAAATAGACATGCACAGACATGTAGGCAAATATCTTGGACAACACCAGACTTGACATCAGACAAACGCAGACATTGAGCTTGGTTGAAGTGTCTTGCTTCCCAGAGTACTCTGTGTACCTGTGATGCCATCTTTATGAGATCGCTTTTCTCTCTGCACTCAGCAGGGCAATTGAGGATTTTCCTCCTCTCTATAAATGCCAACATATGGGGGTTTTCCATGCTCTATCCTTTAAATGCTGAATGCCAAGCAAGGAAGCAGTGCACACAATTTGTATTTATTTATTTATTTTTGTCTTTCCTCTCAATTTTATATTTCTTAATTTAAGTGTTCCTCCCCACCCCTCTCCCCTCCCTCACTCACCCTTTCATATTGCTAATGTAGGTAGCCTCTGTGAAGTCAACATCCTAACCCGCTCCTTTTTCTCACCAAGTTTGTCTCTTTCACCAATGGTGAAATTTATGCAAAACATTTATGAACACAATGTTTGTTTGTGCACACTTTAATTTTGAGTGTTTTTTTTTTGTTTGTTTGTTTGTTTTGTTTTTTTTACAGATGATTGTGGGATTCACATGCTGAAGTTCCTTTTGCAGGAACATTGTAATGTAAATATCCAGGACAAAAATGGAAACACCCTTTTACATCTGTTTTTTCAGTTTCCCCTTTGCAGGCTCCATTTAGATGCCATAAAAGTCCTGTCTGATTACCCAATTGATTTGTCATTAAGAAACTATGAAGGGAGAGATGCTTTTTGGGGTGTGAAGGAGAATGACTCCCGGAAGAAAATGTGGAAGTCAGTGGCACCAAAGCAGTTTCTAAAAAAGAAGACGAAAAAAAAACAGGATGTTGCAACACCACCCAGAGGTTCTGCCAATGCACGTGGTGAATTGACCACCCATTCTTCTTTGGCTGAGCCACAGCCAAATTGTGATCCTGAGAGTGACCAAGTAGGCAAGGTCACTGAAATGCCACTTACAAAAAATGTATCTTTCAAGCAGGCCTTGGTCACAGATATTAAGAATCTTATTTTGGACATTGATCCAGCAATGATTCAGGCAATGCGTGCCATGAGGCAAGACTCGATGCAGAAATCTGTGGGAATTTCCCCACAGTCACCTTCTGAAGCCGAAACATTTCAGCAATTCCAATTGTCTGCGGCTCAAGCATCGAGTGATCTTTCCGAGGAGGATAATGACGAGCTCGTGAATGGAGAAGCAAATCTTGCCAATTCCTTTGGTTCTGAGGACTATGATGACTTTGATCGACTGACTTGGGAGATTGAATGCACCAGGGATGTACTGCGAACCTTGAATGATAAATTGCTGCCACCAGAAACGAAAAACAAGATATTGAGAATCATTCATTTTCTTGGCAGTGGAGATTGGAGCAAGCATCGGTATAAGCGAGTGAAAGGAATCGCAGACAAAAGTGATATCAAACTTTATGAAGCCAAGATTGACAAGGCTCAACGGATACTTTGGGAAATTGCTGTTGACTTTTCTCCAAGACTAAGTGATGTTCCAGAGAAAATTATTGAAGCAGAAGAGTCCTCCACTGGGGACCAAAAAGTCGGTAAAGTATACAGCGAAATTATCCGAATTTGGGATATAGCTCTGGCTCACAAAGACATCAATCACATAATCAAAAAGATTGTCAGCTCGTACAATCGGGGAATTGGCTGCATGCTACGTCGGAAGCTGAAAGGCATAGACAGAGTAAAATTCAGTTCCGTGAATGCTGTTCAGCAGCGCTTTCCACTGTGTTACATTGAATCCAATGATGCATCACAAACTAATGTTGAGAAGGCTCCTGAATATATTCCTCCAGCCAGTTCAATAGAAAATGAATACAATATCATGAAGTTTCACACTTTTAGCACAGCAGTGGCTCTCAATATACTTCAGAGTCATGAAACGGGGTCGCATGTTGAATACCCCTTTCGTGTGGGTGAACTGGAGCATGCTGTAATCAATCTAAACCCAAAGCCAGCAGAGGCTATCATCCTTGTGGGTCGTTCTGGTACTGGAAAGACCACATGCCTTGTTTACCGCTTGTGGAAAGTGTTTCTGAGCTACTGGGAAAGGGCAATGCAGGCTGGAGATCCCTGGATTTGCAAGCCAGTTTCTTCGATGAGGGTGTCCTCACTCGAAGATGCTCAGGCTCATGAAGAAAATGTGATAATGGAACAAGGAGGAAGTGAACAGGAAGTTCCGTGCAGTTCAAAGCACCTGCAAAATGATGATTGTGAAACAAACGCTGTGGCTTCTGAGGATTCATGTGAGGCTGTTGAAATGTATGAGCATCTGCATCAGTTGTTCATAACGAAAAACCATGTGTTGTGCAATGAAGTCAAGCGCAACTTCACCGAGCTTTTCAAGTCATCTGGCCTGAGTTGCCAGTTTACTCCATTGGATGCGAATGTTCATAGGCTTCAGGAGATAAAGGATGAAAACTTCCCATTGTTTTTGACATCAAGGCAGTTCTTGTTGCTGTTGGATGCCTCTTTACCACAGCCGTTTTTCCCAAGAAATGAAGATGGTAGCCTCAAAAAAACAATCAAAGGCCTGTTGGTTGAAGAAAGCGATATAATTTTGGATGATGAAGACCTTGATGACCCTGAGTTTGATGAATCCTCAATGGAGTTTGTTAAAGAAGACAAAAAGGAAGACAGTCGAAAACTGGTGACATACGAAACATTTACCTGTGATATATGGCCTGCAATGATTAAAGGAAAGCAAATGTGCAACCCATCTCTGGTGTGGATGGAAATCAAGTCGTTCCTCAAGGGTTCTGTGGAGGCACTGAACAGCCCGCGGGGCTATTTGAACCTTGCCGAATACAAAGAAATGGGCCAGAAGAGGGCACCGAACTTCAGTGGCGATCGAGATGAGATTTTCCAGTTGTTTGAGAATTACCTCCATGTAAAGTCCCAGTGGGGTTACTTTGATGAAGAAGATTTGGTGTTCCACATCTACTCACGACTTAACAAGCTGGAAAACCTTCCATGGTCCATCCACCAGGTTTATGGAGATGAGATTCAAGATTTCACACAGGTAAGCTGCATGGATGCTTATTCTCAGACTCTCCATTTTTGTGATTATCATGCTACATTATTACCCTGATTTAGGTCTCCCCTTTTTATGTCATTTTGCAAATACATCATGACGTTATTAATACCACTACCCAACTTCCATCGCCTCAACTCACACTTCGTCGCTTTAAAAGCCATACCTTTAATTCTCGAGCATTTTCAGAACTTACAAGGCTGAAAAAGACGCCAGAATACATCGCTAAAGTACCAAATCAGGAGATCGAAAAATCACTGAAAGAACTGCAGCACTTTAATTCGCACTTGCAGAAATGTACTGTACTATAGATGATCTAAGAGGCATTGTAAGAGTATTACTTCAGAAGTGAAATTAGATGTTATTCATCGAATGGATGTTGGTGAATGTGTGGTTGATGTCACTGGGTTATTATGTTTGCCTCTGACTACGATGTGCACCATCCATGAAAATGCGTTGATGGAAGAAGTAGGAAGGAGAAGAGCTGCTGCCAACTTTGACCATTTACAGAAGAGGTTTATTTTTATTCAAATATGTCTGAATTATTTATTTATTTGTTTGTATGTGTACTTGAATATTAGTCATTAATCAAAATAGGGTAATATCTAATCATAGGTAAAAAAGTGAAATGGTGACGTTAGGAATGCATCCTCCACCCCCCTCCTTATTCCATTAATTATTGTGAGAAAAATTGCTTTGATTTGCATCATTTTGATGTTCGTTGCACTTTTCAGGAACGCGTCCCCGACGTAAACTGGGGTCAAACAGTAATATTGTTTTCACCTGATCATGTATTATTAGCTCACTTGAAACGTAGTTCCGGGGTGCTTATGGTAAGGCACGTTGTCCATCCGTCTATTCGTCCGTCCATTCGTCCACAAACACTTTCAACTTCTTCTCTGAAACTACTCGCACAATTCCGATGAAATTTGACGACAACCTTCATCACCCGTGACATACCAAAGTTTGTTCTTGACATTAGAAAAATGGGCATAAGGGGGATTGCCCTCCAAAATAATGTATTTGCTTTCTTCGACACAACACACGTAATTTTGTTTAAACTTTACCACACCCTTCATCACCCGTGATGTTCCAAAGATTGTTTGCACGAGTAAAATTAATTGGGGTCGAAGGGATTCTACGTGGCGTCAGGTCAGGTCAGGAATGGGAGCATGCACCAGGGGCCTCCCTCTGGCCATCCCCCAGGCAGATGCCTGGTCCATCCCAATGTCCTTGAGATGTTGATCAACCTGCTGCAACCACGAGGCACATGATCTGCCCATTGGCCTCCTCCATTCACGAGGCTCCCTCACTGAGAGAATCTGGTGAGCAGGATCAGTGTCAGGAAAATGAGCCACCTGTCCATACAGCCGCAGCTGACGCTCACGGACTATGCAGGTGACATATCTCATTTGAGTCTCTCTCAGCAACTGCTCGTTTGACAGAAAGTCGGACCAGTGATAGCCAAGGATTCTCCGAAGAGATCTGGTACCAAAGGAATTAAGTCTCCGTCTCACATCCCTGGTCAGAGTCCAAGTATCACATCCGAGAGCAAGATTGGCAACACCATGGACCTAAAGACTCGGATCCTCATCTTGCACAGGTACCAACAGTGCCACACCCCCTTGATCCAGTGAATCCATGACTCCCCAGGCCCGACCAAGATGTCTATTGCACTCTGGTTCACAGCCAGCAGAGACATGAATATTACAGTCAAGGTAAGTAAATCACTCTGTGACCTCAACATCCTTACCACAAACAGGTACAAACAAGATAGCAGCATCCAACATGTCATTGAAAGCCTGGATCTTAGTTTTGACCCAGGCAACCTGAGATCCCAGCGACTCCGACTCCTCATTCACCACCTCGAGGGCCCCCAAAACGATATCCAGAGTATCTGCAAAAATGACAGCATCATCTGCGAAATCAACGTCGGAGATCTTGACGTTCCCGAACGATGCACCGCAGCTTGATCTTTCTGACATCCTCCCCAGAATCCATTCCATACAAGTGCTGAAAAGTGTGGGGGCCAGTACACACCCCCTGAAGAACTCCTGTAACAACTGGAAATAAGTCGGAGATGGTATCACCACATCTCGCAGCACTCTCAGTACGAGAGTTTAGTTCAGACATCAGATTGATCAGTTTTGGTGGCACCTACCGAAGATGAAGTGTCCTCCAGAGGGATCCCGATTCACTGAATCAAACGCTTTGCAGAGATCAACATAGGCTGCAAGCAGCCTCTGCCGAAACTCTTGTTTGCGTTCGGTTAGGACCCGAAGAGCAAGGATCCAGTCAGTTGTTGACCTCTTTGATGTAAAGCCTGACTGCTCTGGGTGCTGGTGCTCAAGCAGACGGTGGCAAACCCTATCAATAATTATTGGCGCAAAGACCTTGCCCAGCAGTGAGAGGAGCGTCATCCCTTGGTAGTTGTTGCAAGCTTGGTGATCACCCTTACCTTAATAGAGAGGGACAACAATAAAGAGGGACCCCTCTTCCAGTCAGCTGATTGATGCCTGTGTTCCAGGCAGAACACAGAACTACATGCAATGACATGGGTACAGCATTTCCACCAGCCTTGAGAAGTTCAGCATGGATGCCACAGATCCGTGGAGCTTTTACCCCCTTTTCAGCCGGTTCACCGCAGCCTGTGTTTCCACAAATGAAAGTGGATCACAGTTGATTGGAGGGTCAGCAACAGGGATAGTAGCACCCATGACATCCAACTCAACAGCTGGTGGATCAGCCTGGTGCAGCTGCTCAAAGTAACCAGCCGAGCAGGCGTCACTTCGGATTCCTCTGTCAAGAGCCCACCACCCTCCTCTCTAACTGCAGTACACCGAGGGACGGGCTTGAGCCTGTGGGTGCCTAAACCATGAACCAGCCACCCCAAGTCGATTTCGTCTTGCAAAGCCAACAAACTTGGTGCTATTCTGTTTCATAGTTCCAGACCCATGGGGACCAACACATGTTTCATAACCATCCCTACGATTTCTAGTCTGTAATGAAATCCTCCAAGACTAGAAGAGTATCTCGCCTGAGGCATTGATCAACCATAGACCTGAGCATGGGATAGAATGTGTCCTTCAAGGTGAGATCACTCGCTTCAGTCGGAGCATACACAGAGACCAGGGAAACGACATCCAAGGAGTCTTAGTCTCACAATACGTCTCATATTAGTCTCGTATTAGAAATCCTTAGTCTCATAATACGCTCGTTGACTGGTGTTACCTCAATTATCATTGGAGTCAGCTTATTGGACACAGCTACAGCAACTCCTTGAGCATGGTAACCATCAGAGTGACCAGACCAATAGTTGGTGGAACCACCCGCCATGATCTTGCCACTCTCCGGTCTGAACCTCAGAGAGTGCTGCAATACCGAGGGATGATACGCTTGAGTTCACATGATAACAGAGATAGGTGATCATCCTCTCTTAGGTGTAGGACTTTCCAGACACCCACCTGAAGGGACCGCCTCAGGTTAACCCAAGGAGACTGCCGTCTGGTGGACGACACCTCAGCACCACCTTGACACACGACCACAATCTGACCCGGGAAGGTCACCCCGTGGTTTTCCTCCTATCGTCAAAGAGTGGGGGTCCTGAAGGCTTTGCCCCAATCCTGTCATCCAGTGGCCTGCCCTGTGAAGGGCAGTTGCACAGGAGGTACTCCCACAGAGTCGGTGTTCACTTTTATTTGCGTTTTGCAGAGCGAAGGGTTTTACGGTGGCCGGAGTGCAAATCCTGCCACCAACCTCCTAAAATAAAGTAACCCAACTGCAGGAGGACGTCCGCAGACACTGTTTGGCACTAGATATCGATTGCCGTTGGCTCACAAGGAGCTCCTCCACCCTTTGACAGGTTTTGTTTTTAATCCTGCTGGGTGTCCATATCCATACACCTTCCTCACCAGGCAACCTGGTGGGGGAGTCGGTTTATTCGCCGACAACCTGACCACAAAACTGGTTAGTACAGGTTTACATGGTACCTGTAACAAGTCGCAAATCTCATCTCGCCTGACCTGCCAAAGATTTGCCCCCAAAATATGTATTTGGTTTCGACTCTGTGACCACACATACACTTTTGATGAAACATGACCATAACCTTTCTCAGCGCTGATGCACCAAAGTTTTTTTTTCCACGGCATTACAAAAATATCCATAGGAATTTACTTTCTTCTCTGTTACATATTTTGCTGGTCATTCATGCCTCCCAGTGGTTCCCTGGTTATCTTATCCAGCCACAAATGCGTGAGCGCCCAGGAGAATTGCCCCTATGTTTATCCTTACTGCTCTGTGAGTTTTCGAATTTTCAAAGTAAAAGCTCCATAAAAGTAGTTTGAGTGATATGAGGTGGTTGTGTTGTTGACGAGTCATCACACTTTTAACTGTGAAATAAAAATTCTCTCCAGGCTGAGCTTTCTCTGCTTATGAACAGCAACAATGACCCCAACATGATGTTTCTGACTGGGGACACAGCTCAGTGCATTATGCGTGGGATTTCGTTTCGCTTCAATGATCTCTGCTCACTCTTCTACTATGCTGCCAATGCGAAGGTGGGGTCCTCCAGAGTGCACAATGTTCGTGTACCTCACCGGATTTACCAGCTTTCCCAGAACTACCGTTCCCATTCTGGTAATTTTATATCCCAACCTTCATTGAACGTTGTTATCATTGGGAATGTTTGACAATAATGCAGAAGGATGCAAAAAATATAATCCTTAATTTAAGGAAATGAAGTCGTTTTCAATAAAAGTGAGTTTTTATTTTTTACGAGGAAAGTATTAAATGTTGGTATCAGAATTACCTGTTGCTTATTGTATCGAAAGAAGCTCCTCCATGAAATCAGAAAATGTCCTCATAGCGACTCTTGCTCATATGAAAAGAAATCATGGATGCCATTATGAAATAACTCAAATCCAGTTGTTGCATACCAGAGCCGAACCACACTATATGCTAAAAAAAAAATAAAAAATTCTGAGTGAAATGTTGCCAAATAGGATCGATAAACTTGTATGCACAAATGTTGTCAAGTTTTCAGGAAACTGACACATGTCCAAGTCATAACACCATGAGATACCCATTTTCCTTATTTTGATTTGCAGAAATGCTTGCAGTGTTTGTTTATTTTTTTAGTAAGACTTGCATGTAAAAATTGTGAAATTGATTGCTCTTTTTTAAGAGTGGGGGAACCAGTTATGTCATTGGTGTAATAACCATTGGAAAAAGAAAAGAAAAAAAGAACAGGAAGATAAAATGGCTAGTGACTAATTACAGTCTTTGTTTTGGGGAAGTGATTTTTTTGGTGGTGGTCAAGTGATGAAGGCACTGGATTGACATCCTGAGAGGTTGTAGATAGAAATGCAATTGAAGGCAGCAGTATGAAGGTTTTTTTATTTTTGGTTTCTAGAATCTGATCTAATTTCAGCAGAATTGACGTGTCTGTAGACTGTCAATTAAATACAGCTGACCTATCAATGACCTCCAGCAAATGGGTAATCCCCCTTCCCTTCCTGGTCTTGTCTGCATATTGTGGTTTGATATTTAATGCCCTCAAGGCAACTTGGGATCAGTACGAAAATGTGTTACGTGACATTGATTGATGGCAGTGCCACCCTCAGCCTCCACCCCCATAACTGAATAAAAGAAAAAGATACTCATTCAGTGATGATACAAAAACTTACTAATTATTTGCAGGGATCCTGAACCTGGGTTCCAGCGTGGTTGACTTGCTCATTGAGTTCTTCCCGAGTTCATTTGACCGCCTTCCTCCAGACCGTGGCCTCTTCCATGGTCCACGTCCTGCGATCCTTGATCTTTGCACCTCCGAGGACCTAGCAATCCTCCTCCGAGGAAATCGCAGAGAGTCCCAGCCAATCGAGTTTGGAGCACACCAGGTATTATTGATTTCTTACTTTCATTGGGTGTCCATTTTCTGATGTTCATGTTTATTTACTTTTGTCTTCATATTGCTCTTTGTATTAAATTTTTATTTCCATTGGTGTTTTTGAACCGCAGGTGATTCTGGTTGCCAATGACAAGGCAAAAGAAAGGCTTCCAGAGGAACTCAGCCTTGGATTGGTCCTAACCATCTACGAGTCCAAAGGTCTCGAGTTTGATGATGTCCTGTTATACAATTTCTTTTCTGACTCTGAGGTTAGTTTGCACTTCAATTATTTTTGTCACTTTTATTCGAAAATGAAAGCCATTCATTTCATAGTGTCATGAGTATAAGAAACCCTCAAAATGTTGATGTACTTTGTTTGAGTAAGTGGTTTTTTTTTTGGTTTTTTTTGGCCTTGGTGTTTGCAGTTGGATGCAAAGAGCTTGCGTTTTCATGCCTCCTCTTTGGATTGCCGGAGGAATTGTGTTTTCAGGTTATTTGTTCATCTGTTATCAATATTTTTGTTACCATGATCACTTGTGAACCACTGAAAATATTTCAACCAAACGTTGCACAAGTGTGGACTGTAATACAAAGATGAAGTGATTCAATTTTGGGTTCAAAAGGTCATGTGACATTTATTTGAAATCTTTGCTACTTTGATAACTTGTGAACCACTAAAGGGATTTCAATCAAACTTGGCACAAGTTTGGATCGCAATGCAGAGATTGAAGGATTAAATTTTGGATTCATCAGGTCAAAGGTCAAGTACCAGGTCAAAGGTCAAGTACCCTTTGAAAATCATTTTGCAGATCATCATGAGTTAGAACCATTTGATGTCTGTCTCTCTTCAACTTGTCTCTTTTCTCTCTCGCATGTGACATTTCATTAAGATCAAACATAACAGTGAGTTGACATTTAATATAGGTGAATGTATATGGCATATCCATCAACACATTTTCCTCAAGTTCTATTTTCATTTTTTTAACACCTATTTCCTTCCTATGTTACCTTGTGCACTTCCCTGCTCCCCCTTCATTTTATTCTGATCTTCTCATAACCTCTTTTCTTTTTCTTTTTTTATCCCATCCTTTCTATCTTCTCTGACATACCATTTGAGCCATATCCCCCTTCCTTTCTCTACCTTAATTCCCTCTCTTCCAAGCCCCTACTCCTTTTCCTTCCCTTTTCATATCAAGAGAGGCGCAAAGCGCTGCTCCCTTTATATGGGACGGTTTCTCTGTATGCAACTTTAACATGGGGATTGAAAATTCGTTTCTCGGCTTCTACTGGATGAAATTGGCTGCAAGTTTCAGAAGTAAATCATTTGTACATCGAGGTAATATGTTCCATATTTCAGCAACGTCCATTTTGGCATTCTTGAATTTTTAATGAAAAACCTCAAAAATCACATTTGTGTCTGTCTGTCTGTCTGTCTGTTCGTTCGCCTGAAATGTATTGTAGGCCGGGGGCCAGTGGGACCTACCTTGCACCCCCCCTACCCCCCCGCGACATTTTTTCACTGATACCACAGTGTTCATACATATATATATATATATATATATATATATATATATATATATATATATATATATATATATATATATATATATATATATATATATATCCCAAGTATCAGAAAAAAGTTGTTCCCGGAAAAATAACTCATTTGCACTATGCTTTATAGGCCAGGGGCCAGTGGGACCTACCTTGCAGTGGGACCTACTTGGAATATACATTGGATAATACATCTAATTAATGGCTTTCAAAACAAATTCCACACAAGTGCCATAGTTTTTGCTTTTTTGATAGTTTTTGCTCATTATCTTTTTTTTCCCTCTTGTCTCATGCCCCCCCCCACCCCAATTGCTGTGCGTTGTGTGTTAGCTCTCATACGAGCCTCGACGATGTATGCAAAACAAAATAATTAACTATTAGATTGAGTACTGTTCTTGTGCGGTACACGTATGCAACGGTGGTGTTGTTAGAAGCAGAGACTCATGCAGCAATCAAGGGAAGCATGAAGCACCCCTCCCTTTATATGGAACAGTTTCTGCATGCAACGTTAACACAAGGACTGAAAAATCCTCCTGGGGGTGGGGGGTTGCCTCCCAAAATACAGGGTGTCCCAAAAGTCTCCATACGTCGGGAAAATTATCACTTTTAGCAAAATGTAACTTTATTAACAAAACGTTCTCCACATGATTGCCATTTCTTTGTAAACACACATGAAGTCGTCTCTCCCACTCATGGTGAACTTGTATCAACACATCTGGCATGATGCAAGTAATTCCACTTCAAATACGTTCCTTTAAATGATCCATATTCTGAATCTTGTCGTGTGTGATGTGCTTGCCATGTTTCCTCTTAAAGTCGATTGCAACCTTGCGACAGCTTCCCGAACCAGCCATGAGAATGGTTTCAATATGTTCTTCTTTTGACAAAGGCATTCTTGAAGGGAATCTAAAAAAAAAATGAAGATATAAGCTATGTATGAAGAATTTTGGGAGACATTTTGCTGAAAGTGTTAATTTACCGTATGTATGGAGACTTTTGGGACACCCTGTAGATATTTGCTTTCTTTTCCAAAAGCACACACACAATTTTGATGAAAGTTGACCACAACCTTCATCACCCATGATATTGTTGCGGATTCGCGCCCGCCGGCGTGCGAACGGCCACGTAACTCGAATCGCGGCACGTCGCCCACCAGACGGACAATCCAGTCGTGACCCTCTCGGACTAACGCCGGGAACCAGTCACGGGTGGACCTTTCGGTCTCACCACGATCGTGCCAATCGGCCCCCGCGTGGGATAGGGTTGCTCGCCAAATTCGACCTACCTAAGTACCCACACGGAGGGTAGACCGGGCGATCGCACCTCGCCGCAGGTCGACTTCGGACACGGGCCACTTTAAGCGACCCGTTCCGTACTATCGGGATAACCGAGCGGTGTTATTCGTCGGCCTTGACGGTTCGATTAATTATCGGGCGTTTTAGCCCACAACCAACCCTTTACGTGAAGCAAGATGAAGATTCAATGGAAGAAAAGACGAAGCGAAGCGGGAAAACAGTTCAACATAACTCACATTTATTTCGCGATTAACGGGAAGCACACATATACAATTACACCAAAAGCACATGTAAAAGGAGAAGAAACACAATATTACACAAAAAGCAAATATAAAAGAAGAAACACAATGCAGAGCTATCCGACTACCGAGCACACGGCAACACTTATACAATTTTACTTCACAGACGGCGCCGACAACACATATTCCCAAAGCAAAAGAAAAGAGAACCACCCTCCAGGATGAGGGGGGTAGACGGGCCTGGGGCCGAGACCGTGTCGGGCCTACCCGTCTGATGATGAGACGCAGAGCGGCGGTGGCGCCTCAACTCCGCAGGCCTCGCGGACAGTGTCTGGTAGGGGGTGGGAAAGGGGCCCCCTTGTCGCACTATCTCAGCGCGGGGGGGAAACAGGAGGGGGGTTGTTGATGCTCGGGGGATGGCGGATATCACCCTGTCTCGGGTCCTGCGACGAGCGTCTCCACCTCGACCTCGGTCGCGCCGCCGGCCTCTCCCTCTGCAGCTCCCGGCACCGACGCGAGCACCCCCTCATCCGCCTTCGCCGTCGCCACCTCTCCCCAGCTCCGTCTAATCGCCCTCTCCGTCTCCTCTCTTGGCTCGTCCCAACTCTTCACTCTTGACTTCTCCCCTCCGAACTCACAACTGCCAACTGAACTGAACTCCTTGACTGACGAACGCAGCCGTTTATATCCCCCGTGGCTTCGCTCCCCCACCTTTGACCCTTTACCTCCGACCCTTCACCTCCAACTGGCTCCCCATTGGACCGAGGAAAAGTGGGCGTGAATGCTTTTTGATCCATGAATTTGCATATCGCGACCTCACTCCAACGCCCTGGAGGCGGGGCCAAATCGCCCCACGCTCTCCAATAGGACGGAACAGAAGTGGGCGTGAGTCGTTTTTGATCCGTTTTTCTTCGGAAAGTCTGTGATATCTCTGAACACGCTGCTCGGTGCGCGCCCCGCACGAGTCCAGCATCGGCGCCCACAAGTGGCGTGGGAATGACGGTGATGCGATGGTGGCGAGTTGTGACGGTAAAGGTCGTGGCTGTTGTTGTGAAGCGGCGTTGTGGTTGGTGGTTGTTGTTGTGAAGCGGCGTTGTGGTTGGTGGTGGTAGTAATGGCGGCTGGTCCAAAATAAAGATAGTAAAAGAAAAACGGCTATCCTGAAGAGTCGCAGCCCGCATAAATGACATTTATTCCCTCTAAACAACGGGTTTGGGCCTAACTACACATATACTTACAGCGATATCTCACCTAAGGGACCTGAATGGTGGTTTGCGAATTTGGTCAACCACAACAATATTCTTGGGGAAAAGGCCCCTTCTCTATAGTATGTGCCATGTGGCAAACTATAGAAAAGAAGGGACAATCCATGGCTTGTGGAAAATGCCAGACGATAGAAAATATGGCACATTCAAAAAAATATCATGTGCATGCAGTTCTGCCCTTGTGATCTTAGGAGGAACCAAGTAGTGCTCTAGAAAAGTTAATATGAGCCTCGACAACGTATACAAAAAATAAAATAAAAATCGTGACAATTCATTATTTTTCTTGTCTGTTAATTTGATCGGTTTTAAAACTTTTTATAATGCTCATCTTTGTTGCACTTCTTATCATCAAGTCTGTAAAAGAGTGGCGAGTGGTGTCTTCTTACAAGCCTGAAGATGTGCATGACTCGAGATCTGAAAACGTGACAGAAATCAAGATGGATGACCTTGTGACCAAGTCTAGACCTCTGGAATTTGATGCTGTTTCACACAAGGTAATGGTGAAAATATTAATATTAACCATTCCTGTCATTACATGAGAGATTAGTTTTTACCAAAGTTTAATCGACAATGTATGTGGTTTACCATTTAGCTTATTTTGTTGTCTTTGAACAGTTGCAGTTGTTTTGTCACATTGAACCACAGTTTTTATTGAGGATCTTGCTTAGATACCATCCATTTGTGACGTATACAGAAATGGTGGAATTTTTGACACGCCTTCCCTCTGCATCTTGATGTGTTCCAGACATGCTTCTTTACCTCCCTTCAAGATTTATCTGATCTCCTCCCAGCCCCTCTTCTCTCTTTCCCCATTTAACCCATATTCTGTTCACTTCCTTTCTTTCTTGCATCCTACCCCCTCGTTCTTCCATTTATCACTTTTACTTTTCCCAATCTATTTCCCCCACCCCCAACTCATCCTTTACTTAGAGCATAAGCAAGCGGCAGCCCACAAACCATAAATTGTGTGAAATGCAGGTCCTGAACAGCGACTTGAAACAACTCTACACAGCTATAACCCGAGCACGTGTCAACCTCTGGATATTTGATGATAATGAAGAGAAGCGTGCACCAGTTTTTGAGTACTTCATCCGCTGCGGACTGGTTTCTGTGATCCGTGTCAAAAAAGAAGATGGGGGTAAGACTTTTGTTTTCTTTTGGTTGGTTGTTTCTCCACTGTACCCAGTCCCAGATCTCTTTTTGCAATATAAACAAGTGTTTGTGTTTGGGATAATGGAAGTTCGAGGCATTTTGAGGAATTTTATGCATTCACGGCACTTGGTTTTCAGCTGATTGGGTAGATTTATTTCAGAAAAAGTTGATAAGTGTTTTAATTTATTCATCTGGAAATTAAATTGAGCATTTGTATACTATATTCACCATATAAAACACAATGTGTGTATTTGTTTGTGTGATGTCTGTTCCCCTTCAAAAGGATGATTTAAGAAAGGTTTTAAAGGCCAATCTTTCAACACGATTGTGTGTTCACTACGGTGTGTTTTTCAGAATAAAACTCGAAAAACATTTTCCATCAAAGAGCAATTACGTCTCTTCTTTTGGAAATGTAGACGGTGTCTTTTAACCGGCCCTCAATTGCGGTGCACATAAGCGTTGAAAACAAACAAACAATAAATACAAGGCGCAGGGAGGTGAAATATGCTGCACATGATGTGTATGTAACGTGCGCAGAGTAAAATGAGTGTTCATTTACATATGCCTGATGTCTAATAAATAAAAATATAAGCACACCTGATGCGAGGCTGAGGCGTCAGGCTTTGGCATGCTCACGAGGCTGTACCCTCAAAATGAAAGTTCCCAGAAGATATAGAAAATAGGGTAACATTTGTACATGTGGTGTTTTAAAACAACGCTTTTTCTTGTTGCAAAACACCATATCTTCCCGCCTCTGAATATTTTGAATAAAATGATTCCAACCCGTCATTTTTCACGGGCTTTTATCCAAGTAAGAAATATTTCTCTTCATAAGCATAAAAGCCTGACTTAAAATTTTGAAGTGGTGGTGGTGGTTCATTCTCCCCTGCGACAGAGCGGTGGTGCTGCCTGGATTGTGCGCCTTTGCCTTTACAGCAATCATTCAAGGCAGGAACTTAAGATATGTACTGTCTATTGTTCGGCGATAACTCACATACTCATTGTTAAAGACACCGTGGGATATTTTATGTCCATAAACTGATGCCAGTGGAAAGGTACCCAGTTTAACATCCTTGCAAATGCAGTGTCCTACTAACGAAGCACTAATCCAACTGTATAATTGGACTGAGGTGTGTGCGTGCTTGCATTTGTGTGCTTCCGCTCGCTTATTCGCGCGTGTTCTCAGATCTTCTAAAACATAGATCATTCTGTGACTCGGATTTCAACCAAACTTGGCTTAAGTATAAACTATCATGCAAAGATGAACTGTTTACACTTTGGGTTCAACAGGTCAAAAGCTTCAGGCCATATGCCCTTGAATTGAAAATCTTTGTTACCACAATAGTTTGTGAACCACTGAAGGCATTTTTAAACCAGATTTGGCATAAGTATGGACTGCGATTATGAGGATGAACTGATTCAATTTTGGGTTCAACAAGTGAAAGGTCATGTGCCCTTTGGGTCATTCCATGTCAAATCATCAAAGAATCTACCGTCATCTCTCAGATTTTTGTAAAACTTTGGGAACCAATTGGGACCCATGAAAAACGGCAAGAACTCAAATATTTTTGCTTACAGCCTCTTAAGTAGTGTGATACAGACTAACGAACTTTGGACTAATTAGCACGACGTCGCGAATTCAAATGGCCATATCTCTAAAAGTATAACACCAAGAGAGCTGGTTTTGGTGTCATTTTAAAGGTATTTTCATGCCCTATGAATTTGTCTGGGCAACATTTTCCTACCTCCAACCACAAAAAAAGTTATCACAAAATATAAACTTCAATCGTGAATCCCCAAAAAATGTATCCTACAAATTTCCTCAAATTCATCCCAGAGGTACCTTATGATGTCAAGAAGCTTCCACAAAAATTTTGTGATGGGCACTCCAATAGTTTCTGAGATATGAGCAACAATGTACATGCACGTATGGCATATAGGTTCAAAAATCAGCATTTGTAATGTATTATAAAATCAATAAGTGAGTTCAAGTACACAGTGTTCACTAACCTGACTGAGGCTTTCAATTTCCTCTTCAATGCAGCAACAGCAGCACTTGTTTCTTCCCCTCAGGCCCAGTTGAAAATGAAAGTATATGATACTGTTACGTCTGAGGAGGGGGGGGCTATGCATTCAAAGGGTAATTAGGATGTTTAATTAGGTATGCCATGCTGTTCGAGTTGTACCAGGATCTCGATGTAATAAGTAGCAATTCAGTGGTGATAAGTTGTCTAGTAAATGTCCATTTCTTTAAGGGGGAAATGATAATTGTCACGTAATTAGATAGGGAGACGGGTTAGGGTAAGTGTATATGCGTATCCCCTTTTAGTATTCCCTGTAGGCTTGCCGTGATGTAATAGGACAGTGCTGCGGATGGCTCCGCCCCTTGATCACAATTGGCGGAAGGCGACGGCGGAGGGCCAATAAAAGGGCTCGATTGGAAGTGACGAGAACTCGAGTATAAAAAGGTTCTGTTTGGGAAAAGAAGGGAGGAAGAGTGATAAAAAGAAAGCGTCTGGTCGAGGCTGTTGATCTCTGAGCGTGCTCTCTCTCGTTGAGCTGGTTCGTTCCTCGATTCGTCGTGTCTCGTGGCCTTGCTGTGCCTCGTGCCTCAGCTCGGTTGGCTCTGGAGTTCTGCTGGCTCGGAGTACGGGACTGAACGGCGGCCGGACCTGCCTCCCTCTCCTGCTCGCATCTTGGCGCCAGAACTGGCTCCCTGGTGGCTGTGAGTTGTCTTGGGCCTACACCAGGAGGTCAACACCACCAGGAACAGCACCACAGTGGCTGATCGGAGCTCACAGGCAGGAAACCGCGGCTCTGCGCGGAAGGGCTGACGTAACCTCGGCACCACCGTGTCTCCTGCCCCTGACGAGCACAACGCCAGCTCGTCCGGCACCAATCCAGTGACTGTTAAGTCGACACCACGGGCAAGCCTGACCACCAGCTACGTTGTGTGTGTGTGTGTGTGTGTGTGTGTGTGTGTGTGTGTGTGTGTGTGTGTGTGTGTGTGTGTGTGTGTGTGTGTGTGTGTGTGTGTGTGTGTGTGTGTGTGTGTGTGTGTGTACCTGGCGCCTTAGAGGGTTTGAGATTTGTATATCCATTGGAATTGTTTGTGTTTTCCCTACGCCTGAACCCACACCACCATCCCGTCGAATCGCCCCGGATCCCTCCTCTTGCCGAGTCTTATTATTATTTCTGGTTAGAGAAATAAACATTATTAACTCAGTGAAAAGTGACTCGTGCCACCTTCCTCGTCCCGTTTGCTGTGGAGCGATTAAAACCGCCATCTTTGGGTTATAAAAAATAAACCGCCTCCATCGTTTCGGCTCATTCTACGTTGGCGGAACTGTTCAAGTCCCGTGGACGTCACATTGGTGTCAGGGTGTTGGATGTTCGAACTCATCTAAATTATATTTGGCATCGGGAGAATATATCAGGATTAAAATCTCGCCACGAATTGGAATATAAAATTACTACAGAAAAGCGCGTGAGCGCGGGAAAATTTTGGCGGGATTTTTCAAATTAAATTTAATTGGCGGCAAACGGGACTTCTGCACCATGGCGGATGTGCAGATGTTGGAGGAGGAAGGCCACGTGTCGGGCAGCGAGTCGGGGGAAGAAGGGAGAGACGGGGGTAGGGTCAGAACCTCTCCCATTCCGAGCGTGGACCGTGCTTCATCGCCCGTAATGGAGCTGGCAGCGCCGGAAACTGGCGCGATGTCGATCCAGACAATGTTGGAAAGTTTAATGAGTGCAATTACAGCACAGAGGGCAGAAATAACAGATCAATTGGGGGTAATGGGGGAACAGTTGGGTGTACGGATTGATTTAATGAGGGATGAATTGGGGGAGAAGATGGAGAAAATGAAAACTGAGATGCACGAGTGTGTGGATGTTAAATTGGGGGAAATACAAAGTAAATTCGAGGATAGATTGGAGGAAACAAAGGTAGAAATTACATTGGAGGGGGAAAATATACGGAAAAAATTGGTAGATAAAATTGATGCAACGAACATTCGGGTTGATAAAGTGGATGAAGGCCTGGAACGTCATCGTGCCTGTGTGGATGCTCATATGCAGCTGCAAGTAGAAGAGTGGGGAGAGCTGAGGAAGCAAGGGATGAATTTGGCGGAGGAGGTCAAAGGATTGGAGGCTCGTTTGGACGAACAAGATAAAATTATGAGCCAAGATGAAGACTTGGATAAAGGCCTGGTCGAGCCGTCTTTTGTAAGTAGAGTGTCCGGGTTGGTTGAGGAGCAGCTACAAACTCGCAACGGAGCCTTGGAGGAGGTTGTGCAGGCCCAGAAGATCCTGCGGGAAGAGGTGAATCGGTCCATTCAACGTTTGGAACAGGAGGCAAAATTGACCCATGAGACCCTCACCACAAAACATCTTTGGCCACAGTGGGCTCCGAAATTGGATACGCAGCCACAAAGGTGTTTGATCCCTGGGCTGGATTCGGACAAGGGAGAAACTGGGAAGTGGGCCACCGGAAAAGTGATCCCCCTGGTAAATTTTGACGGGTCAAGGAGCCTTGAAGCTTTTCTGACGCAATTTGAGTGTATTTCCCGACTAAACAGGTGGAATGAGCGGGAACGTACAGGGAATTTGGTGGCAACGTTGCGGGGACCAGCCGCTGATGTGTTAAACTTGATCGCGGAGGGGATGTTAACCAGCTCCCACATTTGCGAGGCGTTGAGCCGTCGGTTTGGGTTCGCGGCAAACTGTGATCTGGTGTGGGCCCAGCTCCAGCACCGCAGATTAAAGTCGGGCGAGACAGTGCAGGAGCTAGCACAGGACATTTACCAATCAGTCAGGATCGCGTATCGGGACCTAACAGTGGAGGCGTGGGACAGACTGGCACTAGAGAAATTTTTTGCTGCTCTTCCAGACCCTGAGGTCCGAGCGCTGGTGGAGTTACAGGATCCACCCACCGTTCACCGAGCGGCCGAGTGTGCGGCCAGACTGGCCTTCTGGAGTCGGCCGGGTCTGGTGCCCGAGAGGCCATCGGTGACGATCCGACAGGCGGAGATTCGGGATTAGGGAGGGGGGCTGGGAGAAATTGGCATTACCCAAATGCTTCAGGAGATGAATCCTCCTGCTGAACCGCCAGGTCTATCCGAGGTGCCCTTACATAGGTCGAGTCCGGAAATCACTGTCGGGGGTCGGGGAGACTAGATCGGGCTGAGCTTATAGGGCCATGCTCGGCTGGTGAGATTGTGGCAAATTGCCCTCCTTTGGTGAAAATAGTGAATTGTGGGAAAATTGGCATGGGTTTGTAAGTTCTGCTGGGTTTTAGAGTGACAATAGGGACAGTGGGTAATTGGTAACAAAGCGGGCACGAGTGGCTGTCCAATGGCTGGTGCGTGGATCGGATGAGGAGAAGTGTTGTGTGAGTTGTTTCAAGTTAAGAAGTGAATTGTATGGTGCACACATAGATTTTTTTTATTGGACATGGTGTGGTAACAGGGAAGGTCATGGTCGGTGAAGTGTTAGAAATGCAGGTGTCACATGTAAGGCCGATGGGGTGGGGGGAGTCATGTGGGTTTTGTGGGTGGGGATGATGTGCTTGTCTGCAGAGATTGCTGAGGCTCACGGTGAGCGTGAATTGCGACCCCCTTCAAGGAGATTCACCCCTGGTGGCTGATGGTGACAGTGTCTGGAGGCAACTGGGAGAGGGTCTGGTTGGGCGACCAAGGCGGGTAGGACCTTGGCGACCCAGGAAGGCCAGAGGAGCTCGTGAGACCCCTTCCAGTGTGTTGTACTGGGTGAGAGCTGATGGCTACCAGGGAAGTGGGAATCAAAGGGAGCGGGGCGGAGAAACGTCCGGGTTGGACTAAAGCTTACCTGTGGGCATGGTTGCACCTGAGATGCCCCATCATCTTGTGGTAACCCACCCCACGGCCATGACGGGATGCAGCCTGCATCATTAAAATGGGGACCATGACCTAGAAATGTGATGATGAGCATGGTGTGAGTGTTGTGAAGATGTGTGAGTCCCACTCGATCCCGCACAACTTGACATGTGCAGCAGGGGCATGATGTCCGCATAATTTTGGGGTCAAGCAAATTTGAAAATTGGCTCCCCAGGTAATGCTGGGTCTATTCGCATCCACTGGGGGACGCGGTCAAGTGTAAATATCCCGTTAATAGTGTCGTTAAGGCTTAGACTAGGAATGTAAAGTATAAGTGTTGTGTTTTTGTGGAACCTTTTGTTTCCCCTCCCCAGATCACTGGAAGAGTGTTGGACAAGAGCGATGATCCAGAGGATGGAGTGCAACTTCGCTCAGTGCTCTCATGTGATAAAAAAAAAAAAACGAATGATTGTTTAGGCGAGGATAAGGCCATAAGGGGGTAGTACATTAAGCAGAATAAGTAAGTTAGCTGTGGCTCGCTGCCCATTGCCCCTCCTACTTTATTTCGTTAGGTTAATTAGGTGTGAGTCAGTAAGTGTTAAGGCTGGTACGGTAGCGCCTGTGATATACCTTGCAGGAGCTGCAGTAGCAGAGGAGGGGGCAGTGTTACGTTTGAGGGGGGGGTATGCATTCAAAGGGTAATTAGGATGTTTAATTAGGTATGCCATGCTGTTCGAGTTTACCAGGATCTCGATGTAATAAGTAGCAATTCAGTGGTGATAAGTTGTCTAGTAAATGTCCATTTCTTTAAGGGGTAAATGATAATTGTCACGTAGTTAGATAGGGAGACGGTTTCGGGTAAGTGTATATGCGTATCCCCTTTTAGTATTCCCTGTAGGCTTGCCGTGATGTAATAGGACAGTGCTGCAGATGGCTCCGCCCCTTGATCACAAATGGCGGAAGGCGATGGCGGAGGGCCAATAAAAGGGCTCGATTGAAAGTGACGAGAACTCGAGTATAAAAAGGTTCTGTTTGGGAAAAGAAGGGAGGAAGAGTGATAAAAAGAAAGCGTCTGGTCGAGGCTGTTGATCTTTGAGCGTGCTCTCTCTCGTTGAGCTGGTTCGTTCCTCGATTCGTCGTGTCTCGTGGCCTTGCTGTGCCTCGTGCCTCACCTCGGTTGGCTCTGGAGTTCTGCTGGCTCAGAGTACGGGACCGAACGGCGGCCAGACCTGCCTCCCTCTCCTGCTCGCATCTTGGCGCCAGAACTGGCTCCCTGGTGGCTGTGAGTGTAGTGTCGTGGCAGAGATGCTTAGCAGGCAGACACGAGCGGGGGAACAGTCGAGCCGGGCTGTGTTGTACAAGCGCGAGCGCGGGCATACTCTGCCCGCGGCTCTCCTTTATTACGTACTCAGTGCACTCACAAGCCGTGGCGACTACGGCATCACTACGACGCCTCAGGCGGCGCGCACTCCTTATATCCCTGGCAGACACGATGCTCACGACGACCACTCCCCCCATCATCATGCCCTGCCCCGCAGGCCCGTAGGCTATACCACACTCCTCCCTCCTAAAATCATGATTATTAAATGATCACCATCATAATAAGCATTAACAGCACGAAGTACTACGGTATAACAGCAGACAAGGTACAAAAAAGAAAACAGCGAAGTATAAAAGCACATCACATCATATAACGTGTGGAAGCGAGCTAGTGGAGCTGCAATGGCCAGGTTCCGAAGACGGAGGTGCACACAGCACCTACCAAACTCTGACCGCGTTACCGATATGAAGCAGCAAGGCGAGAAGCACAGCAGCACTACACAGCGAAAACGCCCCCAGGCGGCTCATGCTTACATGGCCTTCGGCGAGGCCGCGGCGACCTCCCGAGCAAACCTCCCCCGGCACCATCAAACGCCTCCGGCCCACAAGGCGTCCCACCTCCCCCAGCCAGACCTGAAGCAGATAAACATTCCGAGGCCGGAAGCCCGCTGTCTGGAAGCCGTGGCGCCAGCGCCAGACTCGATTGACCTTGGATGGGGGCGCTGAACAGCGCCGCTGGCTGGATGCAACCAATGGCCCACAACAACCCACGCACCACAATCAGTTGAGATGCCAACGCCCGTCTAAACGGCCTTGAGCGAACACGGAGAGCTGCGCCCCCGGCGCCAGGCACGTCTGACCTTGCCGAAACCAGAGGTGGGGGTAACGCTGACCAGCGCACCAGCCCTGGCTACGAGTGGACCTCCGAGACCCACACGGCAGTTAGACGGTAGCAACTCCATTCAAACCACACTTCAACCATAGGCTCGTCATAAATCAATAAGAACATCATTTGAACCATTGCAAACTCATTTTTCCATACAGCGCGTTCTTTCGACAAAATCCCTGCACATGACAAAGCAACTACCCGCGGCCCGGGGCAATGGAAGGCCAACCAAACCTTTTTATTCGCTACCACCTCTCCCAAAGCCACCACATCACATTGACCATACTGCAAAACCCATCGATTGATCTCCGCCAAACCCATTCCCACACCTGAACTGTCGGCATTTATTTCAACAACGTTAAACCGCATCACTCGAGCAATGAAAACCAAATATGCAATGAACAGCAACCCATAACCCACATCACGAGTCCGTCTCTTGGTTGTCGACTCGATGTTGCGACTCGCGACTTCCTTTAACGCCACGGGCTCACCGCAACCCGTTGAAGCTGCCCGACCAACACAGGCGCGCATTGCCTCATGAACGCCGCCGAAGCACGAGAACTCATCGCGAGAGCTGGCACGGCTCCCACTGCTCCCGAACCGCACATCACCGTTGCAGGCAGCAACGAACGGCCGCTCCCGTTGTATCGATGCGGCTCCCGCCGCCAGAACCTCGCCCTCGGGTCTCGACGAAAGCATCGAAGAGAGCACCGGCACACCTGGAGGTACGAACTGGAGATCCAGCCCGAGGTGCGCCAGCCAGTCCCGACCCAAAAGGGCGGGCCCCTCCCCTCGCCCCACGAACACCGAGAGTCGGGCGCGTCGACCTCGGTAGCGCACCGAGACGTCGGCCCTCGCAAGCGGTGCAATCGCTTCACCGGTGTACGTGTACAGCGACAAGGTCGTCTCGACTAGGCGAACACCGCGAAGACCACGAGCCGCCTGCTCGCCCATGACCGACACTGCAGCCCCGGTGTCCACGCAAAACACGGTCGGCTCGCCATTCACTTCGACCTCCACCGTGAACGGCGTCGTCACCTCCGGACCAACGGAAAATAGACTCAACCGTGGTTGCATCTCCTGCTCCGGCCCGCCGGCATCGCCATGCCCCGGCTGCAGGCCGATCTCCAGGTCACTGGGGTCCTCCCGCACCTCGCCATCCAAGACCCCAACGGAGGCCCCCGCCATCCGACACACACGCTTCAAATGTCCCACTTGTGACAATGCAAACACACGGTGTTCTTATACGGGCACATTCGTCGCAGGTGTGGACCACCACACCCCAGCACCCCTGGAAATCCACCTCGCTCCCGGTGCGACCGTGCTGCGGTGCGCGCCCTCGTCCCGCACCGCCAGACGCGCGTGCGACCTGCGGCACCTGGGTCATCGTGCGGACCCCAGGCTGCGCGACCTGTGGCGCCTGGGTCATCGCGTGAACTCCGGGATGTGCGACCTGCGGCACCTGGGTCACCGCGTGGACCTCGGGATCAGCCTACATGCCCCAGCTGGAGCTACTCATTACGTCCTGGCCAGCGATGGTGCGGACATCCGTGAGTGTCTGCTCGACAGACGAAGCAGTCCCGACCGCCGAGTCGAATGTGACGTCGGTCAACCGCAGGATGGCTGCTACCATCTTCACGTCTCGCAGACCAGAAATAAAACTATCTCTGAGTCGTGCCGGACGCTCCTCTGCCGTGAACTTGCAAGGCACGGCCGAATGCTTCACCCGTGCTACGAAATCTGCAACGCGCTCCTCGCCACCCTTCGCGAGGTGATCGAACTGGAACCGCGCGAGCTGCAACGACTTCTCTGGCGCCAAGTGGGTCTTCATTTTCGCCACGATGTCCTGAAACGATAGCCCGTCATCACTGGGCTTATCTGGAGCCACCAAATCACTCAGCAGCCAGTAGTGCTCCGTTGATTGTGAGGCGAGCAAGATCGACTTGCGTTTTTCTCCATCATCTACATCATTCGCGCGGAAGTAGCAACCCAATTGTTCAGAAAACAACTCGAAGTCATCTCCCCCGAAAATGGGCACGCGCCCGTGCGCCGTGCCCCGACCTTCTGCCATGCTCGTGCTGGCGAGACCCTTGGCTCCGTAGCCTGGAACCGCACGGGTTATTCGCTGCCGCCCTGCACACGCCGATCCGAAGATCCTCGTCAGCCAACTGTAGTGTCGTGGCAGAGATACTTAGCAGGCAGACACGAGCGGGGGAACAGTCGAGCCGGGCTGTGTTGTACAAGCGCGAGCGTGGGCGTACTCTGCCCGCAGCTCTCCTTTATTACGTACTCAGTACACTCACAAGCCGTGGCGACTACGGCATCACTACGACGCCTCAAGCGGCGCGCACTCTTTATATCCCTGGCAGACACGATGCTCACGACGACCACTCCCCCCATCATCATGCCCTGCCCCGCAGGCCCGCAGGCTATACCACAGTGAGCGGTCTTGGGCCTACACCAGGAGGTCGACACCACCAGGAACAGCACCACGGTGGCTGGTCAGAGCTCACAGGCAGGAAACCGCGGCTCTGCGCAGAAGGGCTGACGGAACCTCGGCACCACCGTGTCTCCTGCCCCTGACGAGCGCAACGCCAGCTCGTCCGGCACAATCCAGTGACTGTTATGTCGACACCACGGGCAAGCCTGACCACCAGCTACGTTGTGTGTGTGTGTGTGTGTGTGTGTGTGTGTGTGTGTGTGTGTGTGTGTGTGTGTGTGTGTGTGTGTGTGTGTGTGTGTGTGTGTGTGTGTGTGTGTGTGTGTGTGTGTGTGTGTGTGTGTGTGTGTGTGTGTGTGTGTGTGTGTGTGTACCTGGCACCTTAGAGGGTTTGAGATTTGTATATCCATTGGAATTGTTTGTGTTTTCCCCACGCCCGAACCCACACCACCATCCCGTCGAATCTCCCCGGATCCCTCCTCTTGCCGAGTCTTCTTATTATTTCTGGTTTGAGAAATAAACATTATTAACTCAGTGAAAAGCGACTCGTGCCACCTTCCTCGTCCCGTTTGCTGTAGAGCGATTAAAACCGCCATCTTTGGGTTATAAAAAATAAACCGCCTCCATCGTTTCGGCTCATTCTACATTGGCGGGACTGTTAAAGTCCCGTGGACGTCACAATACTTCAACGCAATTGATGGTCGTTCCCTGTGTTCCCTGTCATGGCTAGGATAGAATGATTGTATAATACATTACAAATGCTGATTTTCGAACCTATATGCCATACGTACATGTACATTATTGCTCATATCTCAGAAACTATTGGAGTGCCCATCACAAAACTTATGTGGAAGCTTCTTGACATCATTAAGGTACCTCTGGGATGAATTTAAGGAAATTTGAAGGATACATTTTTTGGGGATTCACGATTGAAGTTTATATTTTGTGATAACTTCTTTGTGGTTGGAGGTTGGAAAATGTTGCCCAGACAAATTCATAGGGCATGAAAATACCTTTAAAATTACACCAAAACCAGCTCTCTAGTTGTTATACTTTTAGAGATATGGCCATTTGAATTCGCGACGTCGTGCTAATTAGTCCAAAGTTCGTTAGTCTATATCTCACTAATTAAGAGGCTTTTAGCAAAAATATTTGAGTTCTTGCCGTTTTTCATGCGTCCCAATTGGTTCCCAAAGTTTTACAAAAATCTGAGAGATGACGGCAGATTCTTTGATGATTTGACATGGAATGACCCCTTTGAAAAATCATTTTGCAGACGATATCTCAAGTTAGAAGCATCTGATCTTGTCTCTTCTACATTTCTCTTTTCTCTTTCATGGGATGTTTACCCTTTTATGTTGACTTTATTATTTTTTTCATTTCTCCTTTACTTGATATGTCATAACAGTAGGTTGACATCTAATGTGGGCAAACACATATCTAGTTTTGGAGTGATAGTTATCTGTGATTCAGCAAATCATTGCAGAAATTGTGAACAGATGCATCAGACTTTTGCTAATTTGGGTATTCCCCCTTGTTTGCCTCAACATTTGGTTGAATATGTTTTATTCTTACAGTCTACTTTCTAATGTCATCTTATTAACAGCCAGGGTTATTTAGTGTTAGTTTTTTTTTAAGCCTTTAATTGATAAAGAATGTGTCTTTTTTGTGCACGTTGGTTGCCTCTTATTGCTCTAATTTCACCGAACTATCTCCACCACCTCGTCTGAATGCACTGTTTGCATAAAAACTCTGGAGGGGTATTTCATGTTGCCAACAGGTCAGATTCTGATTGGATGGCTTCAGAACAATTAAAAATGTGACATTTCTGCTTTGAAATTTATTATCTTGGTGGCTTTCTTTTCATACATTGAGCCTGGTGTTGGCTTAGTGGTTAGGGTGGCTGGCTTGGGATCCTAAAGTCCTGAGTTCAAGCCCCGTTGGCTGCTGAATTAACACCAGGGGGTTGACTCAGCCTGTCATCCTTCCGAGGTCGGCGAAATGAGTACCAGTGTACTGGTCCCGGTGTATGCCCCGGTTAGAATAGGTGTTCCATATCCCTGTGTGTCGTAAGAGGCGACCAGCGTTGGCGTCAGGAAGGGCATCCGGCCATAAAACATTGCCTCAAGAAAAGCTAACCCCTGCACAGCAGGGGAAAATGGCTGTAAAAATGGCTGTGTGTGTGTGCGACGTGCGTGTGTGCTTTCTTTTCATACATTCCGGTCTCAGCTTAAAATCCTTGTGCTAATGATAGGCCATGTATATTTCTGGGTTATACACCATCTTTCCTAAGCACTGTCCATATGTTTCATTTACTATCTGTCTGCATGAGTCTGAGACGTCTACAATCTCACTCAGTAACTAAATCTTTGGCCTCCAACAAGGATTTGGACCTTTAAAAAAAGAAAAGAGAAGCTGTCCTCATGGAAAAATAATTAATTTGTTTGCAGTACTTGATGACAACTTGTTTGCAAAGTCATCTTCAGTTGAGGAATGGAATACCCAAGGAGACTACTTTTTCAAGCATCGTCGTTGGAAGGTGTGTCGAGATAGCAGTTCCTCTCAATGAGCTGTTGTCTGGGGTTTTACATTTGTTCCTCATGAAACTGTTCAAGTGCACTTTTGCTGAGCACATACTAACCATTCCAATCTCACAGGTGGCAGCAAAATGTTATCACAAAGGTGAAAACTCGATGAAAGAAAAGCTTGCACTTGCACACAACACAGTGCTTCAGCTGAGACCTGAGAAAGGCAACCAGAAGTAAGTTCAAATTTTATAATTCATTGCATCATTTGCACATTGGAGCGTCAAAAACGAATTTTGTTCTTAAATCTTTGTTTTTATCTCGCTAATCCTACCTTTTCGTTTGGGTGTTCTTGTAGGAATGCACAGCAGTATCTGAGCTTGGCTAAAACGTATCTCGAGTGTGGGATGCCCCAGCTTGGGCTCAAGTGCCTTCAGAATGCAAAGGAGTTCATGCTTTGTGCTGAGCTCTGTGAACGGATGGGAAAGGTTTGTCCGCGAAATGAGGAAACTTGCACCAACCTGAAATCTCGGAGTTTGAAATCCGATTTGCTGCGAATAATGATTACTTCTGAAAAATGCTTATTTTGATTACTTTACAGTCTTCACAAATAAATGACAGCTCACCAGAATATGGCTGCAAAGTGTAATTACAACACAAATTTGCTGTAGCATTTCACTTTGGCCATCTATTTATTTTGTGTCTGTCATTACTGAGGCCACTCTGATTGGTTACTCTTGACAGTGTTAAAAACAAAGACCTCCAATGTCAAAGACTGGGGGGGGGGAGGGGGGAGGAATCAAAGGTAGAAATTCAAGTGGAGATCAGAGTTTAAAACGAGTGAAGAGAGGCACATAAAGGTGAAATAAAAGGATGGGTTTTATAGCTTCTGCATATCTTTGAGTATTGAGCATAATGAGTGAATGAATTACTCTTTGGGAAAGATTAAGTCTGGTGTTGGCTTCGTGGTTAGGGTGGCGGCTTGGGATCCTAGGGTCCTGAGGTCAAGCCCTGTTGGCTGCTGAATTAAAATACACCAGAAGGTTGACTCAGCCTGTCATCCTTCCAAGGTCGGCAAAATGAGTACCAGTGTACCGGTAAGGGCGACACTGCATCAGCGGCATAGCTGCGTCCTACCCAATGATGCAACCAGCAGCCACAAGCTGCACTCGATAGAGAGAGGGAAAGATTAATTTGACTAAAAGTAATTAATCATTGATCAAGGGTAAGTTCTTCACTGTGCATTGCTATGGAGTACCACCCAAAAAGGACAGCATGCAATAGTCGTGTCGATTTTTTTACAAGTTTGCATTAATGTCATTCTTGAACAGTGCTGTTTCTGCGTTAAACAGGGTAGGGAATGTGAGGCATGTGCATCGAGAAGGGATAGGAAGTTGGGAGGAAAATGGGTTAAAGGGAGGGAAGTAACTTATCAAAAATGTCCCATTTTTCATATGTGTTAAATAGACATCTCCGTGGAGACCAAAAAGTTAGAAGTGCACTGTACTTTTACCTGCTAATGTTGGAAATGTGCTCAATACAGTATACTGTACCCAAACTGTTATTGGATAATTCCACCGCTCCATGCTCTCCTGAGATTGTCATCACATACATAGTCTCTGACATGAAAGTTCTTCATAGTCTTCTACATAGTCTCTGACATGAAAGGAGATATGTGGGAAATATTTCCAGCTATTTTCAGACATTGTGATGTTTCTACAGTGGCAAACCATTTTCATTCCATTGTGCATGTCCCACAGTTTCAGGAGGCTGTGAATTGGTACAGCAAAGCACAATGCTTTGACAAAGTTGCTCATGTGGTGGAAAGGTGAGACCTTGTGGTTTTTTTTTGGTTTTTTTGGCATTGTCAATAGTAACAGTTGCCATTATACGACGTAGTTATGGCAGAGCCATTAAGTTTTTGCATCCACTTATACCATTTTCTGATTATTTGGGAGAAGGAGGGAAATCTTGAAAATAGGTATTGTAGTTTGCAGTTATTTAAAAAGCAAGTGGAGATTCTCCACAATGCATGCATTTGTTAAAACATTGTTAAAACAGTGCTGTTTGCATTCTAATGCTTATACAGGGTGACAATGCATGAACACATTTGTTTTGTTGATAAATTGTTTTATTGAAACAGTATACCTTATACCACATATCTAAAAGAACATAGTATGGAACTAAAATGGCACTCGGTAGAGCACATACAGTACCTCCACCAGGCTGAACAGTTTACGTTTTGTATCCCACTAATCTGGACCTGAACCAAAATCGAATCGGCTTCTTCTCGTCATCTAACCAACTCATCCACCAAGTTTTGTCATAAGTCATCCATAACATTTTGAGATTTCATGCTATACTGTCGGACCCCGCTATTTGCAGATTTGCTATTTGTGGCTGATAAAATGCAATCTGCTTCAACATTTGTGGCTCTGTGCCTCATCTTTTCATGTTTTTTGTTTGTTTTTTCGCTGGCATATTCGTGTTTTTGGGGTTTTTTTGGTTTTTTTCGTGGGCGTATTTGTGATTTTTCATGGGATTTTTGATTTTTTTCCTTATGAATCACATACCGCCAGGAACCTATCCCCTTTTTTCCCATTGAAACAATGCCCCGACATTTGTGGATTCGACATTCGTGGTATTTTCCAGAAACATATCCCCCGCGAACAGCGGGGTCCGACAGTATACAGTTTTTAGCTTTATCTCACTCAATGGTGAAGAATCACTTAATTTCTCCGATCCGGATCCGGATTCGGATCTTCACCAAAATTGAATCAATTTGTCCATATCGGACACCCAACCTGGCCACAAAGTTTCGTACAAATCCGTCCATAATGTTTTGAGATATCGTGCTATATATCGTTTTTAGCCCAATCACTCGATGGAGAAGAGGCACTGCCTTAAAAAATTTTTTTATAGTTTCTAGATCAGGATCAATTCATCCTCATCATACATCCTCCTTGTCCAGCAAATTTTGTCCGAATTCATCCACAACTTTTTGAGATATCCTGCTCACAGACAGATTGAGGTGAAAACCTAACCTCCATCCACCTTCGGTGGCAGAGGTAAATATTTATGACATTCACACTTCTTCATTTCTTGAAAATGACTGATGTCAGATAATTCCCGTTGAAATGTATGCATTCACGGCAACGGAAAAAGTTTTCCATTACATGCGGAAGTGCTTTAGAGGAAATGCGACTTATTTCATCGGGGATTGTCTGTCGGTTTCACTGCTGTGACACTTGGAATTTGTTGGGATATCGACTAAGATCCTTCTTCACAATTGTACACACAGTTTCCCAGTTAATACCTGGCTATTGAGGTTTCCTTCTTGCTGACTTATTTGGGCTCTGTTGGACTGCTTCTCTCTCTTTCAACTGTTTCTTCAGTTCTTCCTGAATCCCTTCGCCCTGACCTTTTTGCATCCGTTACACTGCCAGTTGTCCTGTGTACTTTAACATAGTGCAATTTTGAATTACGTGTGGACCATGTTCACAAACCAAACTTTGCCAGAAACTGTCTTTGAGCAATCGTTATAGACTGGTGATTGGCAAAATATAGCTACACAATGGCTGCTCTGTGTTCCATGCTCCATTTGTCCATTTTTGGTTTTGATGATTGGGTTCAATTTTCCATAGCTTAGTCCTTCACGTCACCTGAAAAAAAAAAACAGGTATTTATTATGAAGAATTGTTCATGATTAAAATATGTTCATTAATTATTTGCCACCCTGTATTTAGCTTTACCCTTTCCCAAAGGGACAGCATAGCTGTGGCTATTGGTGTGCCTATGCAGATCTACTTTAATACAGATCATTGTCAAAGGTTTGTAGATAGATGTAAGGTATTCGCAATAGATTACACTGGTCAACAATTTTTTACTTTCTGAATGTTGTCTAGATTTCTACAAGTGAATTAGGGTATTCTGGCACTGCTGAATCAGGAAATGGCATCCGTTTCTCTCCATCAGGTCAGGTTTTTGTGCTAAGTTGATTTGAAAAAATCAGATCTTGTGACAAAATCAATTACATTTTTGTGGCATTATCAGCTGATTTTTGTCAACACATATCATCCTAAACATGTTTTTAAGAAAAAAAAATGTTTTGCCAACAACATTTATTGATTACATGATAGAAACATCGATTACTGTCATCTGAATGGTGGGCATTGATAAAGGTAAGTACAAGTAAATTGCATGTTGCGTCACCACTGTTCAAACTTCAGGGCTTGAACTTCCGTTTCTTCGAACTCCTGGAATGTTCAGTGGCAGGGAGGTCTCTCTTCAGATTCCAACAGTAGTCAGCCATCATGACTGCGTCCCAGCGACCCTGATACCTGGTCTCCATCTCCTTCATGTCCTGATGGAATCTCTCCCCCTGCTCGTCACTCATTGAACCCAGGTTCTCAGGAAACCGGTTCATATGTGAAAATAGGTAGTGCATCTTGATGCTCATGTTGCAGCCCAGGTTTCTGAAAGCAGTCAGCATGTTGTTGACAAGTTCTGCGTAGTTTCTGGCCTTATTGTTGCCAAGAAAGTTCTTCACTACCAAAACAAATGTCTTCCACGCTTCCAGTTCCACTTCGTTCATTGAGTTTTTGAACTCTGGATCTCTGATGAGCTGACGGATCTGAGAACCATCAAAGATGCCAGCTTTCAACTTCTCCATGGTCAATCCTGGAAAAGCCTGGCACAAGTAAGTGAAGCAGTCACCATCTTTGTCCAGAGCCTTGGTGAACTGCTTGATTAAGCCGAGCTTGATGTGCAGCGGTGGGAAGAGTATTCTGTCTCTGTCCACCAGAGGGTCGTTGATGACGTTCCTTTCTTTGCATGGCACCAATTCCTCCCGCACAGGCCAGTCCTTCTTCGTGTAATGCTGAGCACGGTCCCTACTATCCCACATGCACAGAAAACATGGGTACTTGGTGAAGCCAGACTGTTGTCCCAACAAAAAGTTCACCATCTTCAGGTCAACACAAATAAACCACTTATGCTGATCATAACCAATTTTCTCCAGCACGTACTTCACCGCTTCATACTTCTCCTTCAGTGTAGTCGAGTGAGCGATGGGTACAGAGGCAAACTGGTTGCCGTTGTGTAGCAGAACACATTTCAGTGATCGCTTGCTGCTGTCAATGAACAGTCTCCAATCTTTGGGTTCGTACTGTGGCACTCCAAGCTTGAGCAGAAGCGCATGTCATAAATTGGCGCATGTAGGTATTGTACATTCTTCAGAGTTCGTTATTTCAAGAAATACAACTTTTTTGTATCACATTATTACAAAATCTGCCCCATTAACTTTAGTTTTGATCCACGAACTTTATGCTTTGCCTCACCAATTTTTGGAAGATTTTGAGGTTTTATGACTTCAAACTGATCCCTTTTCGACATAATCACCCAGAACTATCGTACCTGAATACTTCTTGTCATTAAAATAATTATTTCCAATCAAAACAATTATTTGACATGACATTTTACCCCCACCAACTTCTAAAATGCTCCACACATGCGTACATGTGAACAAAAATGTAAAAAACGACATGTGGCCATATCTCAAAAACTTGACCTGATTGAACAAAACTAATGTGAGTTTTGGATTCAGCGCATCAGATTCGTCCTAAATCAGCTTAAAAAATGCAGACAACAAATTTGTTGTTGACCAGTGTTATGTGTAAAGACATTATGTTCCATCCTCACTGAAAGCTCTTTGTACATTACTGCCATTGATCCATAGATTTTTATTTTGCATTTGTCTTGTGTTGGGTATTGCTCGTGAAATGAAATGCATGCACCTTGCAGGCTTCACTGTTCAAGCCAAGTCAAATTCCACTTGATTTAAACATCATTTTTGTAATGCAGTTACCAATGCTATCTGTATCTTCTTTAAAATTATAATGCCAGAGAAAGAATAAAATACATTGCAAATGCATTTTTTTTTAACTTTTTTTTTTATGCCTTGCTTACACCATACACCAAAATGCTTGAAGCATGGGATTTCAGTCAAGGTATTGCTTATTCTGTTTTCCTCACCATCACTTTGGTCAAAATTTGTTCACTGACCAACTTACAGTACTTTAATTATTACTTATTGCAACAACATTGCTATGCATAGCATCTAGCCGTGTGTGGGAAAATATCATCATCATGTTGTCATGCATGTCTGTGTGGTTTTTTTTCGTTTTTTTTTTTCCTTCCTTACCTTTTTGACTCTCAGGAATCCTTCTGCATCTGCATTGAGTGTAGAAAACTGGCGCCTCCGCGCAGCTGCAGCACACTTGCATGCTGACCGTGAATCAGACGCGTTGAACTCCCTCTCCAGCCTTCCACCGGAAACTCAGATCAGATTTCTCAAGTCGTACAAGCGCTTTGGGCCTGCCGGCAATCTCTTAATCAAAATGGGACGACGCAACGAAGCTGCTGCTCTTTTTCGGGATAATGGTCAGCTGGCTCAGGCTGCAGAAGCTGCAGAACCAAAAAGCCAAATGGCGGCAGAATGCCTCCTTGGTGATGTCAGAGTTCACATGCACCTTGCTCTCGCACACTCTGAAGATGTTGACCAGCCATTTCGGTTACTCCTCATGAGGGTGGAAAGTGGTCTGGTGGATATCTGTAAGGAAGTGCATGTTCCATTGATACAAGCAGAAGCCCACTTTCTTTTGGGACAGCTGCAGAGTGATGCCGAGGAACTTAAATTGGCATACCATCTGTTTGACAAACTTGGCCACATAATGGGCAAAGTAGAAGCATTGGCTGCTTTCCTGGATTGTGGGCAAGGTGGACCTGACTGTGTGGCATGGCTGTTGGATGCCCTGGAAGGCCTACTGAATGTCATTGTTGCATTTTGTTCCAAGTTTGGAGGCTCTCAATTGACCGACGCACAAACCCAAGATATAAATCATTGCCATGTGTTTTATGGCATACATGAAGAACCAAATGAATACAGGATCCTGAAATATGAAGGATCAAGATTCCAAAAACTGTGGTTCGATTTGAACGATGGGTCGACAAACCATTTTGCAGCCTCAAAGGTATCGCTACAGAAGGCACGGGAAATTTTGCAAGCCCACATGCTGAAACTTTTAAAATACCTTGTGTACAAGGTACGGGATTTTTCTCAACAAAATTCGATTGAAATCTGTCCCAGCCTTATTTTGGGACTTGCATGCCAACAAGAAGGCTGTAAAAAGTTGCATCGTCAAATTTCCAAACATGATATCAATGAACTCGTTATCACCAAGATCAATGACATCCATTTGTTGGGCATCCTTCTCAAGGCAGAAGCAGAACTCAAGAGTGATGATTTGGTTGCTGTCACAAACCTTATGCCAAAACAGAAGTTTGAGGCATGTGAGGGTCTCCTTTCGCTTTTGTTTCCCAAACATTTCCATCTTAGGCATTTGTCAGAAAATCGGAAGGGTTTCTCTTCTCTCCTTGGAAGGATAAGAAATGGATCATACTTCGCACCTGTGATAACAAAGTACATGAAAGACTGTGTTGAGCAGTGTTCAGCGAGGGAGAGAAGGGAATCTTCAGACATGTGGATCAAAGTGTTCTGTGCTTCCAAGTTGCTGTCTAAAACAAAAGAGCATTTGGAGTTGTTGCATCAAGAAGAGGAACACTTTATAGCAATGAAGAATAAAACAAAGTCTGACATTTTGCCTGGCAAAAAAGGAATGATTATGAACACTGGACATTGTATTTGCTTTTTCCGTCTCTTTGTTGACTCCATGTCATACTTTCAAAATCGGGAGCTAGCAGACAGCATGCATTACTTTTATCGTTTCCTTAAGCTTATAAAGGATAGGCAAAGCTTCAATCATAGTTTGCTTCCCAGCATGGGGAATCTTGTCATGTTGTTAGAATTTCAATTTCTCTTGACATTTGCACTCTTTATGCGTGTGAAACACCAAGTTATCTGCTTGCCAAGAAGCTATCTTACCATATTGAATCTGTGGGAGCTCTTGGTCAATGTCAACCTCACAAACAGAAAAAATGCAATCAACACCTATGCGGCAAAGAAGGGAGTAGAAAGCAGGTTAACAAATCATTTGAAATTCCTCGTTGATAGCTTAAGTTCTTGTCTTCCAAGGACCTTCTCAAAGGAATGCTTGATGTCTGGGGAGATGGAGCGTGCTGTTGTCCTTTGTCTTGTTGTTTTGGTCAATTCTGGTATTGTTTCAAAAATTGACATTCCTATTCGTTTGTATCTTTCAGAGTTGAAGGTAAAACTTGAGAGTTTGTTTGCTGACGTTCCTTCTCGTCTGATGGCATGCGTTGGAGCTGTGAACTCTGCTAAACGTCCAATTGATGTTGTAAACATATTAGAGGGTCTTCTCAAGCAGCGAGATGATGAATTTGTTCAAGATTTCTCATGGGAGAACAGTCATTATGGCCAGAACTCCATCATTTTTCAGAGGGTATATCATAAACGCTTTGGAGAGAGAGCTTTTTCTCCACTCGAGAACCTGAATGAAGAAACCAGCTTTCAAGAGCAAAAAATGGCAGATGAGCATGAATATTTTGAAAATACTGTGGAGGAAGTTATCGTACAGCGACAGCGAAATCAAAAGAGAAAGGAAGCTACTCAGATTAGGTGGAGAAAGGCTTTCAGAAAAGTCATGCTTTGTTTGAGAATGTTATCACCTCTTCGGGTTGCTGCTCGAAATACATCATTTATTCCCGCAGTTGTTAATAACAAACGCTGTGAAATTTGTGGTGTAGTCTTCCGAAAGTATGTTACTGCAGAAGAAGAAGAAGAACAACAACAACAAACTGAGGACGAACCAGATGTATCTGAAGAATCGGACATGCCTGAGCATGAAGATGCAACTACTACAAAGGGTCACTGCAATCTGGAAAATCATATGCAGAGAGTTATTGAGTACTCAGACTATCGAGCATTCTTTCAGCACTCGGTGGATCCAGTACTCTGGCAAGCCAAGGAGGTCAAAAAGAATTTGAAACTTGCAACACTTGACCCACTGCAGCAAGAGAGAAAAAAGCTATCAGAATTGGAGAAAGACATTACTGATACAGCTGAATTTATAAGGCAAACGATGAACTGGCAAGCAGGTGAGAATTGTTTTTTTTTTTCAACTGGAAATGTGTTTTTTGCATTTGAAATTCTGGAGTGCAACATTGTCAGTATACGTGCTGGTATTGTGGAATTTTGACCCTCTCCACCTGTTAAATTTTACACTCCTATATGTGAATAAATACTCCCTGGAGTAGAAAGTTTAAAAAAATATTTTTGCCTTTTGTGTCATGTATGCAATTTACCTGCAGAAGGCTTACTTATCACATTTCTGCCAAGTTTTGAACTTTTAACATAAATGGTACTCATGTCTGACTTCCCCCTCATGTTAACTGTGCATTGTCCACCGATGTATGTTGTAAAGCCACCCCACAAAGTAACGAATTGATAAGATGAGAACAATTGATTTCTGTTTTCTGGTGTTTCCCTAAATAACGGTGTTTCCTTAAATGCATCAATGGCGGTAAACTTCTGAATCAACGGGGGGTTGTTTTTTTCTTCAGCCTTTAAAACTTTATTTCAACTGAATTATATATTTTGAACACTGTACAATGCAAGTCACATTGTTTGTACTTCCAAAAACCTTCAGTTTCGCAGAGAGTTGCCAATATTGTCTCTCTCATGCACAAATTTCTCCCATCTCGTCTTCAGACGTCCTACCCTTCCTCCCACCCATGGTACACTGGTAAAACAGAAATGATAAGATGAGAACAATTGCTTTCCAGATCTCAGAAAAACTGCTCCATAGGTGGAAGGAACTGAATGACACTTGGTAAAGCATAGGTAGTATGACTCTACTAACCACCAATCATGTGCCATGAGAGCCTGCCTGTACATGTCTGTGATGTTGCATTTGGGGCATTGAGACCAGAACTTCATCATGGCAAAATCAAATACGTTAGTCTGTGGGCTTCCAGAGATCACTGTGCACCCTCTCCCCCTCCTCATTTCCCCCAATTACCCCACTCCCTTAATATTAATATGTTCATTGGAACCTCCACAGACAGAACTGGAGTTCATAGAATACCTTTCCCCAAAGAATCTTGAGAAAAAGGACATGGGAATTCTTTGCAACTCTTGCTTTGCGTTTCCGCGCATTATCTACATTAGCTTTGTTCATGAACCTTGAATAACAGGCGTGACAGTGACAATAAGAAGCCGATGAGTCAAATGGAACAGTCGAGAGCTGACAATGATCCACTCTATTGTCACCTTAGAGGTTTATACATGTATTTGTACAATCACCAACTTTCTGCCAACTCTTCTTGGAGTTGCTGACAATTTTGGAACAATCTATGAGAAGAGGATGCATTAAAGAAACATTTTGTTGGACGAGTTAGCTCTGGCGTTGCATGGGTGGCGCCATTTTGTTTGAATCTCAATGTTCCCCCGCCATGATAGCGCGAGCGGAAAATTTGATCGGTTGAGCTGGCATACAATATTGGCAACTCGCTGCTAAACTGGAGGTTTTTGGAAGTACAAAAATGTGACTTGCATTGTACAGTGTTCAAAATATATAATTCAATTGAAATAAAAGTTTTAAAGGCTGTAGAAAAAACAAAAAATGCCCCGATGATTCAGAAGTTTACCGCCCTTGATACATTTATGGAAACACCGTCTTTTACATCACCTTATTTATTTAACATGTTATTTTAGTTCTTCATGCCTGTTATTTGTTATTTATGATGTCCCTAAAAACAGTAAGTTTCCTGTTTGGAATGTTTTTCTAATTTCTTTTGACTGCCAGACAGACAGGCTGAAGCTATTTCTTTACCCTGCTGTCTGCATGCTCACGTCGGATGAGACTTCCATTCGCATGTAATTATAGCTTCCGTTAGCATCGTCAACAGCATGATGCGGATTAATATACAGTATTATAGATGTTAAAATAATACATTTCTGAAAAAAAAATTACACATGTAATAAATCGATTAACAAAAACAAAGTTAATTTAACACTCACGAATCTTCCCATCAAACATTACCCTAACAATACCCACCACCACTGCACACTACCCCCCCCACTCCACCATCCCCCCACAATCAACCGCATCACCCACACAATACCCACAACCTCTCCACACCCCCTCACACCAAGCACCACTCCCCTCTCCACTGGGGCAGGACATTGACACGGTACGACCACAGACAGAAATGGTATCTGGGGAAAGTATGAAACAGGACAATCCCATAACATACAAACACCTGGTCAGCCTGTGTCAGTGGGACAATGCAGTCATCACTCATATTGTCCCTGGGCTGTGTCCGTGCCGCATTGTGTCCGTGCTGTATTTCTGCTGGAGTAGTATAACTTTTATCAATGAATCCCTTATAAACCGTCATTTGAACATAAAAACAAAACCTACCATTCTGGAGTGAACATGCGTCCGCCATCTTTGTCTGAATCGCTCGCATATGGCTCAAAACGAGACTGCTCCATAATTGCCCCGAAAGAATTTCCATCACTAATTGTTTCTCCAATAGTTTCTTCAGAATCCCAATGATCAGTTTCAACATACCGAGAACCTTCAGAGTTGCTAATGACGGTGGAAATGGTCTCGGAATCCGAGCTCGACACGCACGGTTTCTCGATGTAAACCGCTATTTGGATTACGGTGGGTTCACAGTGTGACGTCACTGGTGAAATCAAAAATATACTGGAGGGCTTTTTTCGGCACTTTGTGATTGTCAAAAAAAAATTCAAATATTTTTACATTCAAATTAAACCGTGATTAATGATTTTCAATGTTTTTCAGGAAAAAAAAAATTGTTTGGATTCCCCCTGAAGTAATGTCTTGCGGTGTTATCATCATTGTTATAATTTACTAACTTCCATTGGTTTGCAAAACCGTTCAGATTTTTTCTTGTATATTGCATGAAAATTAGTAGTTTCTCTCCCTGGTTGCTCCCTCCTCTAGTACGATAGACCTGAGCCTCGTCCTGGCGGTGGAGTTGCTCTCTTTATCAAAAACTCGATTTCTCACTCTGCATACACTGCCCTCACTTCTCCCCACCCCCAGGAATACCTCTGGCTACGGCTTCCCCTCTGCTCCCACCTCTTGTTTGTACGTGTGTTGTACCATCCACCAAATCGTGATGACTCCATTTACATCTTGCTCACCGAAACCATGGACCAACTTCTATCCACTCTTCCAAACTCTCTCTTCCTCATATGTGGTGACTTCAATTGCCATCATGCCAGTTGGCTGGGTGTACCTCTCTCACCTGCCATGGCACTTCAGCAAAGGATTTCTGCAACTCAATCGGTCAACTTCCCGACCCGGATCTCAACCAACGGTACTCCATCTCTTATGGATTTGATTTTGACAAATTTCCCCAAAAATATCTGCTGTTCTTCTGCTCCAATCGGTTCATCTGACCATATGCTTGTTAAAGTGATCACCTCTCTGGCCGTTATTAGAGAACCACCTCAGTGCCGAGTCTGTTATTTCACTCAGGTCAACTGGGAGGGACTTCAAGCAGCCATCAAACTTCTGGACTGGTCTCCCATCTGTACTCTTTCTGACATCAACTCATCCTGAGAATTTTTTCAAAGAAATTTGCTCTCTCTCATGCACAGATTTATCCGATCTCGTCTTCAGATGTCCTACCCTTCCTCCCACCTATGTACACTGAAGCTTGTGGCAAGGCAGTTGGTGTGAAATAACTTTCCTTCACCTCGTGGAAGGCAAGTCCGACTGAAGGCAATCTCAGTTCCTTCCACAAAGCTTCGAACAAGTGTTTGTCTACCCCCAGGAGAGCCAGGAAACAACATCTTCCTAATCTCAAGTATGAACTCTCAAACCTGTCTCCCTCCTCTAAATCCTGGTGCCCTCTGGTTAAGTCTTTTTCTGGTGTATGTTCCCCCTCCATCCCTTCCCTTACCTCAAATGGCTGCACTGCTGACACTGTGCGTGAAAAGGCTGAATGCCTAAACTTGGTGTTTGCTTCTAAATCTCGTGTCCCAAAACCATCGCTTTCTGCACCCACCTTACCCAGTCGCCGCATCCAGCTGTTCTTGGACTCTGTGTCCTTTTCTCCTGACAAGATGGAGAGCTGGTTGTCAAGCCTCAACTCAGATTCTGCAACCGATCCAGACGGCATCAGCCCCACGTGTCATAAAAACATGCTCCTCTGCTCTTGCTCACCCTCTCATTTGGTCAAGGCCTTCTGCCATCTGCCTAGAAATTGGCAAACATTACTGCTCTGCATAAAATAGGTGCAAAAACAGATCCCTGCAACTACAGATTCATCAGCAAGGTCATGGAATCCATCATAGCTTCCGACATCAAATTCTTCCTCTTCTCCAATGGCTTGATTTCAAACCATCAATTCAGATTCAGACCATGTCACTCTACTCTCGACATGCTGCTTCTGCTTTCCCAACAATGTATGGAGGTCCTAAATGTCAGACATGAGATCAGAGCCATCTCCCGAGACATATTGTGAGCTTTCGATACGGTCTAGCATCCCGCACTACTCACCAAACTCTCTTATGGTATCCAAGGCAATCTCCACTCATGGCTTGTGGACTTCCTCTCCTGTCGCAGTCAACACGTGGCTCTTAACGGCTCTATCTCATCTCCTCTTCCTGTCCAGGTTGGAGTTTGTCAAGGCAGTGTTCTCAGCCCTGTGCTTTTTCTGGTTTTCATCGATGATCTCTCCGACTCTGGAAAATCCTCTTTATCTCTTTGCTGATGACCTTCCCCTCTGATCTACCATGTTATCGGCAGGCAGCAGACTCTTCACTCTCTGCATTCCTGGATAAAATCACAAGCTGGTCAAATACTTGTAAAACATGTCTTTCAAATCCTGACAAATCTCACACTCACTGTGTCTCTCCAAAAGGACCATCTGGAAACCCCCCTTCCCTCCCCCCCTACCCCCCAATCTACTTTCTCAACAATCCCCTTGTAGAATTCCTTCCATTCAAGCTTTTGAGCCTCATGATCTGCCATGATCTTTCCTGGAAAAGCCACATTTACAAGCTGGTCTCCAAAACCAGTCGCCGACTGGGCATCCTATGTCGTGCAAAGTCATTTCTTGGCACTCCTGAGTTTCTAACCACATACAAAGCTTACATCTGCTGCCTGATGGAGTACTGCTCTCCTCTCTGGGGTGGTGCTCCTGCCTCACACCGAGCTCGACTTCACGCTGTGGAAACCAAGGCATTTAGGATCATTGGTATCTCCCGTGATGAGGCTGAGTATTTGCGTCTCTCACTCTGTCACCGTAAACAGGTCGGTGGTCTTTCTGTCATCTCCTCTCCGCCCTTGCTCCCCCCCACCCCCTCCCCGCTTTGTCTGTTCTCTGTCCCCCCCCATATTTCGGCAGGGCGCTCAAGATATACCTGTAACCCCCTTCTGGTAAAACTGCCAAATCCAAGAATCACTGCTCATGTCCATTCTTTCATTCCTCTTTTTCCTGCCTCTGGAACAAACTCCCAGACTCTCTTCAATCCCATTCCTACCTCCAGGTCTTCATCAAAATAGCTATTCACCACCATCTCATATCTTCCCCCATCCAAAATCTTGATCTTTTCTCCCCTCGTCAATCCACCCCAAACCCACCTCCTTGAAATTCCCTCTTTTCCTTCCTGAAATTCCCTGCAGTGTCCACTTTGTTCATCCCGTGTTCCTCGCCCCATCCCTCTCCCTTCCACAGATCTCCTAATGTCTCTTCCTCACTGTTTTGTGCTTCCCTCTTGTCTCATGCTCCCCTTGTTATATGTTCTGTGTGTGCTCTTATACGAGCCTCCGCGATGTATTAAAAAAAAAAATACACCACATTGGAGTCGTATTTGGAAAATGCCAATTTCATTAAATCTCTCTTATTCCCTTTTTATTTTCAGGTAAAGATTTGCTTTTGTCGAAAGCAAAAGAACTGGAAAATTTCTTGCAGCATGTGAATGGGATGCTTTCAAAGGAGATGCCAAGTACCGGTAAGGAAGTAAACTGCTGAATAATCAGATCATGGTGCCTATGGAATATACTATAATGAGTTAAAATTAACTTTGATAATTCCTTTGCCACAGTTGCCCTTGAACCTGAAGAAATAGAAGATGATCACGCCACATTTGAAGAGATCCAGCCGCAGACGTATCGGAACAAAAAATGCCGTAAATACAGGCAGCGAGGGAAGAGAAGATGATGCTTTGATTTTATGGAAATGCTGCTTTAACTTTTTCTTTTTCTTTTCTGTGAAACTCGTTTACTCATGGGTGTGAAACCCATTCATAGTCAATTGACTGCCTATTGTTAAGAAAGAATCCTACATTCCATTGTGTTTGAAATGTGCTTTGTAAGATACCATTTCTGCTGTTTTTGGTTTTGTTCAATTTCAGAAAGACTACTCTGACATTGTTTTTAAAGCTTTTGTTTAGTGAATTACATTGCTCCTTTCATGTCTCGCTTTTTGAGCATTCATATCATTTAAGTAATCTCTTATCCTTACCATAATCTTATGGATTTTACACCTGAATGCATCATGCAGAAGTCGATTGATCTTCTTGGGATTGAGTGCCAAAGCCCTTGTAACCCATTGATGATGTAACAGCTGCACCTTTGTTTTTTAATACCCAAAATCAGATTTTCTTCTTTTACATCATTCTTGTGGTGTGGAATCGAAAGCCACTGTCGGTCAAGTATGTTAAAAAAAAATTAAAATAATTCAAATTGCCATTTCCTTTTATATTGGCTTTTTATTGTCGTTTTACCTTGGGTTGGCCTGTTTAATATTCCCATCTCAGTCGTTGGCTCTGGTGCTGGTAACCCAGGTTCAAATCCCATACATTATACAATCCAGTGTGTATTTTTTTTCCATTGTTGACCAATGTCCTTGTGATTTGTGTTGAAGCATACTGATGTCTTGCATCTTTATCCTGCATGTGATTGATATACAAGCTTCTCTACGAGACTTAAACTCGATGTTAAAAAAAAAACCAAAAATGCATTTTTATTTATCGTCGTGGGTATTTTGTTTTTTGCATATTTATCAACAAATTTGCATTTTATGTGCTGAGATTTTTTAATCACTTCTCCTTTCTGCAAAACCACAAATGCATCCTTTGCATTCTTATTCTGTGAATGACATTTTTCCCTGTCAGCATTTAACTCATGTACTCTGCCTTCTCATACATGTATAAAAATAAAATGACTGCATCTGTCCATTTATATCTCTCTCTCTCTCTCTCTCTCTCTCTCTCTCTCTCTCTCTCTCTCTCTCTCTCTCTCTCTCTCTCTCTCTCTCTCTCTCTCTCTCTCTCTCTCTCTCTCTCTCTCTCTCTCTCTCTCTCTCTCTCTCTCTCTCTCTCTCTCTCTCTCTCTCTCTCTCTCTCTCTCTCTCTCTCTCTCTCTCTCTCTCTCTCTCTCTCTCTCTCTCTCTCTCTCTCTCTCTCTCTCTCTCTCTCTCTCTCTCTCTCTCTCTCTCTCTCTCTCTCTCTCTCTCTCTCTCTCTCGTTTGTTTTCTGGGCGTGGTGTCATGGCCGCCGTGGGCTGCTGCTCTGCTCTGTGTTGTAAGTTTTCAGTGTCGTTATCGTCCCTTCCCTCTTCCCTTCCTGTTGTGTTCTGTGGTGTTTTAGTCGTGTTTTTTTCTCCTTTGTTATCGTTGAGAGAGAGAGAGAAAGTGAGAGCTGGCCTATTTGGGTGTGGCCGAGCTGATTTTTTTTTTTTGAGGCCTTATAAGTACCTTGTTGCTTATAATGCATTTGATTTTTAATTTATTTTGATTCATTTAGTTTGACCTTCTTGTCTGGTTAGGGCAAAGAGGTGATAAACTGCCATCATGGCAAATGTACGCCCTCAGCATGAGGCGTTTGAAAATTTAACACGGAAACACGCGACTGTTTGTGTTCCACCAGAGGGTGTCCTCACTGAGGATGTTGTATTAGCAGTCGGGGATGTAATCGGTTGTGAACATGTCCGAGCTGCGTCCCGAATGAGTCAGAAAGTCATTGTTTTTGTGTCGGACGAAAACTTGGTGCAAAATATAGTGATACAGGTTTAACCACAGATAGAGACGTTTTTCTGTCAGCGTCCCCTATGGATAGCCCTGCGATTAAAATTGTAATATCAAATGTTCCACCTTTCATACCAAACGATAAACTAATATCAGTTTTGTTGCAATATGGGACATTTGTGTCAAGAATGTCTGATTCCACTGAGAAGCCGAGTCAAGCGGATAAAACGTGTAATGAGTTTTCGTTGACAGATTTTCATGGTTCTTCTTGATCGCGGTGATGACACGGGACTGAATATTTCGTTCAAGGTAAAGTTCAATGATCGTGAATATCAAATGTATGCTTCATCAGCTTTGTGAACGTGTTTTCTCTGTAGAGCCCTGTGTCATGTCAAACGATTTTGCCCCAAGGCTTCCTGTTCAAAGTGTGGTAAAAATGGCCATGGAGACATGGTTTGCAAAAAGGATATCAACACTGCAGATCCTATAAAAGGGGCTGATGTTAATATCAATAGTTTACCGATTCCTGTTATTCCTACTGTTCCATCCTGTAGTGAGACGGATGTTAATACTCTTGTTTCCAATTCCAGCGTCGAAAATAATGGTACATCACTCCCGATTACTGAAAATGAAGTAACCTCAAATTGTACAACCTGTCCTGATGCTCTCATGTAGTGAAGAAATGGACGAGGATCCTGTAATTACCCCGAAAAAACGAAGAGCAACAGATGCTAGTTTTTCTCTCAGTACTGCAAAGAAAGTAGTATTGGAGATGGACAGTGTCGCTGAAAATGCACCCCAATTTGTTTTTCATGTTTCGACCCTTTTTGAAGAGGAGGATAGTAAATTAGATTCAAAAATGAGGAAAATGAATCTCAAAGGATGCGGTTCATCTCTGCAGATAGAAATCGTTGTTCAACGGAAATAGGAGGCAATGCTGAGGATGTGAGTAAACCCTCAATTGAACCATTACCATCACTGGTTAGAAATGAGCAGACGGTGATTGACCCATACAGATGGAAAAATGTTTTGCTGAGTCTCCAACTGATTCCATAGATAACATGACACATGAGGGAGAAACTCGGGTTTTGGCTCAGTTTGTGCCAAATGAACATCAGGGTAATGCAGTTTGTACCATAGACCTCTTCTGCACATCTCTGGAGACACTCAAGATTCCAATAGTGACTAAAGAGGCTGATATTCTCGATCCTGGAGGTGCGTTGTCAGAAACGTCAGTCGGATGAAGATGTTGAGGTGCCTGAGTTGGCTCAGTCTCCGATGAGTCAGTCAATGATAGCTCATCAACTTGTATTTTCTTTTCTAAATGAAACCTATAGACAGCGAAAAGTGGTTATCAAAGATACATTTCCTGATTTAGTTTCATTTCTCCAAACTGCGAAAAAAATAATAACAAAGCCCATTGATTTCCCATTAACAAAGTCACAGTTTCACCAACTTCGGAAATTCATCACAAAAGCAGGTCTTGAAATTTCGCAACAGTCGATAAAGTTTTTTGATAAAGAGTGAAGAAAATCACTTTTGGCACTTTAAACATAAATAAATGGTGGAGGTGCAAGTCACAATCGCCAAGTTCAAGTGCAAAGTTTATTTAAGCGCAAAAAAATAGGCATACTTTTATTGCAAGAAACACATATCACTCAGAATGTAGAGTATGATTGGTGTCGCCTTTTGGGGGAGTAGTGTTATTTTAGTAACCTGTCTTCTCTTTCGGCAGGTCTTGCTTTTATACTTAGACCAGGGCTAACACCCGAGACATGTGTCTTCCTGGAGATTGTAAAAGGCCGATTCATTTCTCTTGATCTAGTGATTAACAATTTTCATTTTACATTATTTAATGTGTATCCACCTTGAAGTTTTTTTTTTTTTCAAATTTTTCAAAATTTGGATTTTCAAATGGCCAATCAGGCAAGTTTGATTAGAATCCCCTGGAGAACAAATGTGCCAAATTTGATGCTTGTATCATCATTTGCATGATTCCTCTCAAAAATTGCTGTTATCTGCCCCACTATTTAGAAACATTGTGGTCTCTCCAGATTTTTTTCCATCAATATTCTCAGACCATCATTTAGTAACCATGGGGTTTCTTTTTCCTCAGTCAATACGTAAAAGTGCAGATTGGAAATTTAATACGAGTCTTCTTGAAGATGGGCTATTCGAAGAAGCCTTCAAAGTGTTCTGGGCTAACCAAATCCAAAGGAAACCCTCATATTCTAGAGTAAATGTATGGTGGGACAATACAAAAACCCACATTTGGGTATTTTGTCAGCAGTTGAGAGCAAATGTCACAAACGTTAAGAACGTAACAATGACTTGCTTAGAAGCTGACATTTTACAACTAGAAGGAAAACTGGTTAAAGATAATAATGCAAGAAACTCAGTTATTACTGGAAAAGAAGATTCAATTATGGGAGTTAATCCAAGAGAAAGCAGCAGGGTTGCTAGTCAGACTAAGGGTCAGGAACTTAAAGGATTTTGATACCCCCAGTAAGGCTTTGTTTCGCTTAGACTGTTAGTAAATCGCCCAAAAATATTTTTTCTCTTTATGACTCCAACGGAACTGTTAGAGCAAATCCCAAGGATATAAGGTTGTGTGTTAAACATTTTTTCTCCAAATTGTTTACAAAACAAATTGTTTGTGATAAAATGATGAGACAGTTAACCTCTCGCCTTCCCTCCATAACTGAGGCTCAGTGCCTAGAGTTGGACGCACCGATTACGCTCGAGGAATTAACCCAAACTCTCAATGAAATGGACTCCGGAAGGGCCCCTGGAATTGATGGCCTGCCAGCTGAATTGTACGTCAAATTTTGGGACCTGTAAGGCCCAGAACTGATCCATGTCCTGGAATCATCTCTGTCACATCGAGAGATCTCAAGCTACCTCTAAGCTTGAGAAGAGCGGTGATGTCTCCTTCCAAAGTCTGGTAACTTAAGACAGATGAAGAATTGGAGGCCTGTTTCTCTGCTATGTACCGACTACAAAATATTTTCAAAAGTTTTGTCAAATCGATTAAAAAAGTAATCAGCAATCTGGTTCACCCTGATCAAAGTTATTGCATCTGGGGCAGATCAATATACGATAATATATTTTTTATTAGAGATTTGATAGATGATAAGTGTGTACAGAATTATTTTGGTATATTTTTCATTGATTTAGAAAAGGCTTTTGACAGCATCGATCATGTTTTCTTGCATCAAGTGTTGGAAGCATGTGGATTTGGGGTTAATTTCAGGAAATATATTGCTCTATTATATAATAACATTTTCAGCCTAGTGAAGATGAACAATGAGCTTTGTTCTCCCATACAGGTTAAAAGGGGGGTTAGGCAAGGTTGCCCAGTCTCTGGCTTACTTTTTATCCTTGTGATGGAATCATTTCTAGTGTTATTGAGGAAGGATCTTTCGGGAGTGGTAATTATCCCCTGAGTACCCTTCAATTGTCTTATCAGCGTATGCTGATGATGTCTCAGTTCTTGTTAAGGATGATAAGGATACTGCTGCTCTTATCAAGTGCTTGGATTCCTTTCGTTTAGCTTCCTCTTTGAAGTGTAACTGGGAGAAAAGCAAAGCAGTATGGGTTCCCTTCGTGAAGAACAATCTACCTGGAATGGCACCATGGGGAAAAAAACTGGGATGGTGTTGTTGAACGTGTCAAGAGAAGATTGAGCAGGTGTAGAAGAGCTCTGCCCCATCTTTCGTACAAAGGCCGAGTTCTGGTAATTAATAATTTGGTTGCCTCCTCATTATGGCACAGGTTCGTCTGCCTGCAACCACCGGAAGACTTGCTGAAGGAAGTGCAAAGGCAACTCTTGGACTTCTTCTGGGGAGGCCATCACTGGTTACGACCAAATGTTGTATGCCAACCTTTGGCCGAGGGAGGCCAGGGTATGGTCGACATCAAAAGTTGTATAATGGCCTTTCGGTTGTGCTCAGTACAAAGACTGATGGCGGATGAACAATTACCAAGTCATCTCTTGGCTGCTCAGATTTTGTGGCAAGCAGGTGGGCTTGGATGCGGCCATGAATGCTTCCTGATCCTGCTTCAACACGTCGACCTTTCTCTGCTCCCAGTTTTCTATCAGAGTATGTTGAATGTTTGGCAAAGCATCTCAGTAAAACCTTTGTTTTATAATCATCTTTACCCGGGTATATCCAGAAGTAGGGTTTTCTGCCAGCATTTTATAATAGCCGGCATCACAAAACTGTGGCACCTCCGGCATACCTCAGGTTTTGGGTGGAAATCGGTTCGAGAAATCTCTGATCTAACCGGAATTAGGTCTGAAAGACTGACTGGGAAAGTATTGAGAGAGCTTGTCTGGATAGGGTTCAAACTTGGAGTGAGCTGGACCCATGAGCCTAAACTATTACACATGAGTGGATTTTTTCCCGGGCTGTTGAGACAGAAACAAGGACAAAATGTTTCCAAGAGCAGCGACCTAAAGGTTTTGTCGGATAAAAAACAACAACTTCCGATATTTTGTCACGTGCCTTCATTAAGCCAATAGCGAGACCCGTCATAATGTATTTACGGTATATAGTGGATTTACGAAATAAATAATGTATTTATGAAATTACAATACGATAAATGGAATAATCTTTAAATAGTAACGTGAACTTTTCGAAACTTTAAAGCAAATGTCCGAATATATTTAAAAGTTCATGATAGACGCTCTCAAAAGGAACCGTCAATGTGAGGATGTGTGCATGTGCTCAGTATTTAAGGAGATCCGGATCTTGTATATTCAAGGGTTGAGTCCTGGAGGTTAAAATTTTGTCTTCACAAGAAGAACACCGAACTCTCCATGAGCAGCCCTCGCGACGCGAGAAACGTTGCCAAAATTCAGACAAAAAAGCTCATAAGCAAAAGGTCTGGTGATCTCCAATGGAGGCTGATTCATCGGATCGCTCCCTCCAAGAAACGAATTAGTCATTTTTCGCCGACATCCACGTGTTGCCCGTTTTGTGAATATACAGAACACGTGTTCCATGACTTCACTGATTGTGTGAGATGAGTTCCCTTGTCAAAAAAATTAATGTTGTGTTCTCTTTGCGTTCCTTTATTTTTTGGTTTAATGGCAAACCCAATAAACTTAATAGGCTTCTGAGGTTTCTCGGAGCAACGGCCAAGCTGGCAATATATCTCTCAAGAAAAGAGAAATTGAACGAAAACCTGTCGGGCAATGTGACGTCATGTTGTTATTTTTAATGCCCTTGTGATCGCGGGAATTAAACTGGAGTTTTGTTTCTACCAAAACATGGAAAAACTTGATACCTGGTGTCATGCAGGGATCTGTGTGAATTTATGTGCCTGGTAAAAAACCTCCCTTCCTCCCTTCCTCCCTTCCTCCCTTCCTCCCTTCCTCCCTTCCTCCCTTCCTCCCTTCCTCCCTTCCTCCCTTCCTCCCTTCCTCCCTTCCTCCCTTCCTCCCTTCCTCCCTTCCTCCCTTCCTCCCTTCCTCCCTTCCTCCCTTCCTCCCTTCCTCCCTTCCTCCCTTCCTCCCTTCCTCCCTTCCTCCCTTCCTCCCTTCCAACCCTCCAACCCTCCAACCCTCCAACCCTCCAACCCTCCAACCCTCCAACCCTCCAACCCTCCAACCCTCCAACCCTCCAACCCTCCAACCCTCCAACCCTCCAACCCTCCAACCCTCCAACCCTCCAACCCTCCAACCCTCCAACCCTCCAACCCTCCAACCCTCCTACCCTCCTACCCTCCTACCCTCAACCCTCTCATATGCTCCACTCAACGTCATTATGAAATTCACTTCCAATGGTCATAACTATCTCGTTTATGTTTCTACCGATACCCTAAAGTGTTTTGGTTGTGGAGCGATTGGACATATGAAACGGTTCTGTCCGCTCAGTCAGAAACAACCTCCCTCAATGCTCCTAAAAATGATCTTCAGACTAATACTATCACCTTCACCCGAAATGATCATCCTCCCCCCAATGTTACTGACTCCGTCGGTAACGATCCCCTCCCCAGCATTACTGACACTGCTCGTAAGGTCTCTGCCTCCAATGTGACTGACTGTGCTCACAATGATCCTCTTCCCAACGTTACTGATTCTGTTGGTGACGATCCTTGCCTTATATTAATATTAATATCACCAACTCAGTAAATAACGTTGAGCTTCAGTCGAATGTTGCAGCTTCCCTTTCAACAAATAAACAAGATAGGCCTTTCGTAATTGAACGAGTTGACACAAGCACTTGTAATGAACACATGGACACCACAAACGAGGGGTTCGTTACTGTTTCTAAAGTTAAAAAACGCAAGTCTGTTGTCAGAAACGTATCACCCTCCGGGAAACGACCAACCAACACGAGCATAAATGGCACTGAAATCTCACTTTCCAACCAATTTGCCTTGTTAGAAGAAGAGGAAAAATCGGATGTTTTATTCAATAATAATATTAATGATGATGGAGTAGATACCAAATCATTAATATCGAAAGACTGTATTCCTGACCCCCTAGAATGTACCGCTTCACAAAAGGGGGCCTCTCCCCATAATAGAGCAGTGTTACGAATGTCATGATAATGCTAAAACACCGACCCGAACTGACAAAACTGGTACTCCCACCGTGCCTGACGAATCTGAGGTCCCCGGTCGAATTGATGGAACCTCCCTCCCATGTACAGTTACCCCAGTCAAAATCAACACACCGGATGTACAGATTGATTGTAATTTGGAGGCAGCCGTGCCTGTGATATCTAACCAAGTCACTGCTGAAGGACAGCAGGGTATTGCCGCAGATAGTATGGGGGAATATGAGTCTGACGGGACATCTTCTTCTGTCTCTGTTTCAAGTGATGCGGGTAGCGATACTTCTTCTCTAAAGCTCGAAGACGCTTCTTCAATTTCTCCAGATACTATTCACACCTTCTTGCACAAAAGTTTTCGAAAAAAGAATGTCAAAATTAAAGACAATTTTCCAGTTCTAGAAGACTTTATTCAAGTGACCCGAATAATGATTTCCAGACCTGATCAATGTAATCTTACCGACCCTCAACGTCATCGTTTGAGGAAATTTTTAAGTCGTGCTCGGAACGAACTCAAAAATAATGGTTAATGCTGTTCTACCTGATGACTTCTGTCCCCCTCTTCATACCTTCGATGAAAATATCCATTGCAAGCTTAAATATCAATGGTGGTCGTAATTCTCTCCGCAAAGTAAGAGCAAGTTAAACAACTAATCGAGTGCAACAAGTTTGATATCTTATTATTACAAGAAACTCATTCCACTGACTCTTCTTCAGCTGAATGGGAATTATTTCTTAAAGGAAATTGGTTCTTCAGCAGTCTTTCAAGTCCGATTGCCGGGATAGCCATCTACTTTCAACAAACTCTTCCTTTAACTTTAGTCTCCTTCCAAGAAATTGTAAAAGGACATTTAGCTTCCCTGACCTTTTCCATTCGTCAGCAGCTTTTCACAATTGTCAAGATATATGCTCCGAGCACAAATCCTGAAAGATCTTCTGTTTTTGATTGTCTTAAATCATTTCTTGCTAATATCTCCCCCCCCCCCCGACCACTTTCTATGTCTCGGAGGTGATTTTAATTGTACACTAAACCCCCCTCTTGATAGGAATGGCCCTGAGCCACATGCAGCCAGTACGAGAGCTCTTGCTCGCTCCATCTCAAAATTCAAGTTGACTGACATTTGGCGACTGCAACATCCGACGCAACAACAATTTACCTGGTGTAGCTGCTCTAACAATTTAGTGTTTTTATCTCGACTTGATAAATTCTACATTTCAAATCATTTTCTTAACCTTGTCTTAAACACCTCAATTCTCCCATCTGGGTTCTCTGATCACCATGTTGTTGTTATGCGGTTTCAATTGCCACTAGTTAAGAGGGGGAGCCCTTATTGGAAGTTTAACACAGCACTTCTTCAAAATGATTTCTTTGTTACTTCCTTTAAAACCTTTTGGGCACACGACATCACGAACGATCAGAAGTTCTCTTGTCAACGTCAGTGGTGGGACAATACCAAAGTTCAAATTGGAGTTTTCTGTCAAAACTTCTCACGACACAGTACTCTGAATCGTGACATCGACATCGAATTAGTGAAGACACAAATTCTAAACTTGCAAAATACAGTGTCCTCCTCTAATGACAATAGACAGCAGCAAATGTTGCATGAAAAGAAAGCTCTTCTGAACGAGTTATTGGTCGAGAAGGCAAAAGGTGCACTCCTTCAAATGAGAATGATTCACCTACAGCAACTAACACTCCCAGCAGTTTCTTCTTCAAGTTGGAAACAACTTCCAAAAATCAGAAACAAATATTATCCTTGCTTTCTGTTGATGGAAAGACTGACTGATCCGAGTGATATTAAACTCACTGTTAAAAATTATTTTTCAAACCTCTATTTTGCCAAGCACGCTTTATTAAACCACACACATCATTTTACTACTTCCTTACCTGCACTTACTGAAACACAGAAATTGACTGTTGAAGGTGAAATAACCTTAGATGAACTTACAAGTGTTGTAAAAACCTTGCCCACCAGCAGAGCACCTGGGTTAGACGGGTTGCCAGTAGAATTCTACAGCACTTTCTGGGATCTGCTGGGACCATATCTATTAACAGTCTTTCAAGAAAGCATACAAACTGGTGAACTTCCTTTGAGCTGCAGTCGTGCTATTATTTCACTAATCCCCAAAAAAGGTGATCTTCAATTTGTTGAGAACTGGCACCCAATCTCTCTACTTTCTGCTGATTACAAAATCCTGTCCAAATTACTCGCCAATCGTTTAAAAGTTATAATAGGACACATTGTAACTCCTCACCAGTCCTATTGCATTCCTGGTCGATCAATATTTAACAATATATTTTCTGTTCGTGATTTGATTTTGATTTGCCATTGTCAGAACGTCAATACTGGGCTGATCTTTCTCGCTCAAGAAAAAGCCTTTGATAACGTCGAGCATTCATATTTATTTGAAGTTTTAAAGGGGTTTGGGTTTGGATCCTTCTTTATCTCCTGCATTAAGTTGCTGTGTCACAATAATTCCAGTCTACTAAACATTAATAACAGTTTGTGTTCACCTTTTCCAGTTCAGCGAGGAATTACACAAGGTTGCCCTCTTTCTGGGTACCTGAACTCCCTTTCCATTGAACCCCTGCTCATTCATTTGCACCACAAGCTTTCTCGATTTTCAGTGGTACCTTCAGTTAAGGTTCTTGCATATGCTGACGATCTGTGTGTAATTGTCAATCCTCAATCTGACATTGCTGCTCTTACACATGCAATACAAAATTTCAATCTTGCATCTTCTGCTACTGTTAACTGGAGAAAGAGTAGAGCGTTGTGCCTTGGTCCTTCAGAGTTATTTATCCCACCTCCGCTGCCTAATGTCTTGCAGTGGAGGCATGATGGTGTTAAACATCTGGGTGTTTTTCTCGGGAATGTGACCTTTTCTTTAAAAAATTGGGACCAGATGGTGGATCAAATCTCTCACACCCTTAATTGCTGGAAAAGTTTATCCAGCTTACTATCTTACAGAGGCAGAGTGCTAATAATCAATAATTTAGCTGCTTCCAAACTCTGGCATCGGATGATTGCCTTACAACCCCCCAAATCACGAATCCTGAATTTGCAACGAATCCTTGTTAACTTTTTTCTGGAACGGTATGCACCGGCTCCGAGCAGATCTTCTGAGTATCCCGCTAGAAAAAGGTGGTCAAGGACTCGTGGACATTACCAGCAAAATACTGTCCTTTCGACTGACTACCTTGCGTCAACTTCTATACAAGGCAGTCCTGTCCTGGCGGCCACTGGCTTCCTGTTTGCTCCTGCAAGCTGGCAAGCTCAAGTGTGGACCTGAACTTTTTCTACTTGATCAGCAGCGAATTGATATTTCCTTACTGCCCTCCTTCTATCAAAGTCTCCTAAATGCCAGTCAATGCCTCCTTCCAGTACGAAACAAGGATTCGTATAAATTTAGTAATTTCATGTGTGAACCTGTTTTTTCACAACAGCCTTTTTCATCATGATTTTCAAAGCAGGTCCCTCATTCAATCCTTCATTGAATCTGGCTTCTTCCTTGTGGAAGACTTTGTCAATCACACATATTCTGAATGGCAGGCTCCTAACCAGATATTGGAAGCTTGCAATGTTAAATCAACACGAATAATTGGACAAATTCTACGTTCAATTGTTAGAGTTTTCAACCTTTTTAATTTATCATGGCCTCCATCACATGATGTTCAAGGTGCAAGTACAACACAACCTGACTTCCCTGATTTCGTTTTTTCTAACGCTCCTTCCATCAAGCCTCTACAAACATGTACAAAGACTGCTATGTATGTGCAATGCCTCAATGTTATTACCTCTGCCAACCCCAATAATGCACTGCCTACCCACTGGAAAGAGCTTCTGCCTGCAGGGGTTCCATCATCTCCCACCTGGTCTTCCATGTACACATCACCTGTATCTAAACATGCCGGAGACATACAATGAAGACTCGCACACTATTCCTTGACTTCAAACGTATTTCTCAAAAGATTGAACCTCGTTTCATCTGATGAATGTCCTTTTTGCCATTGATGTGGATTTTTTTTTTAACCCACCTTATTGTGATCGTTGAAGGATTCTACCTGGCCGATTGTGGAATCCTATTTGACTTTAGGTAGAGTTTAACGTTTGTCCGATTTGGTTATAAAATCCTGCATAAAACCCATTGACACTGATAAAACCGATGTCCACACAAGTCCTTCCTTGTGAAACAATTTATTTTCTAATTATCCACCATACACTCTTCACCCTCATTCAATGAACTTAAGAATCCCCATTGATTGCAATATTATTTGGTTCTATTTCATTTATTCTTACTTTTAGTTAACAGTTAGACCAACCCGATTCAATTCACTTCCACATTACATCAGAGAGTTTTATTCTAACTTGGTACTTGGTCAGTTCCAAGGAGCACAAGCCACTGAGATTCTAATACGTCCTCAGGTACTTGCACTGAAACAATTTTACATTTCAAAGCATTTTATACTTTCATGAGAGAGTGGTGGGGGCTATTCAACCCAGACTGCAGACGTGTCCTTTAGAGGAGAAGCTACTTCGTACATTTAGAGGCAAAGGTTCACTGTTATCAGCTCAGGTCACACCGCTCCAGACCAAGACATTTATCAACATTTCGGGCAAAAGTCTCTTGGCCAGAAAGGACAGCCAATTCAACTTGTAGCATAAAAGTTACATTTCTAAAACTCCATTTTTTACAATTTAAAATACAATAATATAAATTTTTCCCCCACACTTCCCCGTTTTTTTTTTTAAAGAAAAATTTGAATAATTTTTCTTACACATGATTACCATGTCCCGTTCCTGAAGGAGAAAAGATTTCCATCACTTAATTTCAATCAACAATGGCAGCGAGTGCTCATATCAGAAAATGAGTGAGTTTCCATTTAATTTATGACCTGTTCATCAGCATGTGTCACACTGAAAACATGCTACCCGAAGTCAGAAGATAAACAGGTCAGGGTGTGGATAGAGCAACACCCAACGGGAAACACAATCGAAGCACTCCTTGAGCTGAGGAGAAGGTAGATGTGGGCAAATACAAGTTTGGGCCGGACACTGGGTTGAAGGAGCGCAGTGTGGAACTCCAGGCCTGTCGTACATTGAAGCAACCACAGCAAGTTCACGATGTATTTGCAGAGCGGCAATCGAGAGTGTGGCTGAGAACATTCCTCCATGCAGGCACCACACAACGCCGACGTTAAGACTTGGCTCAACCTCCTCCTCAGTGGGTTTTTTTCTTTCTTTTTCCATTTCCTTCATCTTATCTCCTCAGGAAAGAGCATGATCACATGTTGAATGCTCAATCACCATAATCTGGGTTCTCCCATCATCCAATCTTTGTGTGGAAGTTCTTTCCAAGCTTCATTTGGACGAAATCGTACATTTCATAGTTTAACTGCGTTCAACACTCTGAAACAAACAAAACCAAAGTTAACATCGATTATTCATCAGTAAACATCATCAGTGAACATCATTCTTCAGTAAACATCATCAGTAAACATCAACAGTATTTCCATAAGACTGGCAAAGGTTCTTCCAAAGCATTCAACTTGCATTGTCAATATTTAATCTTTTCGTTATTATTTCCCTAAATGACAACTAAAATATACAGACATCTCAGTTGTATGTGCACTCAAAACATTCATCTCATTTGCTATTTCCATGTAAAAGCAAACAGTCTTTATCAGGGTTCCAATTTGCGATCAATAATTATTTTCACAAAAATATTCCATCATTTATCCCAAAATATGAAAGTAATCTATTTCTTCAAGAACCGAATCCAAATCGATTTTGCAGTTACCATTTTAACATTCACATCTGCTAGACAATTTACAGTTTCATTCACAAATAGTTCCAGAGCAACTGCCATTTTTTTTTTATTATCTTGATTTAATTCTCAGTAACTTTTCCTTATCCTCAATTAACAGATTGACAAAGGTAAAGGATTCTCAATTTGAAATCTCAAAACAAAAGTTTATATTAATTACAACTAAAAGAAACATGATGGTTCCTTCCCAATGAGTTCTTTCCCCCAATTTTCTATTTTTATGAGCTTAGTCTGAAAGTAACTAACACAGTTACCAAGCTGCAGAGCGTCCTTGGATGCAGAGCGTAAAATATCTCAAAAATAATGTTTAACCAATCTCCCTAAAACAACACTCTGAATTCCATCGACATTTTAAATCTCTGACATTTTCCATCTATCCACTTCTCTCTCACCAAAACAGCAAACATGCTGCCATTTTTCCAACTGACATACACGAACCATCTATCACTTCCTCTGACCTTCTCAATTATGAATCCATTTTCCTTTATCAAAACAAATAAATCATTTTAAACAGTTGTACAAAAATTGTCAAATCACTTGTCAAATCTGTCATCAGGCGAATATCATTTAAATTGCAGCTCAAACACTCTGTCTACACATGTAGCTCCACCCTCCCCAAATTTTATCCCAGTCTTGGGGAAAGCATCTTAAACTTCAGACTAATAAACATCCAATCTCTCTTAAACAACTTTTTGGTCAAAACAATAAAATATTTCCTTTTAAAATCCATAAATCAAAAATAAAATCTTCAGCATCTATCCAATTAAATCATGAATTTACCTTGACTGGATTGATCAAAGGGTTACACTGGGTTGGTTGCCATTGCCTTCCCAGCACAAGTTCAGGCAACCTCAACATTCGCAGACGAATAAAACAATATGCCTATTTCAACGTTCATCCGATGGCATCATCAATTATCTATGAATCGCCCCACGTGCTAAACATCATCAAATCATCAAAAATCATTCCAAATCACGTTTCTACATTTAAATCACATCTTTTAAGTACAATGATTACAACTCAGATCAAATCTTCGAAACATTTCTGACACGTCCTCAGAGCTTGCCCACCACTTAAACCTGATGGGTTGTGTAATTACAAATCATCACAATGCCAGCGAGAGCTCAATTCCCAAGACTTCACTTTAAACAGATTCAGTAGAGAGGGTGCGCCACAAACACCAAGTAACAAGGAACACGAAGTTCTCTCCACATCCGGTGGAAAGAAAAAAGAAAAACTCTAAGACAGGCAAAACCCACAGTTTAGCATTACTCTGTCATGGCTTCAACACACACACACACACACACACACACACACACACACACACACACACACACACACACACACACACACACACACACACACACACACACACTAACGACCATTGCATCTCATAGACTCGCGTGTGATCACGTGACAAATACCAATCACATTTCTATATCATTTTAAAGTCATTGCCAACGGCATGTACACTTTGACACAATAGCCGCCATCCTCGTGAATCTGCATATGAATCGAATTTCACACTTAAAGCTAAGACTCAAACATAGACTCAGTGGAAAGACATGCCACCCCCCCGCCCCCACCCCCCACCGCCCCCACCCCCCCCCCACAGATCCAGTGGAGGGGGTGAGCTGCACTGTCGCAGCTTACGACCTTCGCGTGGAAATACAACGCCAAGAATGCATAACATGCCAACCCAAACAGACCCACAGCTTAATTCAGCACGAGTTAAAATATCGTCAAAATCCCAACAGAACACGTTTCATTGCAGTTAATATTGGACTCGCACAAGTTTCATTTTTTTACTCAGCAACACATGCATCTCAATGCCAATCACCAACCACGCTCCCAGCCGGTCAATCGTCTCCTGCACTCTACAAAACGTTTCGTGCAAATCATTGCATTTACAAATCCGTAAAACCTCCACACAATATAATATAACAACCTCACTGCCAACAAACTTCCAGTGAGTTCAATGAACAAAAAGTAACTCTTATAACTCTTACAAACAGGTAACTTATAATATTTATCTATTTTAACCCTATCTCGGCCTCTCAGCCGCGTCCTCGGCCATCTCTCTCACAGCCGGTCCGTATCAATGCAAACATGTGGCATGTCGCTTCATCATCCCCATTTAATTACTTGTCTGGCTCCTTAACGAGCCTCTTCTTATCATCTGACTTCTCTTCTTCTCCAGCACTTTTCTAAAACAACTACAGTACTTATCGTTTACTTTAAAATGGACTCTCTCCACCGGATCCTCTTCTTTCTATCAATAAAATTATCTGACAATGAACTTTTCTTTGTTCGAAATGCATTACCTGCTGAGAGCGCTCTCCCTTACCTTCGCTCAAGCACTTGTCATTCCTCCAGGCATTGCCTCCGGCAAATTAAGCACCTCTGGTCACGAGCACCACACCAACGTCGGTTCCAATCCGAGTCACCAGGCGCCAACTGATGTGGATTTTTTAAACCCACCCCGTTGTGATCGTTGAAGGATTCTACCTGGCCGAGTGTGGAATCCTATTTGACTTCAGGCAGAGTTTAGCGTTTTTCCGATTTGGTTATAAAATCCTGCATAAAACCCATTGACACTGATAAAACTGATGTCCACCACAAGTCCTTGTGAAACAATTTATTTTCTAATTATCCACCATACACTTTTCACCCTCATACAATGAACTTAAGAATCCCCATTGATTGCAATATTTTTGGTTCTATTTCATATATTCTTACTTTAGGTAACAGTTAGACCAACCTGATTCAATTCACTTCCACATTACATCAGAGAGTTATATTCTAACTTGGTACTTGGTCAGTTCCAAGGAGCACAAGCCACTGACATTCTAATACTTCCTCAGGTACTTGCACTGAAACATTTATACATTTCAAAGCATTCTATACTTTCATGATAGAGCGTGGTGGGGGCTATCAACCCAGACTGCAGATGTGTCCTTTAGACGAGAAGCCACTTCGTACATTTTGAGGCAAAGGTTCGCTGTTATCAGCTCAGGTCACTCCGCTCCAAACCAAGACATTTATCATCATTTCGGGCAAAAGTCTCTTGGTCAGAAAGGATAACCAATTCTAAAAGTTACATTTCTAAAACTCCATTTGTTACAATTTAGAATACATTAATATAAATTTTTCCCCCACACCATCAATCCGAGGATGTTCTCCATGCTTATATCAGATGCCAAAGGTTGATCCCACTTTTTAAACTCTTGAAACTTTGAAACCAAAGAGTGGAGAAAATTACAACCTTGGTATTTAAATGGGAAACAATGAATGTGGACAGGATCAAAAAGTATTATCGAAGGAATAACCAAGGCGACCGTAAATAAAGCACACAGACTGAGAGGTTTAAAACGATTTAATGGATGTCAAGAAAACTGGAAAAATAATTTACTACAATTTTAAAATGATATGTGGTTCAGGAGGAGCTCAGAGCAGAATGCTAAGGGAGGTTTAGCATTTTGTCTTAGTGTGTCAACTGAACCAAGGTATTTAGCCCAAGAACCAAACCCCAACATATTATTTATCAACATTCTCAATGGTGATGAAAGTTATGAGGTGTTTTAATAAACTACAAATCCAACACATATTTATTGGTAGCCTTTTTGAATTCATTTTAAAATTTGAACAAAATTTTATTTTATACAAAAAAAAAAAGATATAAATCAGCAAGAGATTTCACCAAGTCGTTATTTTAAAGACAAAAGTATATAAATCAGTAATAGATTTCACTGACAAAATATTATTATAAACACAAAAATATAATATAGAAATAGGTCAGCGAAAAATAATCTCTTGCTGATTCATAGATACTTTTGTGCTCAAAATATAATCTTCGAAGTGATCAGTTAGAGATTTCACCAATATTTTATTTTAAACACAATATATATATATATATATATATATATATATATATATATATATATATATATATATATATATATATATCCTAGAAAATCATCTTTTTTGTTAAATAAATATGGTGAATATAACTCATTGCGATGTTTGTAATAAGGACTACAAATATTACAACAAACACAATCATGCAAACAAACTATATTTCAAAAGAATCCAAACAGTTGAGCAAGAAAAACAACATTGTGATAAGTATATGCTCAAAGGACTTGTTAAAACGTTTTTATAAGAGACATCTTCAATCATGCAAACAAAAAAAAAAACTCAGAAGATACAGCTGGGTTTGTTATTGAAAAAAATTGATGGGGCATTTAACAATCATGTAAAATTAAGAATTTTTAAATTTAAAGAGCCAGAACCAAAATTGGTCGCTGAAGCAATTGTGAAAGTTAGTTCAGCTGTTGAAGAAACTTTAATTAACAAGAGCCTGAGGGAAATTAATACCATTAAATTATTGATGGAAGTAAAATTACATTTGACAAAAGAAGATGAAAGATATGAATTGAGAGAAGAAACCTTAGATGAGAGCAAACTCATTTCATTTCAAGGTTTCCAAGATTGTAATATTTATAATAAACTTCAGAGCTGTGAAATAGATGTTGATGATAACACAGAAGAAAGTGGATTTAACATTGGGAAAATCATTATCTTAGATATTCACATCTTGAAATCAGATCCTCTTAAAGCTTCCTGTATTGATTTGCCTAGAGGCATAGAAATTTAAAAAGCAGTTGTTGACGTTCAAAACGATGACAACAAATGCCTCCTCTGGGCTGTTCTTGCTCACCCCCCCCCCCTTTCCACCCCACAATGGAAACTGGAACAAATCTGGCATGATAAAAAAATAAGAAAATATTAAAGGATTAGAATTTCCAATAAAGTTAAAAGTAGAAGGGTTATGGGGCTTCTGGGACATTATATGTAAGTGAATGGGAAAAATTATGGAAACTTATTGACTGACATCCAAATCCTCCCAATTTTCCTCGTTTTACTTCCTTTCGAACCCACTTTCGAGACTTTTCTTCCCCAAAGTTTCCCCAAATCTTCCTTCCTTTTTCACCATATTTTCACGAAAAACCCCACTTTTCGCCACCTTTAATCCCCTCATTTTTCACTACACTCAAACAGCGAACCAACAAATATTTATTCATGTTCTTTTTTAGGAAATAACTTAATTTTCTTGGAACACTCATCACTATCGAGTATTCTTGAACTTGGTTCTCGGTTTAAGTATCCTTGTGAAGCAGAGATGAAATGAAAAACATCTCTTGATGCTCTTGTCAGCATATTTTCAGATAGTAAATTATTCCATTGATTTCTTGACAACAATCAAGATTCTCTGTCCATTCAAGGATGTTTATTTTCTTCAAACTCTCTAACTTATTTGTATTTAAATGTATCCACTTATTTGTTTTGTCTACTTTTGTTTTAGTTATTTCTTCAATACGACTCATTTGATATTTCTCACATTCGTTATACTGTATTTCCCATTTAAATACCAAGGCTGTGATTTTCTTCACTCTTTGGTTTGGTTATTGCTTGGTGCTATCATTTTATATACCAGTAAAAAAAAGGCGGGGATAGCCCGTTAAAACTCCCCCACCCCACAACCCATATTTTATTCTAATACTTTATTTCATGTCTTAACATTTGAATGTATATCCATAAGGGAGGCTGTCAATTCCTTTTTTTTTAAAGAAACCTCATCAAAAGCTCCCAATGCCTTCTTATTTACCTCATCTGTATACAATTGATGTTTATAACTTCTTAATGTATTCATTTTTCTATACTCTTCTTTCTTAAAGGCTAAACAGTTGTAATAATGTTGAAAGTTTATTGTTTCTTTGATTACATTTTTCTTTAGCCCATTTCACGTTTTTATCACACTTTTAAATATTATCAATATATTTATAAGTATAAGCATTTGCTCTCAAACCCACAAATCCACTCATTATCTTTCTCACCAATTCATCTTTAAACTTCCCAATAACCTTTTTATTTTTTGTGGAGAATAGTTGTCTGATTTATAATTGCTTGTGTCAAATATCAACATCCTGAGACGTATCCTTGTAAATATCTTCTTTGTGATATACAGAAATGTAAAACTAAATCAAAACCTATAACTTGTATTGAGTGATAATTCGGATGATATACCTTCACCCCAACATTTGATTAAATCTAAAAAGAATCTTATCATCTTTGATTGTGTTAATATGAGAAATCAAACGGTTATGGATAGGTACTACAGGAGAGGGAGACATTCTTCTTGTAATTGTGTTTATCTTAGACAATCATACCTTCAACTCCCTCATCGCTCAATAAGAAATAATGCTAATACTTTTATTTTATTCAAGTTAAATTCAAGATATATAAATAATTTTTGGAAACAGAATTGTTCTGTATTATGTAGTAAAAAGGAATGTTAGGAGTGTATGAAAATATAAATATATTAGACCATAGGATGATGTGCATTATCATTCCATTTCGTAGTCCCTTGCTTGGTATTACAATATGAGCACATGTAAATTCGTTAAATATTATATCTGAACATATTATGAATGTTGCTTGGCGTTTATAATGAGTGTTTCCGAGAAAATTAAATAAAATCACCGATAATTATTGTAAAAATTTCATTGACCCACATCGAGCTCATCCAATTAAATCGCACCGTAGATCGGTTCGTTGGCCATTCTGCCATCCGTGAACCAATCACAGTGTTCGTTTCCTGGATATTGAGCAGCCTCTGTCGCGCCCACAAAAATGTTGTTGACAGGCACAGCATAGCTAACATGGCACTGGCCATGGCGTCCAGCGTCGTTCCAAAGTAGTATTGTATGCATGCGATTTTTGAACCGAAAGGGGATCTAATTACATTTAAGAAAAAAATCTGGAAGAAGTTTCTTGAATGTGGATCACGCTGGCAAAATCTGGCGTGTTCAGAAGGTGAAATTATCCTGAAATCATCCCAGTTACTGAGCATCAATTTCAACGCCGACATTGCCGATGTGTTGGAAACACCAATTGAGGTTGCTGTATAAAATGGGTTTCTGTTTGAGGTTGCTGTCATCGTGAATGTTATTAACTTATTTGCAACATTAGCAAGCTAGCAGCAGCGGAAAGCAAGAAACGAAAAATTGATGAAGTTGACGGTAAGCTTAATAGTTGGTGTGTTAATAGACATAGTGCCATGGCATTCAAAATAATAAATAAGCTTCATGTTCAACATCATTCTGACATGACTTCATTGAGTCAACATGCTTCTCAATTGACGACTGTTTACAAATTGAAACCAGTTGAACCGTGTCCTAGTTCGGCCACATCACTCTCTAAAATGTTTCTCTTTCTCACAAACTACTGATGCCTGAATGGCTATTAATATGACCATCGTGTATAATGTAATTTATTTATTATAAATAAAAGTTAAAGATTATATTAAGGTGAATCCTAGTCACCTGACATCTGGAGCTGACCTAGGCATGGCGTGGTCAACTTGAAATTGTCATGATTACAATTTACAAACATATTCAATGAATGTTTTCTGGTTTTGGGTACATTTTCTTTCTGTGCGGATACAAATGCATACGCTCTTCATGGTGTCATTTATTTGCATGTAGGCATGTAATTTAAGCATTAAAAAATTTTTTATATACTGGTGGCTAGGCTACAAATGTAGGCTAGATACATAAAATTCAGATACATACAAATGCACACTGCTTTTCGTGGTGTGCCAGTTGCATGTATTTGCGATTTCTGGCCCGCGCCGAGAGGGGGGCCATGCTGTCCGTTGAAATATTTACTTGAAAGGGTTGCCACAAAATATGAGAATTTTAATTAAATGTTATACTACAGGCCTATTGGTAAAAGGTATGAATGAAATTAAAATAGATACAGATTTTGGGTACTTTAATTAAACCAAAAATTTATGTGATCCTCTGAGTGATATAAAGGTGTACTTGTTAGTTCTGTAACAGGTTCATAGAATTTCACAGTTGATAAGGTTTGTGGTTTGTTGAATAGTATATAGTACAGGTACCAGGGATGTCTATTCTTCCATTATTCACTGCAAGCAACTGGGATAATTTGTATCTTTGAATTAGATTTTACTGAGTTTTCATGTCAATTTTTTAAAATAAAAACAGCAATTTCCAAGCTCAAAAAGACAAAAACTAGTGTTTCATATAAGACAAATGCCAATTAGATTCTAGTTCCAAATTGGGTTGAATTTAGGCAAGAAATTGATGTTCGCAGGGAAGTTTCAGATTTGGGGGAGAAGTACTGCAGACTCTGATCAAAATAATGAAAATAAAGCAGGCATGTTTGTCACAAAATTTAATTGTCAATACAGAATGCTCTATTTCCAAACAATATTCAATTTCTCACATTACTATATCATAGCAAAATGGTTTACTGCACAAAGTGCACTTTATTTCTTTTGAGTAGATTAATTGTGAAGTGTACCTATACTTCATTGGTAATATGTTCCATCAGGTATGTTTGCAAAGATTTGGTTTTAACTACAACCCAGCGGAAGCAATCAAATAAAAGTTTACGCAAATTATTTGTTGTGACCAGCAGCATATTATTTTAAAGTGAAGTATGATTCCACTTCAGTAACAATAAGTTAAAGTTCTACACTTTCTTCTGTACATAAATAAATAATTTTTTTATTTTTTAAATTATCATATTGTACACACAATGAAAGCTGGAATTAAAAGTTGATAACAGGAAAATCAAGTGGTTTCTTTTTGCATTGTTATACATGTTTTTTTCTGTATAAAATCACTGAACTGTTTTTGACCTGTATGCAAACATTAAGAATTGTGTCAAAGGGCGGAAGCGAAAAGTATGTATTTCTTAATATAGGGTCAAAAACAATATTTTTCACCAACAACATTGAAAAATTACATCAAGTGCACGCTGTTTTATCTTAACTGTACCTTTGAGTCCTGTAGCATCTCAGTTTGATAGATATCATTGCAAAATAAAATTTTGAGACTCGCTGTGCCTGCCGTTTAAACGTTTTAAATACAATTTTGGATGGATAAATCGTCCAATTTCTAAGAAAAACATAAAGTGGCCATTACAATTAAAACGTGTGGATTTACAGCTTAGCAACATTCATATTTGGATTCAGCACCATCAAATCTACTTAATCTCTAAATTTCATGTAATTCCAAGATGGGGTTCACAGTTTTAAAAAAATGGGATATATTCACCTTTTCATCCTATGGTCTATATTGTAGTCAAACAAGATGAGATGCCAAAGGATGTTTTTCAATAAATAAATGTATGTGAAAGAATGAGCAAGGTTTAAGGAACATCAGGAGTTGGTTAAAAGAAATTGTAAAGCAACAGGAAGACATCAAGAAGAAACGGAGACAGAAACTAATGGGTGAAGAAGCGTTTGAAAGAAAAGACGAGAAAATTTTTTTAAACACTTTTAAAAACTTCCCCCAAAAAAATGATAGATGTTTAGAATACAATCCTAAAAAACTTCAAATGATAAAAGATTTTAGTCAAATGACGAAGCAAGAACCAGAAGATATAGGAGATTTACAATATGATGAAGGATTTCAACAACTGGGAAAGTTAAATCGACCTCCTGATTATGTAGTGAAGGTTATGGCTATTTAGAACAATGAATATTCAACAGATTCAAAAACAATAGCTGTTTTAATCCCAACAGAAGATTCAGCACAGTTCTATTGAGTTAAGGCAAAGGTATTGATATTTAATGATGAATTGATGTTATTGAGTTCTGCTGATCAAGCGTTAAACTAACTCCCAGATTAATGTTTCTTCGAAGAAAGGGTGATCTCCAAAGTTCAAGTTATTTTGATGAACCGTTGAACACAGAAAAAATGAGGACGATAGAGTATATACGAGTATATTGATTTGCTAGACTCATTTGATTATGGAATTTCTGTTGCTGGGAAAAGTAATAAGAATGAGAAGGAGAAACATATTATACATGCTTTAAGTAAGCTTGGTTCAGATATTAGTTTTCTTCCAAATAACCCATCACAATTGGTGAATAGATTGTTATTGCTGTTTGGAAGGAAGAAGGCTGGAAACAACAATTGCTTTAATGAGGTATCAGCCATTGTAGACCAGTTAATCAAAATAATGAATAACTGTCAATACAAAGATATTTTTCCCACATTAAGTGAGTTTAATTCTCTCTCATGATGAAAATGAAAAATTATCATCCATTATAGATGCTAATGAGTATTATATTTTTATTGTTGAAAGATGATAAAGAACTATTTATATTTATAGATAAGATAATAGTAGAATTACTTTCACTGAATGTTGGAAGAAAAATGATTTGTATCATCTTCTTTTCAAGATTATTTAACAAGTGTGGTGTTTCAGAGAATAAAAATATATATTTATAATAATTATATTCAGACTTTTTAAAAACATATAAATGAGAAGCACAATCTTTAGTTTTAATTTCACGATGGGTGATCAGTCACACGGTTTCATTCCCATACCCACTACAACTTGACCCCACAAAAGAATATGAAACATCTTTATTGTCTATTGAAACTTGTTTAATGTGGAAAATGAGTGTGGACTAATACCTTGTTTAATATCACAAATGAAAACAAGTTTAGTTGTAATTTGGAAAGCGGATACAAAACTAAAACAGTTTCATCCAGAGCATATGAGATGTCCCAAATATCTTCTGAAATTGCTTGCCATGTGAAAGAATAAGGTAATAAACCAAAAATATTGTTACAGATATTCAAAAACATACTTCAAAATCAACTATTAAACTTAAAAACAATTACAAGGTTGATTTCACAATTGATAATTCATTTAGAGAGTTATTGAGTTTCTCCTCAAAAAAAGATTGAAACGAATGGACTCTTTTAACAGTGATAATGTCATTCAAATATCCTCAGGGTTAAATTCACAATTAATTCACTGTGATTTGATTGATGGTGCTTAAAACAACGGAATTAGAACAAAATACAATATTTTCATTCAGTGCATACCCAACCCCAAGTGGTTATAAATTCAATAAGGAACCAAAAAAATCTGGTTTATCGAGCCATGACATTAAAATCCATATACAGAGTAAATTTTAGGATAACCGATCAAGATAATCACATGGTTTCCTTCAATGGAGAAATTATAGCCATCAGAATTCACCGATGTGACATTTTCCAATAAATAAATATGATGGGTTTTGTAAGGAAACACGAGTTGGGAAAATATAAAATAATTACAGGGGATGGGATGTTCCTTTCACCATATTATAAGGTGAGAGAATTTATCTTGGTAGAGGATATTATAAACCTAAGAGGCAATGGGGTGTAGGACATCAATTTAGAGCAGATGGGATAATTCATACTCTAATGGGTAGAGGTTCAACTATTCTTAAACATAAAGACCTAATAGACTCAACCGCTTCTGCCGTAGGAAATGTAGAAGGTGTATAAAAAGTATAAAAGATGCCCAAAAGGAATCCCATAAATTGCAAGCAATAAAATAAATTAAGAAAGGCAAAACTTAGTTGTCTCCCCCAAGAACGACAGAAAACAATTCAAATACTTGTGTCAGGGTTTCAAAAGTTTTAATGTTTATTTTCTTTTACTAAATAAATATAAGTATGGAAGCAATTGATAGCATCTATGATTTGGATGATACCATTGTCATCTCAAACTCTACCAAAAAAGAAGACTACTTCAAGGTAAATGCAATAACAGTAATAGATTGGAATACAAATGGAACAAAAAGTTTTGAAATAAATAATCAACAAACTTACCAAAATCTAGCCGTTAGTTTCTTGTTGTGTAAATTTACATTCACCAAGGCTGGGAATAACACAAATGCCACACTCATAAATGATTTCTTCTGTAAAATGTTTGATAGTGTTTGTTTGTATATTGGAACACAAGAAGTTGAACCGGTTGATTATATCTCTGCTACATCTGAAATGATGAAATTTACACTATATTCATTTAGTGATAGAATGGGTAAGTGCGCTGTCGAAGGTTTAATTCCTGATATGGCCACGGGAACAAACACAGAACCTGGTTATAGTCAAAGAAAGGCAATGCATAATGATGATACAAAAGCAGGTAATAGTTTTACCGTGGCAGTTCCTCTTTAATGTCTATTTGGATTTTGTGATTATGATAAAGTTATGTGTGGACTTAAAATTAGATTTCAACTTCAAAGGAATGATAATGAAAATAGATTGCTTTTTGGTGTGGGTGATGCTTTTGGTGCTCAGAATAAATTTGTTATTGATGAAAATAGTTGGTATATTAGTGAATATACTCCTAATCTTAAAACAAAGACATTTGAATAGAAGACTTCACTCAAAGAAACCACTCAATGTATCATATCTTAAAAGAAAATGTCAAAACGTTAAACGAAACCAAACCACTTACACATGGAATTTGTGTGTTCTCAAAGGAAAGCCACGATACCTATGTTCATTTTTAAGAAACCAGATGGAGATACTGCTACTGATAAGAATAATTCATAGAGTGATAATGCCAAGGTGAAACAACTTTGGGTTTCTCTGGATGGAACATTTTATCCACGAGATAGATTGGAAATTGATTGGGATAAAAATGATTATGCCGAAGCATTCAAGTGTTACCAAAAGGTGTGTGAAAGCAATGGTAATAAAGAACCCGTTTTGGATATGGTTGCATTTAAAAGACTATATACAATCTTCGCGATTGACCTGAGCACTCAAAAGGAAACTATAAAGTCGAATAGAGTGGATACTTCCCTATGCATTGAAAGGAGAGCATGAAGAAGTTGAAACATATTGTTTGTTTTTCGAAGAAACAGAATTACAGATAATGGTGTTATGATTAGTCTCACATAATTTTTGATAAATAAATGAGTAGTAAAGTGCCAATTGGGGTATATTTTAATCAAATCAATATTAATAAACGATCATTTTGTATTCAAAATCAAAAGCCTTGTATGATTAAAGTTAATACAATTCAGAGAAAAGGAGCAGTAAGAATTGATGTTTTGCTCACAAGAGAACCTTGAACGATACTGGCTCACTTAAAATTACAAGGAATTTATGCACAGGAGGAGGCCATTCAGCCCATCATGCCTGCACCACACCAATACCAGATTTAATAAATCCATCAATACCCCTTCCCTTTGTGTGCAGCCTTTTGACAGGCTGAGTCAACCCTCTGGTGTGAATTCAGCGGATAACAGGGCTTGAACTCACGACCCTAGGATCCCAAGCCACCACCCTAACCACTAAGCCAACACCAGGTTAAAATTAAAATGCCAAAACCAATGTTGAAGAAATATTCAATGAGAGAAGAGTGGAGGATTTCTCCCATTTCTAATTCTTTTATTTGTTGGATTAAGTGCGGCCGGAGCATTGATGGGTGGTATTTCAGCAGCGGTGAAAACTGCCAATGAAAGGAAGGCTCAAATATAGGCTCAAAAAGAGTTAGAAAGACAACAAAGAGTTAGAGAAACAAATTAATGGAAGTGGTATCATTGTAGATTTTGCTGAAAAACTTGAAAGCCTACCTGATAAACCGAGATTGTTAGTTGGAGATATGTTTTCTTCTATCGCACAAGCTGGTTTAAAAATAAGTAAAAGGGGTAATGGATTATATCTTTGTCATAAATAAATGAGCATTGATGAGTGGTTTAAAGAATTTAGAAAAAAATACATCAAATATAGAACTTGCCAAATATTGTAAGAAATAAAAAATTGATAATATGGTTATTTGTTTGAGAGATGAATTGACAAACTTGTCTAAATATACAAAGAATATCATTATGAATTTAGAAGATAATAATGGGAGTGGTTCTCATGGGGTTTGTATTTCAAATAATCAGGGCAAATATTATTTTGATAGTTTGGGTCTTCCACCACCTGTTGAAGTAATGAAATTCTTTCAGAATGGTGTTTGTCAAACATTTCAAGTCCAAGAATTAGATTCCAAATGTTGTGGTCAATGTGTTATTTCAACAGTAATTTCAACATATAGATATGTGTTATTTCAACTCAACAATAATAAAAAAAAATTATGATGTTAATTTTAATCGAATATAAATGACATGTTAGAAAAGATGGTTCTACCTTCGGTGTATCCAAAGAAATGGATAATGATTTATCAAATTATTACACAAAGGCACAGGCTGAATGACAGAAATATAGTATAACAAAAAATATTAATATGAAAAATGCTTATAAATTCATAAATTATCCAAGCCCAACTGATGTGAATGACTTGGTGAGATTAAGTGATTTATCACAATATATATCGTTAAATAGAACAGCTGTGTATTCCAAAGATAAAGAAATGTTAATTTTATCTCCAGGTCATACATAATTCACAATTCCAATTGAAATTAAATTTTATAAAGAAGGGCATATAGTTTTTATGAGAATAGAACCTTGGGGGTATAATATGAATGATTTAGGTATAATTAGTCATTTAAAGTAAACCCACAAGACTTGAAAGAAATGTCAGTCCCGTAAGGAAGAATATTATCCACCAGGTGTCGATATTGATATTTGTTGAAGCACGATTACTAAACAACAAATTAAATAATTTAATAAGGCTAAAATCAATAACAGCTTTGCCTTAATTTATATCATGAAAACACAAAGAACAGCATTTTATATCGTAAGTAAGGGAATACAAACTGATTTAACAATGGGAAGATGGGCATATTGATATGTCATATCAATATTTTATCCCTTTCCTTGTTATTTTTTTTTCCCAAAACAACATGCTAAAATATACAGAAATATCATTTGTATGTGTACTCAAAACATTCATCTCATTTGCTATTTCCATGTAAAAGCAAACAGTCTTTATCAGGGTTCCAATTTGCAATCAATAATTCTTTTCACAAAAATATTCCATCATCTACACAAAAATATGAAAGTTAGCTACTTCTTTCAAGAACCGAAACCAAAGCAATTCGATTTTGCCCAGTTACCATTTTAACATTCACATCTGCTAAACAAATTTGTAATCTCAAAACAAAAGTTCATATCAATTTTAACCAAGAGAAACATGAAGGTTCGTTCTCAATGAGTTCTTTTTTTTAATGAGCTTAGTCTGAAAGTGACTAACACAGTTACCGCACAACCCCCATTAATTGCTTACTGTTCCCCATGTTTATGCATGTGACAACAAACCCAGTGCATGCAAACATTATCATGAGTATCACTCGTTGGTCCTTTTGACCATAAGATTATCCCCATCACTACCATACAGGTGAAAAAAAAAACAGTGCACAAACCCCCCAGGATGCGAGTTCCGCTCGGCTATCCTGACATTGAGTTGCCAAGCTGCAGATCACCCTTTGGCTGCAGAGCGTCCATTTCGAAACAGGAACTTTGATAACATTGTTACAAGACACGAAAATTTCCAAAACAGTTTAATCAACACCAAAGGCTAACATTGTTTAATTAACTTGATGAGCCTCCATTTCTTTGTTTAGCCAATCTCTATCATCACTCCAGAATTTCCATCAACATTTAAATCTCTGACATTTTCCATCTATCCACTTCTCTCTCACCAAAACAGCAATATGCTGCCATTTTCCAACTCACATACACAAACCATCTATCACTTCCTCTGACCTTCTCAATTACTAATCCATTTCCTTTATCAAAAAAATAAATACAGTTTAAACAGTTGCACAAAAATTGTCAAATCATTTGTCAAATCTTGCTTAAACAGCTTTATCGTCTTTTATTATTATTATTTTAAACAGTCACAATAAAATATTTTCTTTTAAAATCAATAAATCAAAAAAATAAAATCTTCAGCGTTTATCCAATTAAATCTTCTGAATTTACCTTGACTGAATCGATCAAAGGGTTACACTGGGTTGTTTGCCATTGCCTTCCCAGAACGAGTTCAGGCAACTTTAACATTCAGAGACGAATAAAAACGGCACACCGAGTTCAACGTCCATCCGAGGGCATCATGTATTATCTGTGAATCTCCCTACGTGCTAAACATCATCAAATCATTTTTAAAAAATCATTCCAAATCACCTTTCTACATTTTAATCACATCTTCTAAGTACAATTGGTTATTATTATTATTATTATTATTATTATTATTATTATAACAGGTATTCAAATGATGCTCCAAGGAGAGCATCCATTATCATGAATGCAACGTAAAGTGTTCAAAGGCAAAACAGCAAACAAAGTTAATGAAACAGTGAGAAAGCCATTTCAAAGAGATTCGTGACCTTGGGTTTTTATCAGCACCAAACAACGAACAGCCAGGCTGCCTTAACTCTCTGCCTGAAGTTTCTTAAGTTGTTAAAAGTATTACACTAACTTTATACTAACTCGGTCACTTAGACCCACGGCCCACTCTCGCCAATTGCTTCAGTGCCCAGGGTGTCCTCTACTCAGTACGCATATTTCACCAGCCATGCTCCCAGCCGGTCAACCACAGCACGAGCACAAACTACAGGGCGATCTCACACACAATCTCCAAACTCCGTCACACATGCATTCCCAACTTTCAAAGCCAGAATCCACAATAGAGCACGTTTCATTGCAGTGAAATCTATTGGATTCATACACATTCTGTTTCTCCACTCACTCAGCACCACATGCAGATCAATGCAAATCATATATCTCGCACGACCTCTGTGCGGTCTGTTGCATGTCGCTTCGTCATTCCCATTTAATTACTCCTCTGGCTCCTCGTCGAGCCTCTTCTTGCACTGTGCCCTCTGCACTCCGACCTTTATCACCAAGAGGAACCGAATTACTCCTCTTCTCCTCCAGCACTTTTCTAAAACAACTATATATACACTTATCGTTTATTTTAATTACTCCTCTTCTTTCTAACAATAAAATTCTCTGACATGTACTTTCTTTTGTTCGAAATGCGTTACCCGCTAAGACAGGCCACCGTCAAAGAATGCTCTCTGCTTACCTTTGCTCAAGCACTTGCCGTTCCTCCAGGGACAGCCTTAGCAGATTCAGCACCTCCAGTCACGGAACCAACTGATGAGGACATTTTCTGCCTGATTGTTGACTTCTGAAGTCTCGTTGTGATCGTTTAGAATTCCTCAGTTTTGTTGTGGAACTTTAACTGGTTCTATTTTATTTCTCTTACATTTTCAAAGACACCGTTTAACCGACTCAAATCAAAGACACCGATTAATTCATTTTCCACAATGTAAAAGTACATTACATCAGAGAGTTTTATTCTAACTTGGTATTTGGTCAGTCCCAAGGAGTACAAGCCACTGAGATGCTATACATCACACGTGCTTGCACTCTCTTGGAGTACAACCCACTGAGATGGTATACATCGACACGTGCTTGCACTAAAACAAGATTACATTTCAAGGCATTTATACTTTCATGGGAGAGGGGAAGGGGCTGTTAACTCCAACTGCAGTACGTGTCTTCTAGGTGAGAAGCACATGATGCAATTACGGCAAAAGTTTGCTGTTATCAGCCCAGGTCACATTGTTCCATAACAAGACATTTTTTTATCAACATTGAGGGCAAAATACTCTTGGCAAAGGGAAGGATAACTGACAGCCAATTCGATCGACTTATAGCATAAAACTTAAATTTATAAAACACCAGCACAATTACAATTTTGAGTACGTTTAATATAATTATTTCTTCCACACAGGAATACCAAGAAATCCAGATGAATATATTGTTGTGAATTTCAGAATCGGACCCAAGTAATGCACACAACATCCACGTTCTTAGACAGTTATTGCCATAAATGCATGTTCAGAATTGACCCAACTCCTTGTCTGATGGGATTCTAACTCTTTGATGTGTTAGAGAAGGGTAGCGATATTCACTGTTCGTGCACGCGAGAGATAGCCATGAGCCCAACGGAGACTCATTCTATTCCCTTTCCATCAAGACACATTGGCTTGGAAATACACGATTTATTTACATAATTTATTTTGGTTATCATTTTCACATTGGACTTGGAGGACATTTGAATCATTAAAATCACACCGCAAGCTTTTCCTGAACAGTTCATTCTGATGGTCAAATGTAGCTGTGGTCTCAGATCATTTAACTCACGCACCATTTTTCCATTGACGTTTGACACCCACCTTCTTTCATCCGGATCGACACCCTATCCAGAAGCTCTATGGACGCTGACTGGCTCTTATTCGTAACGGGCTGAACAAAGAGGTGATAATTGCCCATTGACGTTTTGTGAGCGCTTTACGTTTTCGCTCGGTTGTTCCAGCAAATGGCTGCTTTCTGGCATTTGTCCAGTGCCCCAAACATGGCGTCGTAAGTGAGGCCTGTGTTAATTAGGAGTTGCTTCTCGTTCGATGGTCAGGAGAGAATGACCGCGAGAATGGACGGTTGGGGGTCACATGCAGCGATGCAACAATAGGCAAGCTGGATTTGGCTGAAGTCATGCTTGAGGCTCTGCCCACACTGGTCGCCTATGAAAGGACAGCAGGACTGCCTTGTAGACGGTTGGTAACAGCTCCTGACGGTTGGTGACAGCTCCTGATGGTTGGGGACAGCAGCAATGGTGGTTGGTGACAGTTGGATCGTTCCTGCTGGTTCTTCTCAGTACCTGGCTCTTGGCATATCTGATTATTGGCATACCTGATTCTTGGCGTTCCTGGTTCCTGGGGTTGACAACGTGATGTCGATTGGTGTTCAAGCCTGTTTGCGGGTGGGTGCACGGCGACGCAGGGCGCTGGCAGCAGAAATGAGCCAAGCTGTGGAGAGCTCATTTGGAGAGATAGACCAGGGCATGCTCACACATTTTGGTTTATTCATTTTTCTTAATAATAAATTCCTTGATATTTCAACCTGTCCGTGATTGTCATTTCCTTCCATTGATCCAGCATTGTCCAAACCAAGATAGACTGGGAGGTAATTCCCAAACTAATTAACCTGTCATAATCAGCGTGCACCAGCAGTAAAAACTTAGCCGCATTACTTAAGAACTAATCAAGATAAGATTTGTGCATTGCCAAGGGTGCATTCCCCAGTCCTAAGGCCACGTGCCCTCCAGTTAAACGGCAAATTAGATGGTGGAAAATGGAACTCGTGGTTAACTAATTGGTGTTCGTGGTTGTTAAGCAACCCACCGCACCACAAAGTTAATTGTGGGCGGTGGCCCCAGGTCCGGTTTTTCCGAGGATAAATGAGGATTAACCCCCTCATAATACACTCGGTACCAGTGGCCGTAACAATTTGTACAATATTCTATGGGGTGAAAGTGTTTCATGGGTAGTAAGGGATGAGGAAGGAGTTGAAAAAAATGAGGCAAGAGAGAAGGAGAGGGAGAAGTGAGAGAAGGACGCAAGGGAGAAAAGAAAGAGAGAGAGGGAGAGAGAGGGAGAGAGAGGGAGAGAGAGGTAGAGAGAACGCGGGAGAGAGAGGGAGAGAGAGGAGAGAGAGAGGGAGAGAGAGGGAGAGAGAGGGAGAGAGAGGGAGAGAGAGGGAGAGAGAGGGAGAGAGAGGGAGAGAGAGGGAGAGAGAGGGAGGGAGAGAGAGGGAGAGAGAGAGGGAGAGAGAGAGGGAGAGAGAGGGAGAGAGAGAGGAGAGAGAGGGAGAGAGAGGGAGAGAGAGAGAGAGAGGGAGAGAGAGGGAGAGAGAGGGAGAGAGAGGGAGAGAGAGGGAGAGAGAGAGAGAGAGAGAGAGAGAGAGAGAGAGAGAGAGAGAGAGAGAGAGAGAGAGAGAGAGAGAGAGAGAGAGAGAGAGGAAAGAGAGAGAATGAATAAATATAAAAATATGGAAACCAGTGAGGTTAGAAAAAGATTGGAGGCATTACAAAAAATAAATCAATTCAACACACTGAGGAGGAAAACAAAGAATTAACAAGTCTATCAAAAATATATGGATCAAGATTATTAACATCAATTTCAGGGAGTAGATTTAAACGAGAAAGTGGAGATAAAGAAGAGAAAGAAGGAAAATATTATATTATTGATGATGTTGGTGTAATTGACTTTGGTTAAAGTTTTACATTTTTAGCTCACCTGTTCGAAGAACAGAGAGTTATAGCGATAGCCCCGGCATGAGCGTCAGCGTCAGCGTGAGTGTGTAAATGTTAAAGTTTTTGGTGCAATTATTTAGAAGCTTGTCATTCATTTAATATGTGTACGAGGATGCTGATATTTGGCATGGAGGCTCCTTTGGGGTATCTATCTATAATTCCAGCAATCTCTGTGTGTGTGTCTGTGTGTGTGTGTGTGTGTGTGTGAACGCTGTTTCTCGACAACCTCTGGTCCGATCTAATTGAAACTTGCCAGGTATATTGCTGGGGACCTGAGGATGTGCCTTTTCAAGGTTTGATATTAATCGGACAAGTGCTTCCCAAGTTATGGCCATTTATTTACCAAACCAATGGGAAGACACGTTGTTGCGTGGGCGTGGCCGATGGGGAAGGGAAGCACAGCCACGTTCCCCATTACGGGTTACAACGTACGGGCTTCCGGAGAGTGATGACTTCATGTATTCTAATAATTTCTCGATTTCTTATGCGCATTTATATATAAACAGAATGGCCCAAGTTATGATCGTTTTCATATTAGACGGTGTATAAATTTCGGGAACATCAGAGTGCTGGCATGCTGCGAACCAGGAAGTAAATTTTTTCTCTCTCTTCTCTTCTCTTTTTGTTTTTCCTTGCCACGACATTGCGAAAAGGTAAAAAACGTTGGCGCAAATTGAATAATTGGGTATTAAAAATAAATTGCGAATAATCGTAACTGCGAATAATATCGAACTTCTGGGTCACGCAAGTACGGGCAAGTGAGAGTGAAGAAACAGCCTGTGTGGTTTATTTATTTATTATTATTATTTTTTTTTTTATGGGCACGTACTCGTATTATTGATGTAGTGAAGTTGAAATAAAAACATAATTTCAAATTCAAAAAATTTTTGACCTGTTTTGAACTTTACTTTTTTAGAGCACATCAACGTTAAAGATTTTTCCTTTCTAATGTTTTATCTACCACACTATTTTTTACTGATTACAATATACAAATACATATATTGCTATAAAATTATTTGGATCAGACTTCACTGCAATGCTTTATAAAAAATATTATTAGACGAGTCTTTTAAAAACGATAAATGTATAAACAGGCGAGCATTGGGTGGCTTTGACACCAACTCTCTGGTCTTCTTAAATAAATGGAGGAGAGAGTGAAGTCATTTCTAAGGATTCTTTATATTGTAAAAAATAAGATTCAAATATATATGTTGGAGACTAAAAAGGTTTTCGCACTCTTTTGGAATTTTTCTCATAAATAAATGAATTATTGTCTCAAATGTAAAAAGAAAACAAATACTAAAAATATCTCTTATGTTAAAAGTAACAAGAAGCGAATACTTTGATATCGCGCGGCTGGGGGCAGTAAAAGTCTAGGTTAAGAATGATGAAACAATTTTGCAGTTATAAAATTTAAATGTAGACACGGTGAATTAGCATGCCTGATGGGAAGAGTTGTGACGTTGGAAAAATTTCTATTTATAGCCCTCAGATCAAAGGGACGTACGCGGCCATAAGTGTGACAGAAGACACAGGACAGAATAGCCAATTATATAACAACGCAATGTCGCCGCGCTGTAAAAATAATAGGTTTATACAAAAAGGGATATTTTGGTGTGGCTCTAAAAAAGATTAAATTCATCTCCAAACAAAAATGTGGGGGAGGTATACAAAAAGTTTTATCGGGGAGTAAATTTACAACAACTGGAATACCAGGGGAATTACATCTACCAGGGTATTCTTTCTGTGGTCCAGGAACAAACTTGGATAAAAGATTAGATGAGGCCAACAATCTTAAACCTTGGTCTAAACCTCTAAATAGGGTTGATGAAGTGTGTATGAAACACAATATTGATTATGGAAATAGCACGACGTTGAAAGAAAAACACGAAGCGGATCGAGAAATGTTGTGCAATTTGTCTGATAAAAAATCCAACCTTGAGAGAAAAAGTTGTTAGGTTAATCATGAAGAATATGAAAAGTGCTAAATTGAGACTTGGACTTGGTTATCAAAAAAACTATTAAGCTCAGATGCTGTCATTAAGATTGAAGAGCAATGAGCTGATGTATTACATAAACCAATAATCACAAAGTTTAAAAGAAGGAAGGTTTATTCCAAAGAAGTTGATTATATCTGGTCCACTGATTTAATTGAACTCAATTATGATAAGGGGTACAAGTATGCTTTAACCATTATTGATTTGAGGAGTGCATATGCGTGGGTTGTCCCTTTGAAAAACAAAACAGGGAATACTCTTATGTTAGCCTTCCAACAGATATTTAACAAAAGCAAGAGAAAACCTAAAAAAAATTGTGTAGTGATGAGAGCACAGAATTTTACAACAAATTATTTATGAATTTTCTTAAAGATAACATTATACAGCACCTTTAATGAAGGAAAAGCAGTTGTGATTGAGTGTTCTAATTGCACTTTAAAAGAGAGACTATATATAAAAAAAAAATTCACTTAACTTGGTTCTAAACAATGGTTATCTTTAATTCAGGACAGTGTAGATAATTACAACAATATCATCCATTCCTCAACAAAATCCAAGCCATCAGAAACATTTACAAAATTAGAATATGAAAAAGAGATTAATCTCAGAAATCCAAAGTTTAAGATTGGTGATGTCGTAAGAATATATCAATGGAAATCCCACTTTAAAAAAGGTTATACTAAGCCTTGGACAAATGAACTTAATAAAATCGTTGTTGTAATAGATACAGTTCCTTGGACTTACAAGTTATATGATTTAAAGGGAGAAGAAATCTTGGGTTCATTTTAGTCACAAGACTTACAAAAGACAAATCGAAGCAAATAATACCCTTGAAAGCAATAGGTTTTCACAATCCTCTACTTATGCACCGATGTAGAGTAAAGTAGGGGGAATCCACAATACGTGCAAAAAAAACAAAAAAAACATTCAAACCGCGAGCCAGAAACAACAACCACACAGGCTGTTCCTTCGCTTTCGTAACGACGACTGGATTGGCGCATTGTGTTTATCTATAAATGCGCATAAGAAATCGAGAAATTATTAGAATACATTAAGTCATCACTATCCAGAAGTGGTGCGTGCCCGTACAGAATGTTCACATGCATTCCACAAATTATCGCTTGCTGTGATACTTACACATACAGAGTTAATTAAAATCCAAATTAAAATCAAGTTTACCTCCCTGTCTTTGCTTGCCATGACATTCGCTGCCATTGACCATCGCCACTCCTACGCCACGGCAACGAAGGCACCAGTCCACATCGTAACCGGCACGGCATGTGACAGCATCATCGGCCATCTGCGCACTGGCCTATGCAGCCACGCCTATGCAGCAACGTGCCCTTTCATTGGTTGGTAAATAAATGGCCATAACTTGGGAAGCACTTGTCCGATTAATACAAACCTTGAAAAGGCACATACTCAGGTCCCCAGCAATATATCTGGCAAGTTTCAATTAGATCGGACCAGTGGTTGTCGAGAAACAGCGGACACACACACACACACACACACACACACACACACACACACACACACACACACACACACACACACAGCTGGAATTATAGATAGATAATAGAGAAACAATAGTGAGTGTGAGTGAGTGAGTGAGTGAGTGAGTGAGTGTGTGAGTGAGTGTGTGAGTGAGTGAGTGAGTGAGTGTGTGAGTGAGTGAGTGAGTGAGAGTGAGAGTGAGAGTGAGAGTGAGAGTGAGAGTGTGAGAGAGAGACAGAGAGACAGAGAGACAGAGAGACAGAGAGACAGAGAGACAGAGAGACAGAGAGACAGAGAGACAGAGAGACAGAGAGACAGAGAGAGAGAGAGACAGAGAGAGAGAGAGACAGAGAGAGAGAGAGACAGAGAGAGAGAGAGAGAGAGAGAGAGAGAGAGAGAGAGAGAGAGAGAGAGAGAGAGAGAGAGAGAGAGAGAATAACATGGTGCATAATCAACCCTAAACCTTCACGTTCAAAAACCCAACCCATCCCGAACCCTCACGTTCAAAATCTCAACCCATCCCGAACCCTCACGTTCAAAATCCCAACCCATCCCGAACCCCCACGTTCAAAATCCCAACCCATCTCTAACCCTCACATTTAAAATTCCAACCCATCCCTAACCTTCTTCTTCTTCTTCTTTCGGCTGCTCCCGTTAGGGGTCGCCACAGCGGATCATCCGTATGATCCGCATAGTGATTTGGCACATGTTTTACGCCGGATGCCCTTCCTGACGCAACCCTGGTCGCCTCTTACAACACAGGGACATGGTACACCGATTTAACCGGGGTATACACCGGCCCAGTACACTGGTACTCATTTCGCCGACCTCGGAAGGATGACAGGCTGAGTCAACCCCCTGGTGTATTAATTCAGTGGTCCAACGGGGCTTGAACCCAGGACCTTTTGGATCCCAAGCCGCTGCCCTAACCACTGCGCCAACACCAGGCTCCAACCCATCCCTAACCATCACATTTAAAATACCAACCCTAACACATCCCTAACCCTCATATTTAAAATCCCAACCCCAACCCCAACCCAAACCCTAACCCTAACCCATCCCTTACCCAACCCTCACCCTCACATTTAAAATCCCAACTGATCCCATCCCGAACCCAACATATCATTTTTTTTTTAATACGTATTTCAATAATACTTTTTTTTAATAAGTTTTTTTTTCCTCTTCTTCCAATTCTGTCTTTCAAGGCTTTCAAGTTTCAAGAAGTAGAAATGGGAAGGAAGAATTTTCCAGCACTTTCTTCCCAGAACTTTCTAGATATTGCTGAAAAAAAACTTCTCTAATATTGAATTAAATAATATGTAATCTAATTTATTTCTAATCAATTGAACTTACCTCTCATCAAGCACCATCCAACAAAGAACCACATCAATCGGTTTAGAACCCCTAGAGTCATCTTGGTAGAAACCACATTTCAAGTCTCCAAAATAAACCCAACTTTCCAAGTCTCCAAGTTATAACCACATTCCTGTTGCGTTTCGAAGATATGTATCACATTGTGAGTTATCAAGCCAAAACCCACATTGAAAGTCTCCAAAAATATAACCATCTATCCAAGTCTCCAAGGTAGAACCACAATTTCCAGAAATATTGTGGGTTTCCAATGAGGAGTCTCACATAGTATAACTGTGGATCATAAGGGAAAACTCCAGTTTTCAAAATTTCTGAAATTTATGAGTCTCCTTGGTAAAACTTGTATTCTGGCTCATCAAGGTCGAACTTGTTGAGTGCATATTGTCGTGATAACTCACAAAGAGTACCATCAATGTAGAACTCTTTTTCAGGATTTTGTGGGTCGTCAAGGTAAAGCTCTGGTCATTCACAAGGTCTTCAACCAAATCAACTATTTCACCCCAAGTTGTGGCAAAAGCAGTATTTTCATTTTGTATTTCTGATACAATTTCCTGTGAGAGAAAATATTAATGTATTAAGTGATTTAATTATTATATGTTTAAATCAAACTCTGCAAATAGGAAAAGAAAATCTTACCTTAATAGATAAGAGGTTTGAATACAGTTCATCAATTTGAAAATTTAGTTCAATACAGGTAGTAGGACTCCAAGGGACTCCAAAGTCTTCCCATTTGAGATCATCACAGCAGTCCATTCTCAATGAAAGTAAAAATACATCTAAATTTAGCTTGTGGTGCAGCCCTTTATATAAGAACTAGAAAACCAGTAAACCCGTTGGGTTCCTGTTGTGACAGCGGTTGATGAAAAAAATCATTTCAAGAAAAAAAAGATAGCTCCAGTGAACTATACCGCTGAGGTTGTTTGCATTGAACAAATACTCCCGAAGAGTACTTGACTGAATCGGGAATTGATTTTTTTTTTTACAATTTTTTTCGTTGCCCAATTTGAGTGAAACTTGATACTGCACATCGTAGGCGAATAGTGAGTAAGGTGGCCCTAAAATTTTTGCGCTATTGTGTACCATTTTGCCTCTATTTCAGGAATATATATATATATATATATATATATATATATATATATATATATATATATATATATATATATATATATATATATATATATACAGACATATATATATACAGACATATATATATACAGACATATATATATACAGACATACATATATACATACATACATACAACCGGGAGTAGTGGCGTGCGCCTGTAATCCGGCTACTCGGAGGCTTGGGTTGGAGGATCGCTTGAGGACGGGAGCCCTGCACTGGGCCGCGCTCTGAGAGGGTGTAGGGCAGGCCGGAATCATGGTGAAACCCAATCCTTATCCCTGTGTCGTAAGAGGCGACCAGGGTTGCGTCAGGAAGGGCATCCGGCGTAAAACCTGTGCCAAGTCAGTATGCGGATCATAACGGATGATCCGCTGTGGCGACCCCTAACGGGAGCAGCCGAAAGACGAACAACATATACATACATACGTGGAGATATTGTATATCTCCCAAGCTGAGAACAGCCATTTTTTGGCAGAATTACTTTTTAAACAGTCAAAAGAAGCATTTAAAAAAGCCACAAGCATCCACTGGATTATAAAGTGCTCTCAGCAGCTGCAGTTCTTGGCTGTGTTAGTAGTCAAAGCACGTAGTCTATCTCTTTACTGCCCACACAGCTGAACATCTGGCTTTCTCTTTTGCCCTTGTCAAAACATTATTTAAGCCTTGAGCCAAGGGAGGCCCGATCGTAAATCAGTACTGCTTGACATAGTTTAACAGCTGTTTCCACCTACCAAAGAGGTAGAACAAAGGGTGGAATGCTGTGAGAATAATCTTCCTGTCACCCTAGGTTTTCTTAGCCAAACAATAACCAGAAACAGACCTTCCTGTTAATGGAAGAAAAATACTTTGTCAGCCCAAAGGGAGGAAACCAGCACCAGGCTTTTTCACCTCAAAGGAAATTGATCTCTGGGAATGGAATCTCAATAGAAACCAGTGATGGGAGCTGGGTATATCATGTAAACAGATGGCCCCACAAGGGGCAGGGTAAATTGTATATAAGGCAAGCCAAAATGCTAAGCCAGCCAGAGTTAGATTGAGCTGGACTACTGTGGGTATTCTGTGTCTCTCTCTCCATGTATACATGTTTGATGTGAATTAAAGCTCTTCTCTACCAAGATCATATGTGTGGACAGTGCTCGATCTCAATCAGCAAGGACACCCTGATCTCAACACATACATATATATATATATATATATATATATATATATATATATATATATATATGTATGTATATATATATATATATATATATATATATATATATATATATATGTATGTATGGGCAATCTCAGTTCTTTCCACAAAGCTCGGAACAAGTGTGTATCTACCCTTAGGAGAGCCAGAAAACAACATCTTTCTCATCTCAAGTCTGAACTCTCAAACCTCTCTCCCTCCTCAAAATCCTGGTGGCGTTTAATCAAATCTGTTTCTGGTGTATGTTCCCCCTCCATCCCCTCCCTTACCTCAAATGGCCGCACTGCTAATTCCACACGTGATAAAGCTGAATGTCTAAACTCGGTGTTTGCAGCTAAATCTTGTGTCCTAAACCCATCTCTATCTCTACCCACTTTACCCAGTCGTACCCAACTGTCCCTGGACTCTGTATCCTTTTCTCCTGACAAGGTGGAGAGCTTGCTTTCAAACCTCGACTCAGATTCTGCAACCGGTCCAGACGGCATCAGCCCACGTGTCCTCAAAGCCTGCTCTTCTGCTCTTGCTCACCCTCTCTCTGTTCTATTCACCCTCTCATTTGCCCAAGGTCATCTGCCATCTGCTTGGAAATCTGCTAACATCACTGCCCTGCATAAAAAAGGTGCAAAAACAGATCCCTATAACTACAGACCAATCAGCCTTCTCCCAATCATCAGCAAGGTGATGGAATCCATCATCACCTCAGATATGAAATCCTTCCTCTTCTCCAATGGCTTGATTTCCAATCATCAATTTGGTTTCAGACCAGGTCACTCTACCCTGGATATGCTGCTTCTGCTCTCCCATCAATGGATGGAGGTCCTCAATGCCAGATAGGAAATCCGAGCCGTATCCCTGGACAGATCACGTGCTTTTGACACAGTCTGGCACCCTGCCCTACTCACCAAACTCTCTTCCCAGGGTATTCAAGGCCATCTCCACTCATGGCTCGCAGACTTCCTCTCCTGTCGCAGTCAACGTGTGGCCCTAAATGGAGTTCTTTCATCCCCTCTTCCTGTGCAGGCTGGAGTTCCTCAAGGTAGCGTTCTGGGCCCTGTTCTTTTTCTGGTTTTCATCAATGATCTCTCGGACTCTCTGGAAAATCCTCTATTTCTCTTTGCTGACGACTCCACCCTCTGCCGTACCATCTGTCATCCCTCAGACCGGCAAGCAGCAGCTTCTTCACTCACTGCAGATCTGGATAAAATCACAAACTGGTCCAACACGTGGAACATGTCTTTCAATCCAGACAAATCTCACACTCTCACTATGTCTCTTCGAAAGGACCGTTTACAAAACCCCTCCCTTTCGACGCAACTACCATTATTCATTCCAAAACGGTCTTATTATCGAATTAGCTTTCCATGACCCCGTTTTATGTTACAAATGGCGACTCTGATGCAGAATCGCATGTATTTCATCAAATAGTCTGCATTTTAAATTGCACTAAGCCAAACACATTTTACACAAGAAACCTGAATCATGCAAAGACTGAATTACTTGCCGAATGCAAGTGTTTTTAACACATTAGCTTGTTCTGACCCCGTTTTTTGTTCCAAATCACTGTTCCCATGCAGAAATGCATGTTTTTCTTCAAATAGTGTGCATGTTACTTGTACTGAGTCAAAGAACACATTTTACACAAGAAACCGTATTCATGCAAAAACTGCCTTACTTGCCAGTTTGAAAATTAAGTTCCATACAGGTAGTAGTGTTGTGAATTTGGAAGCTTACTGCACACAGCAGCCAGGTCCTACAGATCAGCTATATCGGTATTCTAGTTAGGGTCCCGTCCTATGTTTAATGGGTGATTAATTTTACGTGCACTGTGAGTTATTTTCATTAGTTAGGATTTAAATTACCAACAACAACAACAACAACAACGACACCTGCCCTCACTTCCTTCCACCATCATCCACCGGGACCATTGCATGCGTGAGTGTCAGCACGTACGTGGGAGGAGTCCAGTGTGCTTGACAGGGTTTCTCTGGACGTTGGTGTACTGGTTTCGTCCCAAATATGGGCACAAGATTTGTGCTCTGGCTTCACCCCAAATATGGGCACAAGCATTTCGTTCAGGCTTGGCTCAAAATATGGGCATAGAGCGTTCCCCCTCTGCCCAATGAGGGAGTGCGAGCGTGGGATAAGAGAAGCGTGCGTGGGCCAAACGAGAGAGTTGTTGAGAGTTGTCTTCTGGTCTTCGAAAAGGAATTGTCTTCTGGTCTTCAGTCTTTGGACGTCTGGTGGTCTTCTGAAGCCAGTCGTCGTTTTCCTGGGGTCCCACCAACAGAGCGTCTTCTCTTGTGGCCTGTGTGCCTGCAAGCCTGTCCCGCGAGGATCGCCTGTCTGGGCTTGAAGCGGAATTGTGTGGCGGGTTCGAGTCCTGCCACACCGGATCGTCAAAGACTGCACAAAGTGGAAAGGTCCAAGAATAGGCTCTGACCTCCAGCTCGCCTTTCTCAAGCTGGAGGCCTCCAATAAAGACCTGATGGGTCCGTTTCTTTATGGGTGTACGTGTGTGTGCATGTTTGTGGTGCCAGTCTATTAAGTAAAACTGCATAAGTGCTTGTACATATATTGCTATTCCTTCATTATTCGGTTAACTCTGCCTTCTTGCGTGCTCCCCTGCCCCATTATAAATAAATATCCCTTTTGTTAAATGTTCCAGCTCGTTTCTGTGTTCTTTCATTGGCTTGGCACGGAGTGTATTGAGAAATAGCAAGGCCATAAATTGTTCATTTGGTCCGACGGGCCTTGGTAATCTCCGCTCGGGTTACACACGGTTCGGGCTCGGTAATGGCTCGTTCCGCTCGAGGTCCATCGAGGGTGTGAATTCCCCGGTAGCTTTGTCCGTGTTGGCAATTAGGTATATTGAAGTTTGGCAATTGACCCTACCCCACACGGTCAAATTATTGGCGATTCATGGTCCAGTAAGGGCCCTGTGCCTTTCGGACTTATCCAAAAGGTATGACCTCAATTCCGGTGTGTTCGGTGGAGCCGACTCTACTGCTCCTTCAAGCGGTCGTGCTCGCCACCGATACCCGGCCCAGCAACAGTAGGACTCCAAGGAACAAACAACACTGTTTCATCAATAGTGTGGACAAGCGTTATTAGCACACTTGCTTGTTCTGACCATATTTTTTGTTCCAAATCACAATTCTCATGCAAAAATGTATGTTTTTCATCAAATAGCATGTATGTTAGGTTGGTGTACAATCAAAACAACACATTTTACAAAAGAAACATTATTCCTGTAAAAACGGTCTGATTTCCCTAATTAGTTTGTTCTGACCCCAATTTTGTTCCAATTCACTATTCTAATGCAGAAACGTATGTTTATCAACAAATATTGTGTATTTTAGTTTGTTGTGTGCCAAACAACACATTTTACTCAAGATGCGTTATTCATGCAAAAACGGTCTTATTTTCCAAATACAAGCATTTTTACAACTTAAGCTTGTTCTCACCCCATATTTCATTACAAGTCTCAATTTTGATGCAGAAACATGTTTTCCATTAAATCGTGGGAACCTTTTTATTTTTGCTTGTACTAAGCAAAATAATACATTTTATACAAGAAATTCTATTCATGTAAAAACTGTCTCATTTGCCTAATTAGCTTTTTATGACCCGATTTTTTGTTACAAATGACTACTCTGTTGCAGGAGCCTGGTGTTGGCTTCGTGGTTAGGGTAGTGGCTTGGGATACTCGGGGTCCTGAGTTCGAGCCCCGCTGGCCACTGAATTAACATCGGGGGGTTGACTTAGCCTGTCATCCTTCTGAAGGTCAGTGAAATGAGCACCAGTATACTGGCGATTATCCCTGCATGTCGAAGGTGACGAAGAGTTGGGGTCAGGAAGGTCATCTGGCAGTAAAAACATTGCCACAAGAAAGGGTACCATGATTGGAGCCTGCAAAAAGCTGACTCCTGCTTGGGGAAAAAGGTTTTAAAATGGTGAGATGATGACTGATGCAGAATTGCACTTTTTTCCATCAAATAGTGTGGATTTTAGATTGCACTCAGCCAAACAACACATTTTACACAAGAAATCTCATTCATGCAAAAACTGCATTACTTGCCAAATAACAGCGTTTTTAAGACTTGAGCCGATTCTGACCCAGTGTGGTTTTTTTGTTCCATATCACTATTATAATGCAGAAACGCATGTTTTTCATCAAATAGTGTCGATTTTCTTGTACTAAGCAAAATAACACATTTTACACAAGGACCATTATTCATTTAAAAAAAACGGTCTTATTTGCCAAATCCAAGTGTTTTTAACACATTAGCTTGTTTTGACCCCAATTTCAAATCCTGTCACCATTTTGATGAAGAAATGCATGTTTTTCATCAAATAATGTTTAATTTCACTTGTACTAATCAAAACAACACATTTTAAACAAGAAACCACATTCATGCAAAAACGGTCTTGTTTGTCTGATACAAGTATTTTTTAACACATTAACCTGTTCTGACCCAATTTTTTTGTTCCAAATCACTATTCTTCCAAAGGCAGAAATGCATGTTTTTCGTCAAATAGTGTGCATGTTACTTGTACTATGCCAAAGAACATATTTTACATAAGAAACCTGATTCATGCAAAAACTGCCTTACTCCCAAATACAAGTGTTTTCAACACAATTGCTTGTTCTGACCATGCTTTTTGTTCCAAATCATGATTCCCATGCAGAAATGTATGTTTTTTTCATCAAATAGTGTGTATTTTAGCTTCTACTCATCAAAACAACACATTTTAAACAAGAAACCATATTCATGCAAAAACGGTTTCATTTGCCTAATTCGATTTTCATGTTCCTGTTTTTTGTTACAAATGACTTGACTACTCTAATGTAGAATCGCATGTTTTTCATCACATAGTGTGGATTTTAGATTGCCCTAAGCCAAACAACACATTTTACACAAGAAGCCTGACTCATGCAAAAACTGCATTACTTGCCGAATACAAGCGTTTTTTCACACATTTGCTTGTTCTGATCCCGTCCGTGTATTGTTCCAAATCACTATTTGAATGCAGAAACGCATGTTTTTCATCAAACAGTGTGCATTTTCCTTGTACCCTGCCCCCCCTCCCCCAAGCCAACTCTGTCATCCCTTCCTCCTTTCTTATTAAAGTCCTCAACTGCTCCAAACAATCAATCCCCCCTTCCCAACCCCAAGTCCTCAACCCCCACCCACTTTCCCAACATCTCAATCTCTCTCTTCCAGCTCGATGCACCCTCACCCCAACTCTGTCATCTCCTCCCCATTTCTTCTAGTTCTTAACAACGTTGCAAATCCTCTTCAAATTTCAAATCAATCAGATGAAAATTGAGAATTTTAGAAATACCACCGTAGTTGTTGACATTGGGCATATGTTGACCTTTTGGTCGATAGTGGCCTCAAAAATAATTGGTGGGTGAATTTAATGACCAAATATGCAACTCCTCTTCAAATTTAAAGTGAATCGGATGAAAATTGACAATTTTAGAAATTCGGCCTATGTTAACCTTTTGGCCTATGTCGACCTGAAAAATTGGTTGTTTGAATTTAGTGACCGAATATGCAAATCCTCTTCAAATTTCAAGTCAATCGGCTGAAAATTGAGGATTTTAGAAATATCATCGAAGTTGTTGACCTTTGGCCTATGTTGACATTTTGACCTCAAAAACAATATGCTCCTTACTTATGACAAACTCTACCATATGGTGAAGTTTCGTAAAGATTGGTTTAAAATGGTGACCTGTAGGCGATTAAAAAAGAGACAGACAGACAGAACAAAATCGACCGACCTTCGATCGAAAAATCTTCGATTTTGCAAGTCATAACATCACCCTCCTGGCCACTCCCACCGGGAGCAGGTTCTTCTCATAAATGTAATTTGTTGGGTTATTTTAAAGTATATATTGTGCTTAAAAATAGATTTTACGGTGTGCCGGTGCCTTTTTTTTACGATACAAATGAATAAAATAAACCAATGTCACCCGCAGGGTGACCCGTATCTTGCCAAAAGGTGACCACGTGTGACTTCTTTAAGGTCACACTGAGGGGAACAGAGCTGCTATCCACCAGGAGCGACTCCTTGAGGAATATCTGCCTACGAGAGATTCCGATGAGAATCGTTCTACAGAGTAACCATGAAAAATATGCTTTTGCCTCATAACGTCACCAAATGACGTCATAATGTCTCAAGCTTGACATATCTAGAAAGCACTCATCGAGGTGTTCAATTTGAGGTACTACATGATATGGTTCCTAAAACTTGAAAATTTGACCTTGGGGTCAAATATGTTTGACCTGAGGCGTTAAACATGAAGGTCAAGGCCAATCGCCACCAAAAATTAATCAGCTGAGCGCCAGACCATGAAATATATTCCCATGAAGTTTGAAGACGATCCGATCAAAATTACTCAAAAAATAAGCGTTTCGTCGACTCCCCTGATTTGTGCCAAAGTGACCTTGACCTTTGACCTTGACCTTCAAAATTTTGTGCACTGAAAGGGACCTCTATAGGCCTCTGATATGCGAAGTTACAAAAATTTCCGATGATAACTGTGCTCTGCAGAATTTATTATACGTCGATTACAGACAAACAAACAAAAAAAACAAAAAAAAAAACATACAAGCTGACTAACATATCTTGCAAAACTTCGTTTTGGCAAGATAAAAAAGAATGCACAATAGCAAGTGAAGGAAATGCAGGTTTTCTTACATGCCTAAGAGATTCAAGCTGCAAAAAAGACATTGCATGACACTCTCAGGCATGAAAGATATTGTTGCGGATTCGCGCCCGCCGGCGTGCGGGCGGCCACGTAACTCGAATCGCGGCACGTCGCCCACCGGACGGACAATCCCGTCGTGACCCTCTCGGACTAACGCCGGGAACTAGTCATGGGTGGGCCTTTCGGCCTCACCACGATCGTGCCAATCGGCCCCCCGCGTGGGATAGGGTTGTTCGCCAAATTCGACCTACCTAAGTACCCACACGGAGGGTAGACCGGGCGATCGCACCTCGCCGCAGGTCGACTTCGGACACGGGCCACTTTAAGCGACCCGTTCCGGACTATCGGGATAACCGAGCAGTGTTATCGTCAACCTCGACGGTTCCGATTAATTATCGGGCGTATTTAGCCCACGACCAACCCTTTACGTGAAGTAAGATGGAGATTCAATTAGAGAAAAGACGAAGCGAAACGGGAGAAACAGTTCAACATAAAGCACATTTATTCCGCGGCAAACGGAAAGCACACATATACAATTACCACAATTATGCACCAAAAGCAAATGTAACAAAAGAAGAAACAACAATTACGCACCAAAAGCAATTGCAACAAAAGAAACACAATGCAGATCTACTACCGACTACGCGAGCACACGGCAACACTTACACAGTTTTACTTCACAGACGGCGCCGATAACACATGTACTCCAAAGTAAAAGAAAAAGGGGCCACCCTCAACTACAAGGGGGCAGACAGGCCTGGGGCCGAGACCGCGTCGAGCCTACCCGTCTGGTGATGAGCCGCAAAATGGCGGCGGCGCCCCGACTCCGCGGGCCTCGCTGGCACTGCCTGGAATGGGGTGGGAACGGGGCCCCCTTCTCACACTATCTCAGCGCGGGGGGGGGGGAAACAGGGGGGGGTTGTTGATGCTCGGGGGAAAGAGGATATCTGGCTGGCTTGGGTCCCGCGACGAGCGACTCCACTGCGACCTCGACCGCGTTCCCGGCCTCCCCTCTCCGCAGCTCCCCGACTCTGACACGAGCGCAGACCTCCACAAAGCTCCTTGGTTTCTCCAGACTCTCCGGACCCCGACAGACACTCTCTCGACTGATTTCGCCGCCGCCACAACTCTCCAACTATTCTCCCGATTCGCCCCGCGCTCGGCGCTTTATAGTGCGACAGGAGAAACCATATGCAGATTTTTGGATCAGGATCGGCTCGGGGGCGGAGCCACACTCGCCCATTGGACAGAGGAAAAGTGGGCGTGAATCATTCCTGATCCTCGAATCTGCATATATCGATTATACTCCGACGCGCCTGTAGGCGGGGCCAAATCGCCCCACGCTCGCTGATAGGACGGAACAGAAGTGGGCGTGAATCATTCTTGATCAGATTTCTCGGAAAGGCCGCTTTTTGCACCCGCTGCTCGGTGCGCGCCCTGTACGAGTCCAGGATCGGTGCCCACAAGCGGTGTGGGAATGGCGGTGATGCGATGGTTGCGAGAGCGAGATGTGACGGTAAAGGTCGTGGCTGTTGGCGTTGTTGTTGTTGTTGTTGTGAAGCGGCGTTGCGGTTGGTGGTTGTTGTGTGATGGTGGTTGAGACGTGGTTGGTTCAAAATAAAGATAGAACAGAAAAACGGCTATCTTGAAGGGTCGCAGCCCGAATGAATGACATTTATTCCCACTAAACAACAGGTTTGGGGCTAACTACACATATACTTACAGAGATATCTCACCTACGGGACCTGAATGGTGGTTTGCGAATTTCCTCAACCACAACAATATAATTAAGAGGAATTAATTAATTATTGGTACTTTGAATCAAATTCATAATCGGTTTCTGGTCAATACTTGAGTGTTTCATCGATTGTTAAAGTGCTATATTTTCTTATAATTTTCATCTCCATTGAGAATGTTGTTCAATATGTTGGAGTTTGGTTCTTATTCGAAATATCTTTGTTGGGCAGAAATGAAATGAAAAACTTCTCTCAACAGCCTTGTCTGAACACCCCCAAACCACCTATCATTTTAAAGGTGTAGTAAATCGTTTTCCCGTTAATTATTTGACATCCAAAGTTTTCTGTCCATTCAAGGCTATTAGCCCCCTACTGGTTTCACAAGAGGAGCCTAGACGTTTGCTCTCAGTCTGTCCATCCCACCTGTGGTTTTTCCGACTTTTTCCCCAGACGCTTTAACATATTCAACTGAACCTTGGTTCATGGCTTTATTATACAGTAACACTATAGTGCGTGTCCGTACGTGCGAGACCGTACGTGCAAAAAAAAAAAACTTTCAAACCGCCAGAAATAACAACCAAATAGGCCGTTCCTTCGCTCTCGCGTGCCCGTACGTGCGTGGCCGTACATGCAAAACAATAAAATAAAATAAAACTTTCAAACCGCGTGCAAGAAACAACAACCACACAGACCGTTCCTTCGCTCTCGCGTGGCCGTACGTGCGTGGCCGTACGTGCGTGGCCGCATGTGCAAAAAATAAAAATAAAAAAAAAACTTTCAAACAACTACACAGGCCGTTCATTCACTCTCGTAAACGACGACTGGATCGGGGCATTGTGTTTATCTATAAATGTGCATAAGAAATCGAGAAATTATTAGAATACAGTAAGTCATCACTATCCGGAAGTCTGTACGTTGTAACCCGTAATGGGGAACGCGGCTGAGGATCTCTTCCCCAAAGGCCACACCTACGCAGCAACGTGTCCTGTCATTGGTAAATAAATGGCGCCCTTTCCCCATCGGCCACGCCTACGCAGCAACATGTCCTGTCATTGGTAACTAAATGGCGTCCTTTCCCCATCGGCCATGCCTATGCAGCAACGTGTCCTGTCATTGGTTTGGTAAATAAATGGCCATAACTTGGGAACCACTTGTCCGATTATTATCAAACCTTGAAAAGGCACTTACTCAGGTCCCCAGGAATATACCTGGCAAGTTTAAATTAGATCGGACCAGTGGTTGTCGAGAAACAGCGGTCACACACACACACACACACACACACACACACACACACACACACACACACACACACACACACACACACACACACACACACACACACACACACACTGCTGGAATTATAGATAGATAAGTTACAGAACAAGTTCGAGTTTCAGGGCGTTTTGTCAATTTCTTCCACAGTTTTGCCCTTTGTAAACACAGAAAATATCTCATGTTATACTGTTGAGGGCCGGGGTTCGGTAGCGAGGACAACCGCTAGACAGAGCAGTTGGGCCGTCTAACACTAAACACCGGAATTGAAGGTCATCACCACGGATAACTCCGGAGTCGACAGGTCTCTTAAAGGACTGTGGTCACCAATATTTTGATGGCGTGCGGTAGGGTCCACTTGTCTATTCCAATTTACCTAAGTATTCCCACCCTCTAACTACCGGGGAAGCCACACCCTCGGCCGGCTTTGTCCGAACTCAGTCGCTGTTACCGACTCGGATCTGGCGTAACCGAGCAGGAATTACCAACGCTGCGCCGGTCCAAATAACAATTTACAGCACAATCGGCCTCACTATAACTCAAACCCGAACCATGCTCGGCCAATGAAAGAAAACACAGACAACGAACTGGAACATTTAACATGGGGCTTATTTATAATAGGGAGGGAAACACAGAGCAAAGTTATTACGACTATCAGGCAGGCAAGATATAGTGAGCAAAAGCACTTAACAATTCTACTTAAAGATGGGCCCACAGAAACAAACAAACACATCCAAAACGATATGGACCCCGCCAGGTCTTTATTCGGTCCTCCAGCCGAAGAGGAAAGTTCAGCTGGGGGGACAGAGTTCCGTGGTGTACCTGGCCGCGCCGTGCGGCTTGCCGACCTGCTCCTGTGGAGCCCGGGATTCTTGGTGGGGAAATCGGATGCTCCGACCACCAGCCTGCGTGCTCCAACACAAACCACCACGGTGGGGCTCGAACCCGCACGGTCAGCTTCACACCAAGCGCCGAGGAGAAGACCAGGGACGAAGACCGATGACCACGACAAGGAGCGCCCAGCAGGCCAGAACATAGGGGGGTGTCCGACCAACAACCTTTTCTCGCACACCACTCGATTCTCCTCTCCTCTCCTCCACGCGGGGTGGGGGGGGGTGAATCTGCTCTCTGGAGACTCGCCTCCGGATTGGACAGGGCATTTCAGGTCTCATGGTGGCCAGCCATGATTGGAGGAGGGTCACGGTAGGCGGGGAAAAACACGCCCCTTCTGGGCGGAGTCTCTGTGACTGTTTTGGCACTTCTCTCTTCTTTGTCGCTTGGTCGAGACATTCTTCCTTCCCTGGGCGTTCTGGCTTTACATTGGCTGGGGTGTGCGTGCGATGCTCGCCCTTCACTCATTGGGCATAGGAAACACTCCATGCCCCTTTTTGGAGCGGTGCTTCGATCTGAGGCGATGGAAGCCCCGACAACGTCTGTGCTCAGCACGCATGCACGTGAGGAAGGCCAATGGTAGCAGGAGCGAAGGAGGATGTTGTTGTTGTTGGATATTAATTCCAACTAAAAAATAACTCGCAGCGCAAATACACTTAATCATCCATTAAACATAGGGACGGGACCCTAACTATAAACACATACTTATCGAAATAACTGAACTGCAGGGATTCTGGCTGTTGTGTGCAAATGGCTGCCAGATTCATAATATAACAATACATGGGTCAGAGTTCAGCTGCCCCAACTCCATCACACTGCTTTGCACCCATTGGCTGGACAGCTGGCCTGACTCCACCCCAATAAAATCATGCACCACCATTGCATGAAGCAGCACAGATCGGCAGGCCTCAGGCCTGGGTGTTCGTCCATGGCCCGTTGCAATTGGAATGATCCCAGGTAAATAACCACAATGTATTACATATATGCACATAAGCCATACGTATGTTTTTGCTTCATGTATGTACATCGGGTTAGGAAGCAGAACAGATCGGCATGTCTCAGGCCTTTGGCCTGGGTGTTAGTCCATGGCCCAGTGCAATTGGAATGATCCCAGGTATATAACCACGATGTATTACATATGCACATAAGCCGTACATACGTTGTTGCTTAATGTATGTGTTGTTGTTCATCTTTCGGCTGCTCCCGTTAGGGGTCGCCACAGCGGATCATCCGTTATGATCCGCATACTGATTTGGCACAGGTTTTACGCCGGATGCCCTTCCTGACGCAACCCTGGTCGCCTCTTACGACACAGGGATCAGGATTTGGGTTTCGCCATGATTCCAGGCTGCTCTGCACCCTGCCCAGTGCAGAGCCCCCGTCCTCAAGCGATCCTCCAACCCAAGCCTCCGAGTAGCCGGATTACAGGCGCACGCCACTACGCCCGGTTGTTGCTTAATGTATGTACATAGGGTTATTACCTCTGCCACCGAAGGTGAAGGAGTTCTGTTTTCACCCTTCTCTGTGTTTGTTTGTTTGTTTGTCTGTGTGCAGGGTATCGCAAAAAGTTGTGGACGGATTCGGATGAAACTTGGTGTATAGGTTGCGTGTGTGACAAGGAAGAATTGGTTTCGATTTTGGTGAAGATCCGAATCCGGATCTGGATACGAGAATTATTTAATTCAAAAGTGATTCTTCACCATTGAGAGATGGGGCCAAAAACGATTAATCTGGGAGCTAACAGAGATTTGAGTTACATCTCGAGTACAAAAGGTTTGAGAGCTAAACTCATCAGATGGTGGGATGGGGACCTCTGAATGACCATTCTGAAGTTTTCCAATTGGTGCATTAAGTAGGGGGAGCTGCTTGAAGTTCCCCCCCAAGTCAGTTTAAATTACATTTTGGAGTGCATCGATCAATCTGGTGCCAAAAGTTTCGTTTTGGAACTCTGATTACAGATGTGCCATTCTTAAGTGACGAGTTTGGTGTAAAACGCATTTAAGAACGGCCTGAAGGGGCGCTACTTTCACATTTAAATCACATTTTGAGTACATCAATGAAACTTTGTGGAAATATTCTTTTGACCTTCCTAATGAAGGATCAGTAGTTCTTAAGTGACCCTTTTGGTGCAAACCCCATTTAAGAAGGGGTCACAGGCAAATACCTGTTTCTGGGAAATTAAGATCAATGAAGAGCACATCATGGTGAAAGAAAGATAATTTTATGTCGAATATTTATATTTATTCTTGTAATTATACCAGTAAAATGGGTAAGATTCTATCAGATATCAAATTTTGCATTACATTCTGAATTTAAAGAAAATTATGGTTATTATAAATTATAAATAAATAAAAATATAAAAATTGGTACAAAATAAATTTTGCATTACATTCTGAATTTAAAAAGAATTATGGTAAATTATGGTTATAATAAATTATAAATAAATAAAAATATAAAAAATATAAAAATATATAAAAATTAGAAATAAATCCTATTTCTGTTCTCTGGTAACATGATAAGAACATGTATACTTTTAAGACGTGAAATATTTAAAACATAGAGAATGCCTTAAAATTTGACTCTGATGGATTAGAAGAACAAAGACACTATCAATTTAACTTTTCTATCAACTACGTATATTTTGATGATAAAATCAAGTGCGACATTTAGATCTGCCATCGATACATAAAAGGAGCATCAGTGATCAGTAAAAGCAATAATTGGACTTGGCATTTTTCCAACACATTCAGTGCATATGGAACAAGCATCATGAATCATGAAAAATTAAACAGTTTTTCTAGTCTAATGTTTCACCCTTTTTGAAAGAGGGCATCCACTAAGTAGCCATTGTTGTAAAACATTTGTATTTAATTATATGTTGCAACAGGACACTAACGTGCCTATGTTCAAGTGGTTATGCTCTTTGGCAACCAAACTTTTGTCATGTGTCAACTATGACTACCTTTTGATATCCATATCCATATCATGATAAATTTTAAAATGATATCAATCTATCGCTAAAAAACTTACAAGACAAAACATCAAAACTGCTGTTGAGTCACACAATACTCTTAGGCAAAAGTTCTATTCCTATACTGTGAATATGTCTGTAATCATGAGTTCATTAGTATTTATTAGTGTTGGTATAATTATGGTTTCAGCCTGCCTGTCTGTTACAAGAGTCTAGTCATCCTCGTCAGAATTGTCATCTTCATCTGAAGATGCAATTTCCATGTCATCCTCCTTTTCCTTGTCCATTGCTTCTAATTCCTCTGTCTCTGGGATAAGGCTTTCGGGAAGTTTCTCCCCTTCGAACCAAACTGGTTTGTCATGGCCATCAACCAACTGCCAGCCATTTTCTTCAGTGGGATGCTGCTCTATATGATTTTGATCTGCTCTTGCCCACATGTTGGCAACAAATGAAGCATGCTTAATGTGAGTATTGGGCTTATATTTGCAAGGTGGTAGTCCACTTGCATCCATGCCCCTCAGATTGGCTAGTAGGTTTTTCCCATTTCCCTTTGGTCTGTATGTCTTCATGAACTTCTCGTACCAACACTCATTCAGGATTGTGTTTGCACTTTCCTTAGCTTCATACATCGTGGCTTCTTAAATGGGTTTTGCACCAAAAGGGTCACTTAAGAACTACTGATCCTTCATCAGGAAGGTCAAAGGAATATTTCCACAAAGTTTCATTAATGTGAAAGTAGCGCCCCCTTTAGGCCGTTATTAAATGCGTTTTGCACCAAATTCGTCACTTAAGAATGGCACATCTGTAATCACAGTTCGAAAATGAAACTTTTCGCACCAGTTTGATCGATGTACTCAAAATGTAATTTAAACTGACTTTGGGGGAAGGGCACATGTATTTCAAGCAACACCCCCTACTTAATGCACCAATTAGAAAACTTCAGAATGGTCATTCAGAGGTCCCCATCCCACCATCTGATGAGTTTAGCTCTCAAACCTTTTGTACTCGAGATGTAATACAAATCTGTTAGCTCCCAGATTAGATACATAGCTTGATATTTTTTAAAAATGTATTGATTGGGCCCAATATGTTCTCATGGATCAGGCATTACGTGGCGGAGGTATGCGCTCCACCGAGTGCCCTTCTTGTTTTTATACATGAAATTGGCAAAGCCAAGCAATGAACGAAACACGGCGTGTTCGTTTGTTGTTCTTCATTTTGGTTCTAGTATGGCTCGAGCGTGTTAAAGCAACATAATTTTAAATCTCGGGTTTGTTGTGCTAATTGTCTTGATTAGTTTCAAGCCCACAAACGATATCGGAAAATGAAAATTGCTTTTCCTTTTATTTTGCCAAATAGACCCAAACACAATGCGTTAGATAGCTTCTTCTTTTTCAGACGGTGTTGGAGACATTAATTAAAGACTGGATGAGGAACCATTTAAACAAATACAAACTAATTAAAGGTAGTCAGCATGGGTTTACCAAACGTAGTTCCTGTTTAACAAATCTTTTAGAGTTCTATGAAGCAGTGTGATTGGGTGGACGAGGGAAAGGCAGTGGACATAGTATATCTCGACTTTAAGAAGGCATTTGATAAGAAACCACATGGGAGGTTGTTAGCCAAAGTGAGGACTTGTGGAGTGGCTGGTCAGGTAGATAAATTGGATTGCAAACTGGCTTCGTGATAGGAAGCAAAGCATGGCTGTGAATGGAAGGATGTCTTGCTAGGAGGATGTAAATAGCAGGACACCTCAGGGATCAGTACTCGGAACATTACTATTCATTATTTACATCAACGATTTGGATAATGGGGTGAAGAGGAGGCTTTCCAAATTTGCGGATGACACAAAGCTTGGAGGTAAGGTGGATAGCAAAGGGGGTGGGGAAGAGATACAAGAGTGTATTGATACTTGTATGGATTGGGCAAAAGATTGGCAAATGGAATTTAACCTGAGCAATTGTAAGGTGTTGGGGATGGGAAAGAAGAATGAAAATAGAGATTACATGATGCAAGGGGTAATTTTGGAGTGTGTCACATAGGAGAAGGATCTGGGGGTGGTAATCGATATGGGAGGTAAGCAGACAGCACAGTGCCAGGTAGCTGTAGGTAAACAAATAGGGTTTTAGGTTGTATAAGGAGGGGGATAAATTATAAATCAAGAGGTGGTGTTAACATTGTACAGGTATTTAGTGAGGCCACATCTAGAATATTGTGTGGTTGTGGTCACCACAGTTCCAGAAGGACATAGATGCCATAGAGAAGGTTCAGCGTAGGGCTACTAGATTGATTCCGGGCTTAGCTAGACTCAGCTATGAGGAGCGGCTGAAGGAGACAGGGCTTTATACACTAGAAAGGAGGTGGTTGCGAGGAGATATGATAGAGATGTTTAAGATAATGAAAGGTATCGATAAAATAAGTGAAGATGAATTATTCACCAGAGTAGACAGTGCCATCTGTCATCGCCTGAGAGTAAAGAAGAGGAGAGTTAAGACGGTAGTAAGTCAGGGGACTTTCACTCAATGAGTAGTTAGTGCATGGAATGGTCTCCCTGGAAAGGTAGTGGCAACAGAAAAAGTAGATAAGTTTAAATTAGATAGATAGATACCTGGAAGTTATGGAGATAGAGGGGTATGGGGATGTTAAGACTTTTAATGGGTGATTGTGTTCAGAGTGCTGTTGGTGGGGGTCTTGTGAAGGGGGGGAGGGTTGTGTGGTTCATGTGTGTTTTTAACCAAGCCCATGGCCCCTGTCCAGGGGAAGAAAAGAAAAATAAAATAAAAAATTACAACAAAAACACTACAAAAAAAAAATTCTCATTCATTAAAATGATCTTGGGTGTTCACACAGGCATGATGGGCTGAATGGCCTCCACCTGTGTTGGATTTCCTTGTCCTTGTTCTTCATCATTTTGGTTCTGGTATCGGGTTGAGCGTACGTTGAATGCAAACAAATATTTTATCTCCCAAATGTTCATGGGGAGTGGTGGGGGGGGGGGTCATCAAAGCAATTCTGGCTCTTGTTAAAGTCTTTTAATTCAAAAGTATTTAAATTGATGCATTTATGCATTTTATTTCTTCAAGATTTGTTTGATAATTTTCACATTCGTTATGGTTTCCACTTGTATACCAAGACTGATTTTTTCCACACCTCAGCTTGATTTTTACTCAGTTCTATAAAAGCCATTTATAGATGTATTTATTGCTAAAAAAAGAAGAATAAGAAAAAAAAGATGGGTGAGAAATGGCTAGGAGGGTGAGGTGATGGGTTTTCATCTTGCTTGACAAATGTGTTAATTTTAGAATGGATGATATTTAAAGGGATTGAGTACATGGGGTGTGATGCTGTGTGAGTGGAGGAAAGAACCTCCCCATCACCTCACTTCAGTAGGAAGGAAATGTTCGATTTGGGATTACATTAAGATTTTAGGGGCTGAGCACAAGCACACATATTGATATGCGATCGATACACAAACTCGAAGAGGTGGATGCTGTGAGACCTGCTCACAGGTGGATGCTGTGAGAGAGGATGCTCCATTCCACATTCTGAAACCCACATACGGAGATAACCAGACACACACACAAACAAACAAAAACAAAAAAAACTTTGTGGATTAAACCCACAGCTGCCAATATGCCAAACATCAGTTGTCATTGCATACATGGCAAGCTGGAGGTGATGAAAAACGGGCTGGTAGGAATCTAAAGGGGCTTTTATTTTATTTATATCAAACGTGGAAAAAACGTTATTTGAGATGTCAGTGACAAAATGAATCAGAATACCAAGGTAATAGTTTCTTGATGAGGTTGTCTTCCAGCTGTTCAGAACTCATATCAAATGTTTACTTACCATCAGAGTAAAAGTATAGAATCATCTCAACGATGGTGAAGCACCAAACGAACAGAGATCAAACTGAGAGGGCCAGGCCTTGACGGACGAGTCACTTCATGTGAGTGTGCTTGGTCTTGGTATTCACGACAGGCTTTCTTGGCCTGACGAGATTGATCGTCCAAGCTAACTTATGACCCAGGATTTTGCAGGAGTTTAGTTTTGCATGTGAGGAGCAGGTGACCTCGTTTCACAAGCACCCTCAGCAATCAATCTTGTTCTTGCGAATTTGTGAGAAGATACTTTCCTCTTCGGCATTACAAGAATGTGTTTCTGTTCAGTCCTTGCATATGGCAGCTATCTACCATTTCTTGGAAGCGTGGGTATGCTGCTGCTGTGCCCCTCTGCCAGTCCACTGGTACTCATTTTGCCAACCTCAGAAGGATGACAGGCTGAGTCAACCCCACCTGGTGTTATTTCAGCAGATAACAGGGCTCAAACTCAAGACCCTAAGATCCTAAACCAGCCCCCTGAACCACCAAACCAACACCAGGCTTACAAATGTGCTGAATTACAGTAAACAGAAGGCCAAATCGTGACTCTACATCTGCCATTCTTATCAATGATACAAGCCTGGTATTGGCTGAACGGTTAAGGTTCTGGCTTAAGATCTTTGACTCTCGAGTTCGAGCCCGTCGTTTTGTTGAAATAACATCAGGTGGGTTGACTCAGCCAGTCATCCTTCCAACATCAGCAAATTGAGCACCAGCTTTCTCATAACATAAGCAGCACAATCACGCTTCCAGAAAAAATGATGCAACCACCAAGCAGAGGCTGCGTATGAAACATAAACGATATCTCATGCCACAAATTACCCTTCCAAATTCAAAGGGGAAGAAACTAACGAAACAGGATACTGCCCTTGAGCCAATGAAATAGGATGGAATATTGCACTGCACTGCAATAAAGCTTGTCGCTCTCTCTGTGGGTCTTTGTCATAAGATTGTCACATGTATCCTATTGCATTATTTTTTTACTCTGGGTTGAAATTGGTAAATTGTGGACACCTACGAATGAAAACAATCCAAATTGAATCAAATCGTGCCATTTAAAATAATCAAAAGTAGTAATACCTTGCCTGTGAAACAACAGGATGTGAGTTTATAGCTGGGTCAAGATTCAAACCCAAGCTGGAGTGTTTAAGAGTGTGCATCTCCAGGTCTAGGCCATCCTGCCCCATGCAATAGTTAGACAATTTTAAAATTACACTGAAATAAGACGATGGCAATGAAAACTTGCTCCAAATTCCAGATTAATGCCAAACCAAGACTATACTTCCAAAAGCAAAATATTCCACTCTGGCCTTAGTTATTTTATAACTTGGTTTACACAGTTCTTCAGCTAAAATGTAGGGTCAGTAGGTCGAAATATAAATATAATTTCAATTTTTATGATTTGTTTTCGGATGTTCCATGGAAAAGACAAGGGTAGGTGGGGGGAAAATAAATATAAATCCCAGACCAGGAGGATCTAAGAAAACATTGAAGATGGAAGACCATTCAAATGCAGGATGCCCATGTTCACTGTATCATCTGATGTGAAAAATAAAGAAGGATTAAAACTTGTTTTTACAATATAGTCTGGCATGTTTTTCTTATAGAAATCTGTTGGATCATCAAACAAATGGAAACAGTGCTGAGAAAATTACTGTCCAAGTCGTAGATGTGTGCGTGCACACCAGTGCATAGTGCTGGATATGATTACCAGAAAGTTGGTGTCAAAGCCACCCAATGTTTATACATTTATCGTTTTTAAAAGACTAGTCTAATATTTTTTATTAAGCATTGCAGTGAAGTCTGATCCAAATAATTTTAAAGCAATATATGTATTTGTATATTGTAATCAGTAAAAAAGTGTGGTAGATGAAAACATTAGAAAGGAAATAACTTGCACCAAAAACTTTAACATTTTCACGCTGACGCTCATGCCGGGGGTATCACTATAGCTCTCTGTTCTTCGAATAGGCGAGCTAAAAATGATGCTGGATATGAAAGGTGTCGACTAGGAGTCAACACGCTCAAAACGGTCAATCAGAGCCATAACCAGCTCTTACTTTTCAGTGGGCATCTGACCGTACCGTCCCCCATCCCCATGAGCACATCAAAGGCTTATTTCTGGTCCGTTGAAGGCTGAATATCAGCATCTCGCAGGGAAACTTTGACGTACTTTGCACCGAAATCTTTCAATACAAACAGCGGTGTACAACTTTCGACGGAAACAAAATCGGCACGATCGAGAGTAGCCTGCGAATCATCCCTGCTGCTGCACCGAATTGATGCAATTGTTCGGCCAGAATATTCATCGTCAAGATGTTACATGATTAAATCACCAATAGTCACTCTAATTTATACCGCTGACATACTTCTTAACAATCACTTTCGCCCCAGAAACCACAGTCAATCTGAACCACGCTGGCCACTGCTCAGACGCCATGACCGAAGACCACTGCGCAGTTTGGTTAAAGGGGACTCCGCATTTTGGTGCGCGCATGAAATTATATTTTGTAAATAAATGCCGACGTTTACATTTCGGGTTTTGAAACTTGTGGAAAATTTATAAATATAAAAGGCTAAAAATGTGTTTTATATTTATATTTCATTTCAGCAAGTATACCGTCGGCAGATCTGTAAACCAAGTTATAAAATAACTAAGGCCTCTGGTCTGATATAATCGAAATTACAGCAAGCATGCATTTGGTACACAGAGTTCAAAACCAAAAGTTTATTAACAAGCAATAAAACAAACATTTTTTAACATTGGCTCATTAGAAATAACCATCATTTGTACAACTTTTACTTCACTTTTATAAAAGATGCTACAGTTCAAACCCAAGCAACACGACAATACAAGTAACACCTCTTTCAACAATAAACAAAAAGTGATTCTAGAATAAAAATTAACAATGAAATAGTAATGAACCGTGTCCACCTTTAAAATCACAAGGTTCAATGTGACATGGGCCATCGGCAAGATGGCCGAGTGCGTATAGCGCTGACGATTGACTGGTACAAAGGCTGTCATTTTTGGTTCAAGAGCAACACTGTTGTGGAACTATAGGAGCTATTCCAAGATCCTCTACCCATTTGTATCAAAATCTATATTGTAAATGAGAAGCAGTTTGGTTTTGAGGACCAGCGAGAGGCAAGTTCAGAGGTGGCACCTTGCCATCATTTTAAGCCCAAGGGTAGGTCAAGTACATCATCATAAAGTGGTGGCGGTGTCAAAGGCTCAACAAAATTGGGTTCCGAGATGGCTTTCTGATCTGCAGTGGTCATATGAAGCTTCATGACTCGGTGGAGCGCGTTGGAGTCGGACAAAACGCGCCGTGGATTCCAACGTGCTTGCTCAGTGTTCGGTTCAGTCCTAATGTCTACAGCGATGGCATCATACGATGGTAAGCAAACGTCTTCAGTGATGGAATGATTGCGCATCGAGCCGACTCGGCCTTCCTGCACAACCTCTTCGTATCGCGGTGCGTCATACCGTTCAGTCTCCTCACTGTATAGGATGAAATCAAACAAAAGGGAAGTGGGGGGGAGATCAGTATATTTGATGCCCAAAATGACAGTCTTTGTACCCCCAGGATGACTGTTCTTGTGAAAGCAGAAATGACAATGAAGAAATAGTCATTTCTTTTCATTGTTCCCCACACTGCACCAATTTTTTTTTGTCAAAAACATGTCCTTCAATCAAACATCACATACAAGTTGTAAGATGACAAATTCTATAACAGTGGATGTAATACTGTAAACCCTCAAATATCACGGGTTTGACCAAGCACGGACCATCTTTTGTATTTGTTTACCCATTTAGTTATCGTGGGATTTCATTTTGGCCAATCGCAGTTTTTAAGCTGAGTCGAGTCATCATTTGCATGTGCGTGTCCGATTACCTCCCATTGTTTCTCGTGCACTGCTTTTACTGGCACCCAAATTTAACAATAGACAAAAATTAGTTCTGCCAAAAGGCAGAGAAAAGTTATGACATGCAAAAAAAAAAAAAAATATATATATATATATATATATATATATATATATATATATATATATATATATATATATATATATATATCAAGTTGTTTGATAGGTTGGCAAGAGGTGAAAGTGCGCCATCTGTGGACTGCAATCACGAGATTAATGCATTAACTGTGCGATATATCCATAAAAATAAAAATAAAAGTTAAACATCCGTGCAAGTGTTGCTGCCAGCGATCCGCAAAGCACAAGCATCTCATTCCAATTCCATGATCCTTATATTGAAAGAATGGAAAAAGCACTTGTTTGGATTGAGGAAAAATTTCCTTCAAGTGGACCGGTGATATCATTGTGAATTTACCAACGTTTCCACGAGGCACCCGGGGCGAAGGCTCCAGTTCAATGACAGCTATTCACGTTCCAAGCCAGCATGGGCTGGTTTGAGAAATTCAAAAGAAGATTCAGTCTCTGTCATGTAAAATTAGTTGGGGAAGTGGTATCGGCAGACTATGATGCTGCAAAAATCTACCCAACGCAGCTCATGGAAGTAATCAAGATGAAGGGATTTATGCCAAAGCAACACCACCGAGACAGGATTATTTCAGAATAGGATGCCATCTCATACCTTCCTGTCCAAGCAGGAAAGATCTGTTCCAGGGTTGAAAGTGGGCAACGACCAGCTTGGCCTTCTCCTATGTGGCAATGCAGCCTCAACCAGCTCATCTGCATCTTTCTAACCTTCACCCCTCCACCACGCCCCACTCCAATAGCATCATAATCATCACAAACCAAGTCTTACGTTTTACAATTACTGAGGAGTACATAATATTCTTATTCTTACCCTCACCCACCTTGCTGTTTTGTAAAAATAAGGGCAATACCGCTGGGCCCTCACCTGGTCGGATAATGATACTGAGGAAGAAGTCAACATGGAATGGAATCAGCAAAATGCAACAATGAACCAATGTTATAGGAAATACCTATTGTGGGGTGCTGTTAGGGTTGTACCAGCAAAATGTACCAGCACCAGCCCAGATGGGAGAGCAGTACTCAGTCAGGCTACGGATGAAAGCTTTGAACGTGGTCAGGAGCTCAGGTGTGCCAAAGAAGGACATTACAAGGCGGAGGATTCCAAATCGGCAACAGGCATTGGAGGTAAGCTTGGAGATGTGGTTTTACCAGGAAAGATCATGGCAGATACTGAGGCCCAAAAGTTTGAATGAAAGGACTTCAAGAAGATTGAGAAAGTAGACTTGGTGGGGGGGGGGGGGTTCCAGACAGTCCTTTTGGAGAGACATAGTGAGAGTGTGGTGGTGGTGGTCGTCGTATGGCAGCTCAGCTGCCGGGATAGCTATAATTTCTTGAAGCGCGATTGTGTCTCTGATGCAGTGCCCCTCTACCAGTACACACACTGGAACTGGTGCTCATTTTGCCGAGCACGGAAGGATGACAGGCTGAGTCAACCCCCTGGTGTATTAATTCAGCGGCCTACGGGACTTGAGCTCAGGACCCTAGGATCCCAAGCCACCACCCTAACCACTGAGCCAACACCAGGCTTGTGAGTGTAAGATTTGTCAGGATTGTAAGACATGTTCCACATATTGGACCAGCTTGTGATTTTATTCAGATCAAAGAGTGAAGAAGCTGCTGCCTGCTGATCTGAGGGATGACAGATGGTACGGCAGAGGGTGGAGTCATCAGCAAAGAGATAAAGAGGATTTTCCAGAGTCAGAGAGATCATTGATGAAAACAAGAAAAAGAACAGGGCCCAGAACGCTGCCTTGAGGAACTCCAGCCTGGACAGGAAGGAAGAGGTGATGAGAATTTCATTAAGGGCCACACACTGACTGTGACAGGAAAGGAAGTCTGTGAGCCAAGATTGGAGATGTCCTTGGATACCAGAGGAAGAGCTTGGTGAGCATGGCGGATGCCCGAACGTATCAAGATGAAAGCAAATACCTATTTTGGGGGGCAATCCCCCCACCCCCATAGACCCCAATTTTTTTTAATGGTGTGAACAAGCTTTGGTACATCACACATGATGAGGGTTGTGGCCAAGTTTCATTGAAATTGTGTGTGTATAGTTTGAGAAGAAAGCAAATACCTATTCTGGGAGGCAACCCCCAACCCCATACACACCCTTTGGGCCCGATTTTGTTTTCTTCATGCCATGAACAAACTTTGGTACATACCGGGTGATGAAGGTTGTGGTCAAGTTATCAATATCGTGTGTGTAGTTTCAGAGAATAGTTGCTAATGTTTGTGGACAGACGGATACATGGATGCCTAATAGACCAGAAGGAGGAAACAATTTGTTTAGTCTTCCTATTCATGTTCAAAATATCACATCAAATTGAAATAACTTGTTCGTCAATCATAAACTGATAAGACACATGGACAGACATGAACCAATTGCTTAACCCCGCTATTCGCTTCACTTGGTATGAAGTGGTGACAGATCCTCATGAGATTAAAAAGTTAATCTCTAGAATATAATGGCCTCTAATAGGAATACATGTGCATTTGTTTTTAAACGAATGTTAACACTGATGTTATCTATGGTTATGTTTCAAACCCTGCATCCACCCTCCTCCCACCCCCCCCTCCATTATGTTGAAATTATACCCCAATCAGAATCGATCCAAAGTATTTTGGTTCTGACAATAGACGACGTCGCAAGTTAACTAAAATTGAAGGTTTGGATTTTTTAACCCTTTCTCCGTGCAGCGGGAGACAGGGTTTTGCAATCGCTTCTGTTTGTGCATTTGGGTGTCTATCCAGACAACCTTTTTACCATTCAAGTTTTTGTTATCAAATTTTCAACAAAACTTTACTCCAAGAACATGGAAAAAGACTAATGAATAATTGGGACAAAATGTCGAAGCGCAAAATCACAGCAAATACAAAGATCCAATATTAGGCCATCCACCACTGCGCAGTATGAGATTGCCGGGTTTTGTTATTGCTTCAGTGTTAGTTTATCATTTGAGGTTTTGTCATAAATTTTCAACAAACACGAGAAAATGGAGAATACCAATTAATACATTTTACTTTTTGTTTGTCAAAACATTTATTTAAAAAAAAATAATTAAAAATATATATTTGGGTGAGGGTAAACATATGTCCTGTTCGTACTTTACTCTGCCATAATTTAAAACACAAAACTTGGATCAGAGATGATGCTGCTATAGAGAAAGGGTGGAGGTTAAAAAGACGTGGATGTAGAACTTTTGATGGCTGTTGGATAAGCTCTGTTCCGGCTTCCTCGTGGAATCATTGGTAAATCCAATTTCTCCCGCATCGCCGGTCCACTCAAAAAGGGCAAATCCACAAGTTTCTCCAATACACCAGGCCACTCAAAGGCTTTTTTTTTTTTTAAACTGTTTAGTCCTCGAACCAAATATTAAGCACTTTTTCCTTCCTTTCAACATGAGGATCACGGGATTGGAATGACACTTTTGCGCTTTGCTGGCATGGATATTTGACTCGCATTTACCACAGTCGATGCATTGGTTCTGTAAGGGTGGCCCACATATGCCGCACCTTCACCTCTTGCCCATGTAACTAACAACCCGATTTTTTTTTCACACAATGTCATAACCTCTCTCAGCTTTTAGGCACAATTAATTCTATCCATAGTTTTACATTTGGGTACATTTATTAACTGCTGCAGCTCCTTGATCTTGTAGATCAAGTGTTAAAGGAGCTCAGTATGTCATTTCTTATTCGATGACGATTTATAATTAAAAACTTAGCTTCGTTCCCATATGCTGGTCTGATTATGACAATCAACGTTGCACAAGAAACAAGAAAAGGCTCGTAATGGGAGGTATTCGTACATGCGGACATAAACAGTGGACTCATCTCAGCTCAAAAACTGCGATTGTCCAAAATAAAATAGTGTGATAACCAAATTGGAACACAATAGGTTGCCACGATTGGTCGAAACCCACAATATTTGAAGGTTTACTGTATATTTGAGTTTTTGTCTAAATAGAAAGTGGACGTGGACAGGCTTTGCATTTTGAGATGCTTTCCAGTTTTTTTTAAGATTTTGATTTATCACGTGAAGATGGGATTTGCAAAGACCTTCAAAATGACACACATAGTGTAGTAGATAGTAGAAAAATCGTGCAAATTATGATACAAGCATCAAATTTGGCATTTCTGTTCTGCAGGGCTTTCTGATCAAATCTGCCCAATTGGCCATTTTAAAATTCAAATTTTGAAAAAAATAAAATAAAAATAAAAAAATAAAAGTCACAGCTGGCTGAAATTCTTGAAGTGAAAGTGAATGAACATTCCAGACAGAGAACCAAGGGGAGATGCAGTCATCATTGATGGCTCAGCACTTATCAATGCCCTACCTCCACGCACTTCAAAGATATTTGATGACTATACAAAAGAAGACATCATATCAAAGGTGGAACTCTATGGTGCCAGGTACGAGAGGGTGGACGAGGTACGAGAGCGTTTGATGTGTTCAAGAAGTCAAGTCTGAAGTCCGAGGCAAGGTCGAAAAGGGGGCAAGGAATCAGAAGAAGAGTGACAGGAACCAGTAAGACCCCAAGTATCTGGAGAATCTTTCTTTGAAATGACAGCAACACGATTGAGCTGTTTCACTTCCTTGTGGAAAAGATGTGTGAAGTGCAGACGACAAGCACAGTCATTGTCATAAAAGGGAAGATGCCATTAGCAACACAAGGAAGTCACTGGATGCTGTGTCTCCAGTTGTCATGAAGAAGCTGACTCGAATATTTGTACACACCAGGGATGCAACGACGGATGGTAGCAAGTCCATTATCATTAAGGCTAATGACACGGACGTACTAGTCATAGCATTATCTTTACTGCCATCCTTACAGGAACTATGTCTTGAGAACATGTGGATTGCCTTTGCCAAGGAGCCAAGGCACGATGGATTCCAGTCCATGAGGTAGTTTCTGCAATAGGGCCTGAGAAAGCTCGAGGGATCCCTTACTTCCATGCGTTCACTGGATGTGACGTCGTGTCTGCCTTCCGCGGTAAAGGGAAGAAAACTGCATGGCAGACTTGGAACCTCTTTGATGTTTCTGAAACATTCACCAATCTCAGCCAGCATCCAACATTGATTCGTGATCTTGACTTTTTTGAAGTTTTTTTTTTTTTTTTTTGAAATTTTTCGAAATTTGGATTTTCAAATGGCCAATCAGGCAGATTTGATTAGAATCCCCTGGAGAACAAATGTGCCAAATTTGATGCTTGCATCATTTGCACGATTACTCTCAAAAATTGCTGTTATCTGCCCCACTAACATAGATCAAGGCCCAGTCACACCTTGACTATTTAGCCAGCTTATGCCGATTTTTGGAAAAAAAATTCTAAAATGCTGGTACACGTCGAATACGTTATGGGTAAGTTTTGATAACATTGAGAGCACGCTGAAAAACACTGCCATACATCGTTGTACACTGGCTTCAAACGTTGTGCTTTTCGGTTGTCCTCAAATTTTCCATGCTTGAAATTTTAAAACTTATGCCAGCGTATGACTCACACGTTCCGCATAACGCTGGCAATAAGTTGTAGGCACGTCACGCGATCGTTAACACACGTTACTTGTAAGTTACTCATAAGTCGAAACACGTCGAGGTAATGTTTCGCGTACCCAAAACTTATTTCTAACCTATGAGTAACGTGTTGTACTCACGTTACGCGATCGGTGACACAGACACACGTTACTTGTAAGTTACTCATAAGTCGAAACACATCAAGGTAATGGTTAGCATCAGTGTTCCAGACTCCCTTGTTTTATTTTTTTTTTTTTCTTCCTTCCTCCGGTATGATGGTGATTTCGACAATTCGATTTCTAGTGCGGTTATAATATAATATAATTAATAGGCTGCCGCTCAACGATTTAAATCATAACCGCACTGTACACTGAACACTGTCATACCGAAGGAAAAAAAAACGGGAGTCTGGAACACTGACGCTAACCATTACCTTGACGCGTTTCGACTTATGAATACCTTTCAAGTAACGTGTGTCGATGTGTGTCAACGATCGCATATCATGCATACAACTTATTCCCATCGCATGCGGAGCATGTGCCATACGGCAAGTATGTCGTAAAATTTTCAACATGTTTAAAATTACAAGATTTACTCCATTTAATACGACGTATGATAGCGTACTTTAGCGTTCTATTCACACATACCAAACTTACCCATACCGTATTCGACGTGCGCCAGCGTTTTAGACGCATTTTTCAGAGGTCGGCATACGCTGGCAAGCTCGCCAAGGTGTGACTGCGATGTTGACACTTCCATTTCTGCGGCGGTTATGATTTGAATCGTTGTGCGGCAGCCTTTTCATAACCTACGCCACGTCATCGTCGGCAATGCGTGCAGCGCGCTATGCCTAAGTTAGACTATCATTGGGCATAGGTTGTGAAGGCCGACAACAGGTTCAGCATTCGTTGGTATAAGTTATCTATAACACAACGAAACGTTCTGTGTCTGTTCCTAATACGTTATGCATAAGACCAAGTCGTTATGAATACGTCCGAATCTTTAAAAAAAAAAAAAAACATCAAAAGTTCAACGTAGGCCAGCGTTTTACATACATTTTAATACGTTGCCATTGCTGGCTAAAACGTCAAGGTGTGACTGGGCCTTCACCTCTTCAATTGCCAATTTTGAGAACATAATTTCATATAATAACACTATCCTGAACAACACCAGGTTACAAAGTGAAACAAGAGTATGACAAATGTGAACGAAACACAAGTACTTTATCTTTAGCAAACCGATTCCTCAGCTACATAGGACTCAAATTTAACATGGCGACATATTGTTAGGTGACGCTTCGATACTTCCTGGTGTGGGTCACCATACAAATCAAGCAATATCGAACTCTCCTAATTTTGGCAAAAATCTGGCTCGACCTGCTCATAAGACCGTATACACCAGCTGTTTTAATGTGCTGAGACGACAGTTTGAGTCTGCACTGGGCTTCAAGCAACAGAGATGAGATGCTACGCAGGAGCCAGACAAATTAATCGAGGCTGCTTTCACAAAGCCAGGACCCAGGACAAGAAAGGTAACCCAGGAAAAGAAAAGGATGAGGCAGAGCAAGTTAAAATGAGGCATCTGTGCATGCCATGCAGGAAAATGTGGGGTTGACGATGCACTGAATACAAGTCCACAAACAGTCTACAATACTATACTGCTAATCAGACAATGCTTGGGCATAACATCTTTCATCGTTGTTGAGTGACTGGACACAGCGTATGAACATCAAGACTGGTTTTTATCAGAGAACGAGGCAGTTTTACCTGTAGTTAGCTGACGGATTTAATCAAAAGGCATGTTGTACTTAAGAATCATTCTGCTGGTGAACAGCATTGCTACAAAGTGTCAAGTTGGAAAGTCTGTAAACATCAGCATGGTTTACTTGACACAGGATAAGCAGTGCCATGACATAATTGCCTTAGCATTGTGTTTGCATCCGAAATGGCATCATGTGCTTTTGCCTAAGGCAGTTTATTAAGATTTTGCTCAGGCAGCTGCATCAGAGGGCTGCCAAAAGAATACAAGACTGTTACTCGTGACTGCCACAAGTGGTTCACCTGCATGCTTATTGTGGTTTGTGCATCAGAAATGAGCAATTGAGAAAAGAAAAAGAAAACCAAAAGGTTTTAGAGAGTCAGCCTGAAATTATAGAACCAAGTCATATTTTGACACACTAATGGTGTTTGGTGGCTGTGATGGTGCACAAACATCTGCAAGAAGCTACGAACTTACATTTTATGACAAAGCGTGTGCCAGAAATGAGTAAGCATCACAATGACATGCCTGACTTAGCCTTCTGCACCAATTGGAATAGGGACACGGACACGGACCTTTGTTCCCAGAGCTCAACATCTGAACTTGCTCATGGGGGGGAAAAACACACACACACACACACACACACACACACACACACACACACACACACACACACACACACACACACACACACACACACACACAGTTGAGATTCGGCGGCACTTATCAGCACCGCCGTCTCAGGGGTTATAACGCCGGCTAGTTCGGCACAGGTCTCAGGTCACGATACCAAAGTACCCCCTGTGCCTTGCCAGTTGGGGATATAGACCCCGGCTACAGACTGGGTTTGATCAGAGACCGAGCGAAGTCTGCCAGTCCATAGCCCGTTTGGTTTTAAATACAAATCGAGCGATTGTTCCTCAGCGCAGCACGAATAAATTCAAGGCGGCAAATCTCGTATGAACCAGTCAGATTTATTGGGGAAACATCGGGGAATACGACACAAGCAAAACATTCGCGATATCGTAATCATTCATCTATAACCCGCTCTTATCTAACATCCCATTACCAAACAACCTGGCTAAACATGCATTTAAGGGGGTATCTGGGCTAATCCTATATTTAATAACGCACTAAGGGCCCATTTCCGCTATACTGTTTTTTATATATATATATATATATATTCAGGTTAAAAAGGACACATCTGTAAGCAGGGCACACATGGCATTGCCAATAGTTAAGGCCCGGTCACACCTTGACGTTTTAGCCAACGTATGCCGATTTTTGAATTTTTTTTTCTAAAACGCTGGTACACGTTGAATACGTTATGGGTAAGTTTTGATAACATTGAGAGCACGCTGAAAAACACAGCCATACGTCGTTGTACGTTGGCTTTAAACGTTGTACTTTTTGGTTGTCCTCAAATTTTTTCATGCTTGAAATTTCACGACGTATGCCGGCGCATGACTCACACATTCCGCTACGCTGGCCACAAGTTGTATGCACGGTCTGCAATCGTTGACAGACGTCAACACATGCTACTTGTAAGTTAATCATAAGTTGAGACACGCCGAGGTAATGTTTAGCGTACCCGAAACTTATTTCTAACCTATGATTAACGTGTTGTTGGCACGTTACGCGATCGTTGCCACACAGACAGACGTTACTTTTAAGTTACTCATAGGCTGAAAGACGTCGGTATAATGGATCGTCCTTGCGTCAGCGTCCACGGCCACAGCCAGGACACTTATTTGCAGCATTCTTCAAACTTTTCTTTGGCATGACGAGGATGTTCACACTTCAATGTCTAGCATGGCTATGATTCCAATTGTCCATCGGCCGCGTCTATTTAAAATAGTCGAGTTTGAGCGTTTTAACACGTTCAGAAGAAACGCTTCAAATTTCCAAACCCCAGCGTCAAAAAACAAAGGCGAGTGACAGCAATTTAAATCGTTCATTGTAAACAATGAAAATAGTTGAGTGGTACCGTTTAAAAGTCGTTGAGTGTAAAAAAAATCCAATTGTTGAGCGCAAGCGTCTACTTTCAATAGTGGGGTTTGAGCGATTTAACACGTTCAATAGAAAGGATTAAAATTTCCGAGCGCCAGCATCAAAAAACAAAGGTGAGTGACAGCAATTTAAATCGTTCATTGTAAACAATGAAAATAGCTGAGTGGTACCGTTTAAAAGTCGTTGAGTGTAAAAAAAAATCCAATTGTTGAGCGCAAGCGTCTACTTTCAATAGTGGAGATGCAGCCATTTAAATCGTTGAGTTTATCATTTAAATCGTTAAATCGTTAAACGCAAGGACGATCCATCATAACCCACACCCTCCCCCTCACACTCACCTACTACTGCCAACATGAACAAACTACTACTAATACTAATACTGATACTGATACTAATACTGATACTGTTACTGCTGACATGGACATCGACTCAAAAACACTGTTGGGTTCCCCTTTTATGAACACCATTTTTATATACCAATTCCCAAAACCGCTGGGAACACGTCTTTATATGGCAGTTGTAAGCTAGAAACACGTTCATTTATTTTTTTTGTCGACCGGAAGACGTCATTGGAATACATCTACATACGTCGATGTGTGTTGGGACTACGTACAAAATTGGTTCAAAGCACGTCAAACATAAGTTAGAAATAAGTTTCGCGTAAAAAAGACATTACCGCGACGTGTTTCGACTTATGAGTAGCTTATAAGTAGCCTTTGTGGACGTGTGTAAGCGTCCACATATCGTGTGTACAACCTATCCCCATCGCATGCGGAACGTGTGTCATACGCCGAGTACGTCGTAAAATTTTGAACATGTTTAAAATTTCTTGACGTACTCTACTTACTACGACGTATGATAGCGTACTTTAGCGTTGTACTCACGTATACCAAACTTACTCATACCGTATTTGACGTGCCCCAACGTTTTAGACACATTTTTCTTAGGTCGGCATATGCTGGCAAGATCGCCAAGGTGTGACCGCGATGTTGACACTTCCATTTCTACGGCAGTTATGATTCGAATCGTTGTGCGTCAGCCTTTTAATAGGCTACGTCACGACATCGTCGGCGATGCGTGCAACGCACTATGCCTAAGTTAGACTATCGTTGGGCATCGGTTGTGTAGGCCGACAACAGGTTCAGCATTCGTTGGTATAAGTTATCTATAACACAACGAAACGTTCTGTGTCCGTTACCAATGCGTTATACATAAGACCAAGTCGCTATGAATACGTCCGAATCTTTAAAAAAAAAACATCAAAAGTTCAACGTAAGCCAGAGTTTTAGATACATTTTAATACGTTGCCATCGCTGGCTAAAACGTCAAGGTGTGACCGGGCCTTTACAAACATATTTGAGAAAATTGTTGTGCACTTAGATCACAGTTAAAGGGCAATAAGCCTGGTGTTGGCTTAGTGGTTAGGGTGGCGGCTTGGGATCCCAGTGTCCTGAGTTCAAGTCCCGTTGGCTGCTGAATTAACACCAGGGGGTTGACTCAGCCTGTCATCCTTCCGAGGTCGGCGAAATGAGTGCCAGTGTACTGGTCCCGGTGTATGCCCCGGTTAGAATAGGTGTACCATATCCCTGTGTGTCGTAACAGGCGACCAGGGTTGGCGTCAGGAAGGGCATCCGGACATAAAACATTGCCTCAAGAAAAAGCCAAACCCCTGCATAGCAGGGAAAAATGGCTGTAAAAACGGTCATATATATATATATCCTGGTGTTGGCGTAGTGGTTAGGGTAGCGGCTTGGGATCCAAAAGGTCCTGAGTTCAAGCCCCGTTGGCCACTTGAATTAATACACACCAGGAGGTTGACTCAGCCAGTCATCCTTCTGAGGTCGGCAAAGTGAGTACCAGTGTACTGGGCCCGGTGTATGTCCCGGTTAAAATAGGTGTACTATATCCCTGTGTCGTAAGAGGCGACCAGGGTTGCGTTAGGAAGGGCATCCGGCGTAAAAGCTGTGCCAAATCACGATGCGGATCATACGGATGATCCGCTGTGGTGACCCCTAACAGGAGCAGCCGAAAGAAGAATACACACACACACACACACACACACACACACACACACACACACACACACACACACACACACACACACACACACACACACACACACACACACACACACACACACACACACACACACACGAGGTGGAAAGAAAACAGGTCAACAATCTGCCCATGATGTGAATAGAGCACACCCGGTTCCCTTGTTTCATCTGCGAGTAAAATCCAAAATGGAGCCAGAGTTTTCAAATACAATTTATCCATGGAATTATCCGTTTGAGTTGTTTGCAAACTCATTTTGATATTTGTCATGCTGAGTGGCTCAGATAGGTTTGTGGTATAAAAGACAACCAGAAAAAAGCACCTGGTGTCTGAATTTGACAAATGAGAGTTCGTTACAAGGAGCTTCAACACAGGAGGCCATTCAGTCAATCAAGCCCTGCGTAATGCTTTGTCCATGCTCTATCTTTTTAAATGCTGTACGTCAAGAGCAAGGAAGCGGCAGGTTGCCGTTTTTAAAGGCTTTGATATGACCGAGATGGCGTTCGAACCGCCGACCTCCCAGACTCAGAGCAGCCACTCAAACCATAAGAGAGTTTGGTTAAAAAGGACATATCTGTAAGCAGGGTACACATGGCATTGCCAATAGTTACAAACATATTTGAGAAAATTGTTGTGCACTTAGGTCACAGTTAAAGGGAAAGCAAACAAAAACATTTTTTGCAAATCCGACATTTCTTCCAATCAGCAAGACTCCAAACATGACATGGACAGATTTGTCAATAGTGTATTTAACCAAAGAAGTGAAGTCACACTTACCCCCCCCCCCCCAATTCTACAACGCCCAACTCCATCCAGAGAAAAGACACAACGATTCATATCCTGCATTATAGAACTTAATAAAAATCAAGAAACACTTATAAAAGCAATATCTTTGAAATGACAAATCGGGTTCTCCAAATTGGTAAACAACAACATGAAAATGGTGCCATATTTGAAGGTGAAAGGAAATGTACTGTCAAGGATAATAAATAAAGAAATAAATAAATAAGAGGGGCAAAGAGATATCTTAAACAACTGGCACCTGGTCAGGAAATAAAACCTTTAAATGCAAGATTTAAAAGAGAAAAACAAAATAAAAGGTATTTGAAAGGAGGTTAGGAATGACCAAGACACTAAACCTAAACACCTCAGCCTCAGGTTGCAATGAGCATTGTGTGGAGTTGAAGGTTGGGTGGTGGAGGGAGGGATTAGAAATCAACCGACTAACTTCATTTTATTGACCATTTTGAAGGAAATAAATAAATAAAGATGGGGATCCAATAATTGGTCGAAGTTTGGAATGAAGGATCATTCTAAGCATATCAAGTCTACCTTAAAGATTAATTTGGGACATGTAAAGCATGTTTCTCCCTCACAGTGGGTGGGTGTTTTGTGATGCTCATGCAATATAAATCACGTTTTTGGCTCAAACTGAAAATTTAAAACCATATCACTCCATCAAGCCTGTATAAAAATACACGGGTGACAATTGTGCCAACACAATACCAGTCATATACACTAGGGAGATTAAGCTTTAATTATGAGGGCATGTTGAAAAGTAATGGCTCCTATTCTTTTTTCTCTACGAGTGGACCTGTTCGTCCACTGGACCAAATTTTTATTGGTTTTCATGGCCTTGTAGCATCCCCATCTGCCGTATTGCTTGAGCATTAGCGTGCTTTTCACCAAGCACAGATGTGCTTGGGCCAGGATACGTTCATTATTATTATTATTGCTAAATGAAAAGCATGATCGTAAATATATGCTGTTACAATGTTATCCTTTTGTTATTTATTTTGTGCTTTGACTGCCATGCCACAGGATGACGTATTAAGCTGCTCTAAACACCTGAACATGGCATGCGTTTAAAACATGGGAATTCTTCTGGGTTCTTTGAAGTTAATTAGCTTGATCAACTCAGGAGATTATGATGATCATTTTAGTGGATTACATTCCACATCAGAACGCTTCAGTAGAATTCCACAAAAAAAAAAAAAAAAAAAAACATGCCTCACAAAGATACAACTCATCCATTTATAGCAGATAACACGTAAAAAATATTCAAATTAGACAGACACTAACATCAAATCTTTATTCTACCATGGAGCACATTTATTTCCAAACATAATCACCACTGCAATCCACATGGTCAGGTCAGGTATGGGAGCATGCGCCGGAGCAGCGCATCGCTGAGTCCTCTTTCCGCCGGTACTCCAGCGGCCACCGTCTGGCCATCCCCGAGGCAGATGCCTGGCCTATCCCCCATCTTGAGATGCTGATATCAAGTTGTGGTCACTTTGGCACATTCCAACGTTCAAGTAGTTTTGTGATGCCATCACAATAGAACTGTGTGCCCTGCTGACTTAACAGCACTTCACAGCAGCCTTGATATCATCAAAAAAAAATAAAAAATAAAAAAAAAATGTTCTCCACGGTGTTCCTCAAATTTGGGGAAAAGATGAAAATCTGACGGTGCTCAGTCAGGGGTGGTGATCCTTTGTGGCAGTACGCCATTGACCATGTCTTACTCTCAGGATTGTAATGGTGCACCCACCTCTCATCCCCAGTCAGTCATCCCAACTCTCATCACAGCATTGTCAATGCTGTGCTTCACTCTGCCATCTTGACTCACATAGCCATCCATCCATTCCATTGGGACCATACTCTGCACAGAGCATCGGTGCTGCTGAAGCAGTCTTCTGGGCAAATGGGCACAATCCTGGCTGGGTCAACCACTCCGACACAGGATACTTGAATGGCTCAATCATCCCAGCAAGCTGGTACTCATTTTGCCGACTTCGGAAGGATGATAGGCTTAGTCAACTCCAACTGGTATTAATTCAATGGCTGAGCAGGATTTCAACTCAGGATCCGAGGATCCCAAGCCCATCACCCAAACCATTAAGCGAACACCAGGCATACTAACAGACTAGAGACATGTCAGAATTACAGGACAATACTTCAAAACCAATGGCAAAAATAACTGAAGTATGGACTGTGCTTTGTTTCATTTGAATATCTTTACACGTTTTGGAGAAAAAGAATAGGAGGCATTATTTTTCAACATACCCTCGTAGGAACACGTTTGACTTCTGTTCACACAAACTTAGGGAAGTTTGCAATTTGAAACATAACGTGGCAAAATGTCAGTCTTGTTCACATGTGCACATGCTTAATGGCCCATATTCCCAGCTTTCTGCAAGGCCAGCAAGGCAAAGATTTTGATCCAAGTGGTCCACAAACTCATTGACCAGGCCTGATAATCGACTGAAAGGGAAAAATAAAAATAAAATAATTTGAAAAAAAAAATAAATTGTAATTTGTTTGGGGTGCCAGCTCGCCGACTCATCGCAAAAGACCTTTAATGTTCACATCCTTTAACACTTACAAACTAATGCTGTGGGACACCCTATTTAATATCCACTTTGCAGGGCCGGATTTAGGGCAGGGCCCACAGGGCCACGGCCCAGGGCCCCGCGCCTCCCAGGGGCCCCGCGAAAATGCAAAGATCACAAGAAATTCTGCTATTTCCACCCTTTTGTTTGTTTGTGAAAAAAATCGAGTTCGTTTGTGTAAATGGTCAGTGAATCACGAAACAAATACTCAATATCCCTGTTAATTTGGCATCTGTTTGGTTATGTTTGTCATTTATTTTACATCTTTGAACTTACTTTTTTCCTTTCCACTGATCATAAGAGCGCAATCTTAAGGTCTTCCACAGAAATAGGTCACACGAAAAAAGTGAGGGTTTTCCCAATCCCAAAAGCTATGGCCGTCTCGATTTCATTTTTGCAAAATTACATGCCCGCCCTGAATCTATGTTTGCTATGTACTGCGCAGGCGTATTGCTGGGGTGGTTATACTATAATTGTGTAATTCAAGTTTACACACCGGATAATATTTTATTATATTTATAAGGTGTGTCTCGGTGGCAGAGTGGTAAGGTTGCTGGCTGGTCACCTCAATGTGGATTCAGCGGAGTGGGTTCGAATACTACCGGTGGCATATGTAAATCATGTGTCATGGCCGAGACACGGTGGTTTCCTCCTGGTTCTCCGGTTTCCTCCACCAGAGAGACACACCTCGCAATAATAATCTGAGCCGTGGAGAGATACTCGACAAGCCCAAGGCTTATCAATCCACATTAATATATCTCGATTATTATTATTATTAAGGTGTGTTCGGTGTCAACTGCTGAAATATTGCTTTCTATTGTAGGAACTGCCTTTGTGTGGACCTGGTTGAGCCATGGCGGAACGTGAACGCGATTGAGGAAGAAAATACCAGTCTGGTGCGGCCAAGCGAACGGAACAAGCTACCCAAAATTACAAGTTGGCTTAAGAGTACAACAGCCACAGTCGGGTTATACAATGAACAGGATAGCAACGCGAAGAAAAACATAGCTACGACTACGTCAGCATTATCTGCTGTTGGCCCTGCTTCCTTGTTTCAGTGCTGCTGATGCTAGCGGTGATAAAAACTCAAACGATTCTGCTTCAGAATGTGGTTCAGAAGTAGACAGCGAAACGGCTGAAGTTTATGAAAAAGACATTGGCCTTGGCCAGACCAGCTACCAGAGAAGTTCCAAAACTACTGGATCGAGAAGGATAGTGCACAATGTTGTAATGTCGACAGTGACTACAAGAACTCCGCTGTCCATGATGGAAATAAAACTTGTCATTGTACAAAAAATTTGTTCAGTAGAAAACATGTTATCTGGAGAAGAAATCGATCTCAGTTGGTTGTGCTATTCTGAAGAGACCGGCCATCTGTTCTGTTTTATTTGAAGTCTGATGTCACCCATGTCAAACACTAAAAGCCGGTTTACATCCGGGTTCCAAGATTGGAAACACGCTTGGGAGTCGATAGAAGGACACAGTAATTCAGATCAGCATAAACAGGCAATGTCGAGCCTGGCCAGCAGAAAATCATTGCAAGGCCGCGTTAACGCTGGACTAGTTTGTCAGTATGAGTCAGAACAGCACTACGACGGTGTGTGGATGCCCTCATGTTTCTATGTGAACGTGGCCTGCCCATCCGAGGTGACGACGAGGTGATTGGTTCGGAACATAACAGAAATTACCTGGGAGTGATGGAGCTTCTGAGCAAGTCCGACACTTTCCTTGCGGCACATCTCCATAAAAATGCCAACAAAGGGAGCGGTAACGTAAACTACCTCTCATCGACAGTATGTAACGAACTAATCAATGTGTTGGGTAGAAAAGTTCTGAGTGCCATTGTAGCGGAAGTTCGGAGGGCCAAATATTACTCCATATCGGTGGACTCCACTCCAGACGTGTCGCACACTGACTAGCTATGTCTAACCATCCACTACGTGTTGCCAGAGGGGCCAGTAGAGCGTTTCTTGACATTCGTGCCCTTACTGAATCATACCGGAAAGGAGATCGCAGACGTAGTTCTTGATTTTCTCCAAACGAACAAAATTCCGATCTCTGACTGTCGCGGTCAATCGTACGACAACGCCAGCAACATGTCTGGAAAATACCGCGGCGTCCAGGCGCACCTAAAAAGTCGTTGCGAATTCGCCCAGTTTATTCCTTGCATGGCTCATTTTCTCAACCTCATCGGGACGTGTGCTGCTGAGTGCTGCATGGCTGCTGTGACTCTGTTTGGTATCGTTCAACGGCTGTATGTTTATCTTGTGAAGTCAACCTATCGTTGGCGCAAACATCGTGATGCACTGAAACACATGCCAGTCGTCAAGTGCTTGTCAGATACACGGTGGTCGGCCCGTGCAGATGCTGTATAAGCACTGGCCAATGGATTCCAGCAAAATATCATGGTACTTGACGATCTTGCAATTGGTGAACATCGAAACGCAGAGACACTGCAGTGAAACTACTCGAATCACTGACAGAGTTCGTACAGTACCTACGGGAACGGTTCGACGACTTTGAACATATTGCTATTGATAAATGTGGTCACAGCGAGTACGAAGACGATCAGCGACGTGTTCGAAGGAGGAAGCGACATCATGATGAAGTAGACAGCGCCGATGACACCCAGTTACCGCCCAGAGAGAGATTCAGAACCACATCCTACATACCCATCATTGATCAGCTAACAACGTCACTAGGAGATCGCCTCAAGGCCTATGGAACACTCAGTCAACGTTTCTCATTCTTTTCAGAAATAACGACCATGCAGACGGATAATCTCCAAGACTCCGCTGCAGACCTGGTCAAGAGTTACCCGAACGACCTGGAACCTTCTCTGGTTTTGGAAATTGTACATTTCCAGGCATTTCTCAAGACGATGCAGACAGAAGACTCGGAAAAATTGTCTGAAACTACTATGTTTTCCACAATCCACAACTACGATATGGTGGCAGCATTCGCCAACGTGGAGATAGCTTTGCGGGTATACCTGTCAATGTTTGTCACGAACTGTACGGGAGAACGATCATTCTCAAAATTGAAAAGGATCAAGAACTATCTGCGTAGTACGATCGGCCAAGATCGTTTGGCATCGCTGGCCATACCGAGTGCTGAACACGAACTGTTCAGGAGAGTAAGTACACGTGAAACAATCGAGGACTTTGCGCGAATCAAAGCCAGGAAGAAGCTAAAAGATTCTGTAGGTTTTTAACATCTCGCAAATATATTGTAGTAATTACGCCAAAGTGTGCAATAATGCAATCATATCTGCAAAAATGACAAAAAAAATCTACATTGAGATTTGAGATGATACCATCACGTTTTGCTTTTGCGATTATTTTCTCTGTTCCGTTGTTTTCATTCCATAGTGGTGTTTCTTGTAGTTTCTGAAATACATGTTTTTACACATAAACTGTGGTTTTTTTTCTTTTGCCCAGCCTAGGTTGGTGCATTTATATATGAATACTTTTATAAGCATATATGAAGTAAAAATGGCTGCGGCCCCGAGAGGGCCCCGCGTACTGCTAGGGCCCAGGGCCCCGCAACACGTAAATCCGGCCCTGCCACTTTGTGACCTTACACCTTGCCTGTGAAGCACCAATCTGACAGTTTATAGTCAGGTTGAAAATCGAATGCAGACTTGACCAGCAATATTTGAACATTACAGAGCCAATTGCATTTCTTCAAAACAAAAAACCTGGGTCTTCTGAAGCATCATTTAAATTTTTCTTGTGTACAAATCAAGGCTCATTCAAAGTTAAGACTCGCATAGAAGCAATATTCACATTATATAGATGTAGACGTGCTCAGGTTGCTTAAAAAAAATGTATAGAAAGGGTAGGTGAGAAAAAGAGAATAAAATAGTGTTCACAAAATTATGCTTACTTTTCTGAGGATTGGGTTGGATGTGCATCCTCTGCTCCTGGGGACCTGTTCAGATTTTGGTAAATGGACCAGATAATTCCAACAGCAAGCAGCAAGGACCCAGCGATGCAAAAAGCATACGTTGTGAAATCCGGTTGATCAAACGTCAGCGGTGGAGCAATTGAAGTGCTAGGCAGATTACCGCTGCTCTCATTGCCCGACGTTGTTGGCTCCTCCACAAACGACTGCCACGTGACCATGAGTATTCCCAGGCTGAGCATTCCAATTCCCAGCACAACCAAGCAGTAGCGCACACCCAGACAGCCCTCTGAAGCCATTATGAACAGCTCTTCATGTAAAATCTGGTATTTGAAAACTGAGCATTCAGGTGCAACAGATGCCGATCAAAGCAAAAAACAAACAAAAAAAAACGTACAATTACCGAATGACCATGTCTTCAACTTCAAATGGATAGAAACATGGGTACAACTTCCAAATCTGTGCTGCAAAGCTGAACTTTCACCTCCTTTCCCTATTACTCTCTCTGCACGATGCCTTGGTCAAACAGCAAAATCGAAGAGTAAATTGCCTCTTCAACACGCTTTCTTCCTCTGATTCATGCTTCACACTTGCAATACTTTTTCCAGGTCTTTGATCCTGTGGAAAGAATGAAATGTCAATTATTAATTTCAACTACGATCAGCAAAATGCTCTCTGATAACACCATTGATGTGAAAGTCACTCATGAAAACCAGTGTGAAATAAAAGAAGAAAAAGAGCAATCAGAGATTGCTTCAACAGAGAGAAAAAAGAGCAATCAGAGAATCAGAATCAGAGAAACAAACCAAACAGACCCAAATGCAATAACCTCTCCTTTGGTGAGGAGAGGGTATTGTAACAAGGTAACATCCAGAAATAATACAATTGAGCCTCAACAAGTTAACGTTTTAATCACAGCTTGCATCCATTTTAATGCTCAAGATTTGAATTTCACATTCCCAATGTGGAACAGATTTCAGGAGGCATGGCTGCAATGATGTCACATCACTTTGGATTGCAATTCCGATCCACCATTTTGGTTTGGCATGATGGCATTGGCAAAGTTATTTCTATGACCGAGTCCCTAATGCAGAGCATAGATGGCTTATCTGAAGGTAGAGATTCTTATGGCTCGAAGAAACCCAATTTAGCTGAACATATCAAGTCGTGGTCAAGCAAACAATATCCGACATTATCAACCATTTTGTTCTAACAATCTGCTCTGTGATTAAGCAAACATGAAAACCTACAAATCAATGGCATCTCACACTTTGTTTGCTAATGGGGTGGAAGAAGTTTCTGTGAAAACCTGGAAAGAGGAAAAAAAAATTAAAAAAAAAAAGAAATAAAAGTTTTTCCTTCCAAGAAATGGCAATCATCTTGTACGTACTGTTACAGAACACCACGACATAAGGTTTATCACCATCATCTTAAAATGCTTTCACTTAAGATTCCTTATTTTGCCAAAATAGTGCAAATTGGATATAAATGTTTTTGTGTATATTTATTCCCAAACGAAAAATTATTTAAGAAACTTTCACATTTTCACAAACTAAGAAATAGCATTTAGAACATACAATTTCTTTTTTGTTAATTCTAAAAATAAAAACTTATTTTTCTGAAGTTTGAATGCAAATACACAAAAAAAAAAAAGTTTCCAATTTAAGCTCTGCAAAATTTTAGGAGTGCACAAAACATTACAATTGAAGCCTCAAGTTGCAACGGTATCCATTTTGTTACAACCAATATATGAATTCCTGTGGTCCTTTGAAAATGATCTTGTTTCACTTCAATGTGCACCGCTCCTTCCCAATTCCATATCCAGGCGATGCACAACGCCATCGCCGGGTGCCGAAGGAAGAAAGTACTCAGTTTTCACTCCGTTTTTTTGTTTGTTACTTGGCGAAATCTTGGATTTTGTCAAGTATGTTGGTCTGTTTCGTTTGTTTGTTTGTTTGTTTGTTTGTTTGTCCGGTCGTCTACAGCCCAAACGGCTGGACCAGTCGTTCTTAAATTTTTACACCTGATAGGCAATCCACCTGAGACGGTCCGCGTCCAAATCGGACAAAACGTCACGACGTGACGTCACACGTGAAAACACATTTTTGGACATAACTCTGTGATCGGAAGTCATAGCGACTTCCAGTTGACGCCAAATTAAACTTCATTCAAATACCTAAATGATTACCAAATGCATCTTATTACAAAGTACGCATAGTTTTCGCAAGCGTATGACAAAGTTTTGCCCATTGACGTCATTTAAAAAAATATATTTACGCTTGTGTGCAGCCGAAACTACTGAAGCAATCGTTCTCAAATTTTAACACGTGATAGCCAATCTTGCTGAAATAGTCTGGGATCAAATCATGTCATAATCACACTTAATGTCATGACGTTACGTCAAAAAAAGGTGAACACAAGCTTTTGAACATAACTCAGTAACCGGAAGTCGTAGCGACTTCCTGTTGATGCCAAAACAAACTTCAATGGAATATCTAAATGTTTTAAAATGCATGTTAGTACAAATTATGGACAGTTTTCGCAAGCGTATGACGTCAAAGTTTTTAGCTATTGGCGTGATTAAAAAAAAATTCTATTTGTTCTACAGGTCACAATTCTTATCTGATTTGGATGAAATCATAACAGCTGATAGAAATCCAGTGCAAAAAAGATATGTGACTTTTGGCGATGTTCAAGACCAGGATCTGGATTCTGCATCACTTTATATTATCGCCTATTATAAACCAATGGGTAATTTTGTGAATTACACATGGCTATTTCTCAAACAGTTTTGCACTTATTATATTGAAACTTGTACTGTCTATTTATGCATGTAATATTAACATGTGTACAAAGTTTGATCGAAATTGACCCAAGGTCAAGGTCAGGGTCACTCAAAACATGAAAAACACACATATAAAATACATTTTTGTTTTACAACATATTTCAAACCTGATAATGGGATCGTAAAGCTGGATGAAAAGCAATGCTCCTAGGTATTTTCAAATATTTTCTACGATCAGAATGAAGGCAACAAGCACCGATAAGTTGTTGAATGTCACATGATGGCTTTAAATGAGTTGTGAAAATTTTCAATCTGCTGCCGTTACCATGACAACACGCGCCAGATAATTGTTATTTGTGACATCGCGTCATTTTATTAATGTATGAACAAATAAACACCACACATTCCATGATATTACAGCTTGGGCCACCACACAGTAAGGTCAACCAATTCGCCAAGTGTCGTGCCAAGCACGATTTTTCATTTGTTTGTTTGTCCGGGAGATATTTCAGCCATCCTTTGAGCTAGGAAGCTACAATTTGGGGACAAAAGTGAAGATGTGCTTTGACCAAAACAGTATTTTTTATTTTTTGATTAAATCCAACAATTGATTACTTAATTATGATAGAAAATAAATAAGTAATAAATAAAACTCATCTGGGCAATATCTCAGGCACCCTTTGAGCTTGGAAACTGATATTTCAAGACTGTGAACAATTGATTTGGCTATAAAGGGCATTTTTGATTTATTGATTAATTAATTTTCAAAAAGTTAGATTCGGATGAAACAGTGGTGGTTTTTGGGATGCGATTCGCCAATTAAGAAATCAACTATTCCTTATTGATTTAAATTATACAATTAATCAATTATTGTGCACCGCTCCCTCCCAATTCCAACTCCATGTGCTGTAAGGTAGCTTCGGTGCCCCGGCCACGTCACGTGCCGGAGGATTTGTTATTTATTTATTTGTCATGGGGCCGTGCACTATGAATGTAGCACTACTTATTTAAATTTGTTTTGGGTTAAAAACCTTACTAAAGTAGAGGAACAAGTTTACACTTGAACATGCATAAAAATGCAGCTAACATTATCAACCAGGGGTGCCCTTTTAATGGTGCTAGTCATCATCATCATCCTCACTGTCACCACGACTACTACTATGACCACCACCAATTATACACCTGGCCATTGGGATGTCAGGCCTGGCCACTCTGGTCACAAAAAAAAATTCAGTCTTTTGTGACCAAAGTGGCTAGGCCTGACATCCCAATGAAGGTGGCAGAAATTTGCAACTTGGTCCTGGGGTGATGGTGAGAACTGGCCTTCTCTTTGTGAAAGACACCGTGGAATATTTCACCTCAAATAACAACCAGTGCTAGCAGAAGGGTCCTCTGACTCAATGGCCTGAAAACAGATGGCACACACATTGATGAAACACCAAACATGTGAAACACCATGATGACAATTAAAAGATGGGTCAGGATTCAAACAGCATAGACACCACAAAGGCAAGTGTGCATGCCTCTCTCGAAACTATGCTGCCAGCTCCAGTGGCACTCAATCGTAGGATTGAAGGCAATGGTTAAGCATTTAAAACTGCTACATTTATGAGTACCCAGGCTGTGTACACTCTAACAGTGCAATGCTCTGTCGCCTAGACCATCCTGTACAAGACGGGCATTGCCCCAGGACAGTTGAATGGCGATTGGTAGAATTGAAACTGTGCATAGGAAAACTCATCCATCCCATGAGGCAAGTTTCTCCACATAATCACAAATGCATGGAACTCAAAAGGCAATTGCAGCAGCAGTGAAGGTAGCACAGGTGTATCAATTGAGCATTCATCATAATGGATCTGTTCAAGCCACAAGGAGAGCAGTGACAAGAACATGGAGATCTTTACCCTCTTTCTTCAGGAAAAACAAAAATACTAAATATTTTTTAAAAATCAAAGCAGAGGCTGTGGAGCTTGCCATAAAAGTTGGAAAAAAAACGTCACAAAGTCCTAAAACACAGGAACATGTTATTCTTAAAGGGAAAAATATGATCAAGGGAATCACATATTTTGAAAACCAGATGAATACACAAATCCTTATCTGAAAAACCACAATGCCATTTCTGCAAGGAGAGTGAAAACACTTCGTTGTTGAATAATATTCCTCACAATGTCTGTGCTTGTAACCATGAAAATAAGACTCGTTTAATTTGAGGGAGTCAGTGACTAATCCATCCTCATGGATGAGATCATTCCCCCAGAATTGGCACATTTTAGTACGACTTGTAATACCCCCTCCCACAGGGAGTCTCGCTCTGATATTATATACACACACACACACACACACACACACACACACACACACACACACACACACACACACACACTATATATTATTTCCGAGTTTGTGTTTTCGTGTCACGCTATCTTCGAACTTTGTTCTGCGCTCCAGTAACGTGATATTTGGCTTACATTATGTCAAAGACCATATGAGGTGCATGGTACAAAAAAAAAAAAAATGGTTCTGAAACAGTGAAATCGTATTCCACTTATTGCATTAAAGTAAAATTACTACTGATACTCTACATCAGTTCCTTTCTCAAACACACCCACCCCAACATGTCGCGCAGAATGCGGGTTATGCTAGTATATATTATTTCTGTTAAAGTCTGCGTGTAATTTGACGTATCTCCTCCAAAACTCCCAGACGGATTGTTACCACTTTCGGCATGCGGGTGCTCTGTGGTCTAATGAACAGCTTGGGCTATGTGAGATCGCACCAGACAGACACGTTTGGGAAATTTTGGGCGATTTTCTAATTTTTACGTTCGTTTGCATGGCGACGTGTGACGTCACCGCTGAGAGGCGTAATTCCGTCATGACATCGGTCATTCGCTGACATCATTACATCTGTCGTTGACAGACCGTCACCACAGAGAAGCGTAATGCCACTCCTAGAAAACAGCATCTGCAATGTAAAACCCTCTTCTGCACATGCTGACTACCTCAGGTGATTTTCACACAAAATGTAACAAGAAACATTGTATTTAAAGTAAAGATTTATTTTAAAAAAAAAAATATTATTTCTGTTGACGTCTGCGCGTAATTTGACGTTTCTCAACTGCAATCATTACCTGTGTTGTGTCTTGCGTGTGTGATCTTCAAATTAAAGCGTCCAGCGGTGTTTGATCGTCAGATGTGCGCCAAAAAGTGCCGTTCATTGAAATTTGCATTATGATTCTCGGTCAACCTCCACTGCTCCTGTTCAGTCTAGGGCTAGGCCTATATAATGTTAAACTTGCCCCATCAGATGCCAATCTTCCAGTCACACTGCAGAGGAGGCAATTTCCAGTCAGACTCGCATACTCGATGACCATAAACTAATCCCAGGGCCAAACATTTGACAAACTCGGAATATACCTCCCAGCCCCCCCCCCCCCCCCCCCCCCGTGTCCTCCCATGGCCAACTATATGTTGCATTTTCATGTGCAAGAGGTTACTCCTATATATCTATCAAAGTGGACAATAATTCCTCACAATGACTATTCAGCAACAAGACACTCACCCAAAATGTCATCTACAGGGAGGTCCTTTAGAAAACTAAGGACAGGTAACCATAGTGCATCACATCCCTAATGACACCCTCCCCAGCTTCCCATAACAACTATTATGCCTCATCCATCTTTTGCCACCCATTCAACTCCGTGCGGAACACGGGTATATGCTAGTATATATTTAATGAGTTCCTTTACAGGGACAAAACAAGAGGCCCTTCACCCCCCTTAAGCCTGTGCAATGGTTGCCAACATATGGCTGTTTGTCCATGCTCCAACCATTGTAAAATGCTGGGCGTTAAGCAAGGAATCAGCACGTACTGGGTCAAGATCTTTAAAAGTCTTTGGTATGACTCAGCTGGGGTTCAAACCACCAACCTCCCAGACTCAAATCCTCAGATCCTCTCACCATTACACCACCGATGGTAGAATATAAAAGCACATCGTGGTTTGGAACTTCATAATGTGGATGTCTTGCCAAATGGAGCCCTTCATAGTATCTCATATGCCATCTTCCTCAATTTCCCATGTGAGGTTGCAGAGAAATGCCACCTTTTATGGACACATTCCCACAAGTTTGAAAAGAGAAACCTTTGTTTGAATTGTGTGGTGACACCAGTCACCAGCTAATATGCCCAATGGAAGGATATTTCTGCTTTAAGATAGATAAGTCTGAAGACGATGATGGTTCACGAGCGGTATTTGACGATGTCGATTGTTTCAGAAGTCAAGGATGAGACAATGTGATAATGTTTGACCAAGTTATAAAAATAATCAACATGATGTGGTACGAGTGACAGGTTATTTGCTGTAAAATGTCAAAAACCCGGTTTCGTTCAACAACTTTGAAAATTTGACCTTTGCATAACCTTTAAAGGTCACAAAACAATGTTGTGGACATTAAAATAAGGAAACAGGATACATGCTATGGCTTCATGGAGTTAGTTCGTCGAAGAAGGTCGAAAACCCGGTTCTATTCCCATAACTTTGAAAATTTGACCTTTGTGAACTTTAAAGGTCAAAGGTCAAAGGTCAAGGATTATGACCTTTGGTGCAAAACTTCCTCTGGAACATTCCAGGAACAATATAACGTCATATAGGCTATATGGCATTTCACACTCCTCGGATTATCCATACTTTGATGAAATCAGCGTAAAAAACAAACTTGAAGGGGCGCCACGGGCAAGGTGTTCGAGATAGAGAAAAATGGTTTCAAGACTTTAGGTGGGGAATGACCTCAAGATTATGCATTAAAAAATTTTGTCATCCTAGCTCTCAAAGTTTGGGTGGTCGTCTGATTTTTATGTCAAAATTCGAAATTTTCTAAGTTCATGACCTTGGGAATAAAATGAAAAAAAAAAAATCGAGTTCCGTGGGGCTATGCAAGTGCCATTGGGCTAACCAAATACCGAAACCCCTGCCAGATTCGACAACCCCCTCGGAGAAGATGGATTTTTATGTCAAAATCGCAATTTTCTAAGTTTATGACCTTGGGACGAAAATGAATGAAAAAAAAAAAAAAAAAAAAAAAAAACGAGCTCCGTGGGGCTATGCAGGTGCCATTTGGCTAACCAAATACCGAAACCCCTGCCAGATTCGACAAACCCCCGAGGAGAAGATGCAAATTGAAATAGACTACCCCCTAAAAACACAATTCGCAATTTTCTAAGTTCGTGACCTTGACCTTGGGACGAAAATGAAAAATAGAGCTCTGTGGGGCTATGCAGGTGCCATTGGGCTAACCAAATCCGAAAACCCCTGCCAGATTCGACAAACCCCTCGGAGAAGAAATTTATGTCAAAATCGCAATTTTCTAAGTTCCTGACCTTGTGACGAAAATGAATAGGGAAAAAATAAAAAAATTTAAAAAAAAAATTAAAAAAAACGACCTCCGTGGGGCTATGCAGGTGCCATTGGGCTAACCAAATACCAAAACCCCTGTCAGATTCGACAAAACCCCTAGGAGAAGATGCAAATTGAAATCGGCTACCCCCTAAAAACACATGTTGGGCGGACCATGCCCATTTTCATGAAAACACAACTCGATCATGATATAAACCTCCCACCAAAATTTCATCAGGATCGGATCAAAACCTACGGAGCTATGCTTGGGACAGACAGACAGACACACAACAATAACGAATATAGTGGTCACTTATATTTTTCGTGAATCGTGAACCAATGAGAGGCAAGTCGTTGGACATGGACAATCAACTTGGTGTATTGTAGCTTTCTTGACCCAATTTCTTCTTCATTCAAGGAGTGGGATGTGAACAGTATAATCTGGCCTTGGCTCCAATGGATCCATGTTGGTTGCCCAGGTTGTTATTCTTACATTTCATGGACATGACCAGTCAATTCTCATCATCATATTATAATGAAGCGTTTGTGTATGTGATATAAATACTGAAATGTGCCCTTCCGACCCGATAGATGCATCATGGTGGTTAAACGTCACGGTGCATTTTGGTTGATTATTACACCCAACCGCAAACTCACTTCCTAGTTGGCGAGGCAGTAAAGCAGAGGTAATGTTCTCGTATAGCAGGACAGACATCACTTCTCACAGTTCGTGCAGTTTCGACTGTTATGGGATAGGAACTGTGCTTTTCTGCTTTACCAAGCCCGGAGGTACAAAGAGCATTTAAGCCTACAAGGTTGCATGGTTACAGGTAAACTATTTTGTGGTGGGTCATCCTGACAAGCTCAAATAAGAGCAACACCATAGTCAATGACTCCACAATCCTTTGCTTTTGACCTTAGAACCAGTCGAATATGTAACGCTGAAGCAATCTGTGTAGGAGGCGAAGCTGCGTGCATGCGATCATGACATTTAACCACCATGATGCATCTATCAGGTCGGAAGGGCACATTTCGGTTTATTACTACACCTGACCACAAACTCAACTCTTGGTGGGCGAGGCAGTAAAGCAATGATAATGTACTCACGTAGCAGGACGGACATTACTTCACAGTTCGTGCAGTTTTGTCTGTTATGGGATGGGACAGGAACTGTGCTTTACTGCTTCACCAAGCCAGGAGGTCCTAACAGTAATAATAATAATAATAATAATAATAATAATAATAATAATAAGCCAAACCCACGCTCTGCACGAAGTTTCGAAAGTGAGGGTCCGTTAGGATGTCAATATATCATTATTAAAAAAATTATTAAAATTAACATTATTAAAAAATTTATCGAATTTCTTTATATACAATGTTTATTGTTACTTTTTTGTGTCAAATTCACCTTCTGAGGTAGTCAGCATGTGCAGAAAAGGGTTTTACATTGCAGATGCTGTTTTCTCAGTGGCAATATGCCTAATAGCGGTGACGGTCTGTCGACGACAGATGTAATGTCAGCGAATGACCGATGACGTCATGACGTCATGACGCCTCTCAGCGGTGACGTCACACATCGCCATGCAAACGAATGTAAAAAATTAGAAAATCGCCAAAAATTCCCAAACCTGTCCGTCTAGTGCGATCTCACATAGCCCATGCTGTTCATTAGACCACAGACCACCCGCATGCCGAAAGTGGCGACAATCCGTCAGGCAGTTTCGGAGGAGAAACGTCAAATTACACGCAGACGTTAACAGAAATAATATATAGAATAATAATAATAAAATTATATATACTAGTGCGGGCCTGTAGGTGCGTGCCCGTAGGTGCAGCTTCGTTCCTTCACTCTCGTAAACGACGACTGGATTGGGGCTTATTTCAATTAGATCGGACGAACCGTATCATAAATGGCCATAACTTGGGAAACATACTCAGGTAGTCAGCGTCAATTGTGACGTTATATCAAACGAAGAAGAAGAATTGTGACGCCCCCACCCCTCTCCCCAAGTCTCGCCCCTCCTCTCCTCTCGAATTGTGATGACCCCCCTCTCTCACCCCCCCTAAACCTTGGGATTAATTAATAATTTGAACAATTAATTCAAACCTTGGGATTAATTAATAATTTGAACAATTAATTCAAACCTTGGGGAAAAAAAACAGCTTTCAAACCTTGGGAAACAGCTGAAATGGATGAAGAACGATATCAAACCTTGAAAAGGCACATTTTCCCTAGCGTCAATTGTGATGTCATAGCAAACGAAGAAGAATAATTGTGACGCCCCCCTCTCTCTCACCCCCCTCTCTCTGTAAATTTATTCACAAATGTCTACCAAGCACAACAATTAATTCAAACCTTGGGAAAAAAACAGCTTTCAAACCTTGGGAAACACTTGGGAAGCAGCTGAAATGGATGAAGGACATCAAACTTTGAAAAGGCACATACTCAGGTCCCAGCGTCAATTGTGACATCATATCAAAAAAAAAAAAAGAGGAAACATTGTGACGTCATTCGTGACGTCATAGCACAGTCTCCAGTCATTGGTTGGCAGATAAATGGCCGTAACTTGGGAACCGCTCGTCAGATTCATATCAAACCTTGAAAAGGCATATCCATGCAGCCCCGGCAATATTCCTGGTAAGTTCCAATCGGATTGGACCGGTGGTCGTCGAGAAACGGCGGTCACACACACACAGCTGGAATTATAGATAGATATATAATTTTATATCTATACTGAAACGCAAAAGAAACTTACCACCTTTTAAACCTTCAAATATCAACAATAACACTGCGTGTAGTAAATGTGTGAACAATCGTGTCCTCACTGTCAGATAAAACGGTCACGGATGGTTACTTGAACCTTCAATGGTCACTTCATAGCACAGCTGTTAAACAGCCGTTTTGACTGTCAGTGATTAGCCAAGGGGTACGGGATGATTTTAATGACCTGCACGTGATGTCTTGATATTGGCTTTAAAAAGGCCAGTGCAAAATGGGCATTTCAATCAACATGCCACGATTGTCAAGGGATCAACGGCAGTGTGCCTTGGGCATACTGCAAGGTGGATTGAGCTACCGTGAGGTGGCACGTCGCCTTGGCTGTTCACACCAGACGATATCGGCCCTGGTGGACAGAGACACCCTCCACAACTCTGCAGATGACAGACCTCGATCAGGGAGGCAAAGAGTCACCACTGCAAGGCAGGACAGGCAGATGGTCCTCAGTCAGATGGCTTCAGACATTGAGGACTGAGTGGGACAGAATCCAGCAGCAATCCATCCAAAGACTGGTAGGCAGTATGCGCCGACGATGCACTGCCTGTATCCAAAACAATGGTGGCCACACGCACTATTGAAAGGGGACTGACATTGCACCCTGTGCTGTTCTGTACTGTAGAACAAACTTATGAGATGGTGGGTGTATCTTGGTCAAAAACCTGACATGTCATCAATAAAATGCCAATGTTTCAATCAGCAATTGCTGGTTTGTTTTGTTTTGAACCGTTACAATTTTATTACATTTCAAACAAGTGGCAAGTTTCTTTTGCGTTTCAGTATAAACATTACTAAAATTCTCATCCTGTATGTATGTATGCATGTTCCTGAAATAGCCAAAACAGTACATGATCGCGCAAAAAATTTTGGCCTACCTTACTCACCATTGGCCTGCGGTGTGCAGTATCATTTCGTTAAAATCGGGCAACGAAAAAATTATTTAAAAAATCAATTCCCGATTCAGTCAAGTACTCTTCGGGAGAATTTGATCAATGCAAACAACCTCAGTGGTATAGTTCACTAGAGCTATCTTTTTTTTTTCTTGAAATGATTTTTTTCATCAACCGCAAGAGGGTGCATGGCAAAACTGGGTGCTGATGATGGACGTGACACGCACGCACGCATTTCAGGACGTTTTCACTTCACGGACGACTTTCTGGTGAGCGAGACGATTCTCCCCCCCCCCCCGAATGATCTGTTGGGTACCCATGTCTGTGTTTAGCTGCAAATCAACCCCCGATAACCATCTGCTCTGTCTCTTTCCTGGCATTTTTATTGATTTTGCTTTGAAATTAATTCATTTATTTACACCAGAAAATAAAATTTATTTATTTTATTATTAATAAATCATTTGTCGATTTCCAACCTGTCAGTGTTTGTCCTTTCCTTCCATTGGTCTAGCATTGTCCGAACCAAGATAGACTGGGAGGTAATTTCCAGATTTGACCAAAAATAGTCGGCACGCACCAACAGTTAAAACGCTCGGCCACCCCAATTGAAATCTAATCGAGATAACATTGGTGCTTTGCAGAGGGTGCGCTCCCCGCTCAGGTAACCACGTGACCTCAAGTTAAACGGACTAACTAGACGGTGGACACTGGAACTCGGGGTTAACTGGGTGGCGTTCATGGTTCTAAAACAACCCACCGTGCCACAATGTTAATTGTGAGCGGTGGCCGAGGTCCGGCTCTACCAAGGACAACCGGGGATTAATCCCCCGAGTGACAAGCTGGTGTCTCGGTACCCGTGGCCGCAACATTATATATCTGCACCACATGGCCAAAAGTATGCGGACTCCCCTTCTAATTAGTGTATTCTGCCACACCCATTACCGACGGGTTTAAAATCAAGCACACAGCCAGGCAATCTCTATAGACAAACATTGGCAGTAGAATGGGCCATACTGAAGAGCTGAGTGATTTTCAACGTGGCACCATCATAGGGTGCCACCTTTCCAACAAGTCAGTTCGTCAAATTTCTGCCCTGCTAGAGCTGACCCAGTCAACTGCAAGTGTTGTTATTGTGAAGTGGAAAAGTCTAGAAACAGCTTAGCCACGAAGTGGTAGCCACACAAGCTCACAGAACGGGACCACCGAGTGTTGAAGCGTGCAGCACAGAAAAATTGTCTGTCGTCAGGTGCAACACCCACTACAAAGTTCCAAACTGCCCCTGGAAGCATCGTCAGCACAAGCACTCTTTGTCGAGAGCATCATGAAATGGGTTTCCATGGCCAAGCAGCCACACACAAGCCTGAGATCACCATGCGCAATGCCAAGCATTGGCTGGAGTGGTGTAAAGGTCACCGCCATTTGACTGTGGAGCAGTGGAAACGAATTCTCTGGAGGGATGAATCATGCTTCAACTGGCAGTCCGCCAGACAAATATGGGTTTGGCAGATGCCAGGAGAACACTACCTGCCTGAATGCATCGTGCCAACTGTGAAGTTTGGTGGAGGAGGAATAATGGTCTGACGCTGTTTTTCATGGTTCGTGCTCAGCCCCTTAGTTCCAGTGATGGGAAATCTTAATGCTACAGCATACAATGACATTCTAGACGATTCTGTGCTTCCAACGTTGTGGCAACAGTTTCCTGTTTCAGCATGACAATGCTCCCATGCACAAAGTTAGGTCCATACAGAAATTGTTTGGCGAGATTGGTGGAAGAACCCGACTGGCCTGCACAGAGCCCTGACTTCAACCCCATTGAACACCTTTGGGATGAATTGGAATGCCGACTGCGAGCCAGACCTAACCGCCCAACATCAGTGCCCAACCTCACAAATGTTCTTGTGGCTGAATGGAAGCACATCTCTACAGAAATGTTCCAACATCTAGTGGAAAGCTTTCCCAGAAGAGTGGAGGCTATTATAGCAGCAAAGGGGGGACCAACTCCATATTAATGCCCATGATTTTGGAATGAGATGTTGGACGAGCAGGTGTCCACATACTTTTGGCCATGTTGTGCATCTATAATCAATATCGATATTTCTATATATCCATTGGGACCACACTCTGTACAGAGCATTGGTGCTGCCAAAGCAGTCTTGAGTGTCATGTACTCACTCTTTCCAGCGATATGTAAGGGGGAAGATTGGGGTCATTCACGTGTGCAAGCTTCCACGGTCTCATTTTTAGGTTTTTTTTTTAAATCAATTTATTTATTCATATGCAGCCTGTGGCTGCTTGGCTACATCATTTTCTGGGGGCACGGCTGTGCCGATGAAGCAATGCCCCATTATCAGCATGCTGGTGGTACTCATTTTGCCGACCTCGGAAAGATGGCAGGCAGAGTAAACCTGTCTGGTGTTAATTCAACAGAATGACAGAGGCTTGAACTCAAGACCCTCAAATCTTAAGCCAGCCACCCTAACCATTAAGCAAACAAGAGGCTTTTCAGGTGGTTTATCTATATTCTCCCCATTCATGACTGGGCCCTGCTTTTTGCAAATATGTGGAAGGGGTAATGCTTTCAGCTGGCTTTATGTCCCTTCCTTTAGGATTGACGGTAACAATGAGCTGGCAATATCACAATCACCCTGCCTCTCCTGCAGCATGATGCCACCAGCTGTGTTAATGGATGGGGCACCATGCACTGCAGACAAGTTCTGATTCCAATGAATTTTAATCTGTTAAAACTATTAAAGTACAAAGTCAAAGTGAACAGTTTCCCACACTACATTTATTGTTCCACTCTCTGAATGGAACACACCATTGTATGGGGCTTTGACGATTTGCCATCAGTGAAGTATTCCATTGCATTGCAGCATCCACTGCCATTTCTAATTCCATAGCAAAGCTGTTGCTCTCAAAATGGCCAAATTAATTGAGCATGGTCAACAGCTGCCTGCTCCTGTATACGTGTTGAAGAGTCATGCATAGCAAAGAAACGTTTCATTTTGGAAGCACACTTCTGTTGCAGCTCTAGTGGTTAAACAAAGTCTCTGGCAGCTATCTTGAAAACAAAAAAAAAAAAAAGTCAAAACAGTGAAAGTGCTCAGTCTGTTTCAATGTTAACAATTGAAAACGTTTTGGGGACACTCTGGAGCTCCTTAAAAAAAAAAAAAAAAAAAAGTTAGTCTCACCAAGTCCTAGGAAGGGGGGGAGGAAGTATGTTACCCCCGTGACTTGAGCTCTGACTATCTTTTTTCAGTTTTAATCCATGATGCTCGTTGAGGACGTCCTTTCAGCTTTATTTCTTCCTTCTACCACAAGCTTTTAATTTTTTTTTTTTTGGGGGGGGGGGGGTTGCAGCTTCATCTTCTGACTTTCATTGCACAAGATCATACCAACCAAGTCTTCTCGTCCCAAGTTCTTATGTCGATTTTTTTTTCTATGTCAACACTAGTGTCGTTTTTTTCAATCTCTTCCCGATTTCAGAATTCCTTCTTTTAGAGACAATCCATCCATCATATCATTATCATGTTTGTTCGGAAATCTTCGATCTGCATTGCTCACGTTTCGCTTTCATACATCAATACCGGTCTGATAACATTTTATGAACTCCAATTTTACAGATAATGGAATGTTTTTGTGAGTCATATCTCCACCACCGAAGGTGAAGGAGGTTATGTTTTCACCCCTTTCTGCCTGTGCGTGCAGGATATCTCAAAAAGTTGTGGACGGATCTTGATGAAATTTTGTGGACAGGTTCAGTGTTTGACAAGAACAAAGAGATTGATTTTGGTGAAGATCCGGGTCCGGATTAAACTACTCGAATTTAAGTGATTCTTCCCCATTGAGAGATTGGGCTCAAAATCTGTATTTATCTTCATCTTTTATAGAGGGGGAGGGGGGGGAGGGAAAGGAAAGAAAAATAAATAACTCAGCTTCCAACATCTCCCCTACCCCCAACAAAACAAATACACAAATATGACTGAAAAAAATTGTTTTTAGCACAGTTTGCAATACATTGCTTGCACCAAAATGGCTGCCATGGTTTTGCAAAGTGGAAGTGACCACGTGCAAGCCACCTATGTGTGTAAATTGGCTGTGGGAATCACAAAAGAAGGGCAAGTAGACCAGGGGTGTTACATTAGCAAGCAACTTGCTATCACTTCCCAAGCCAATCATTCGATCTCAATCACTTTGCAAACCACTCACCTCGTCGCTCAGCGAGAGGTGCTTCGTTATGTTAGCATTAATGGTCGCCATAATCAGATTAAAACAACAAATGAAATGTTCAGAGGCATAACCCTATTATGTATACTCATACAGTATTTGTTTGAAAAGTGAATTTCATACTTTTGTTACTTTTCATCCTAATTCATCAAAAAATACAAACGTGCAACACCCCCCAACCCCACACCAAAATGCACAGTGATAGGTCCATAGATAAGCTTGGCAGGGTGCTCCTCCTGACTCCCCCCCCCCACTCCCCCATTTATTTATTTTTCTTTTGCACTTCCTCATACTCTGTTGTCCCTGCCAACACAAATTTGTTTGGGGAAGTTGTCACAAGAGGACCAAGCAAAACTGAAAACGATGGTCTGGACTGCAGTTGCTCGAGTACAACGACAGAAATGTTTACATGGAGACAGCCATGTTGTTAAGCAGTGCCAAATACTCCATTCCGTTGAGTGCTTGCTTGAGTTCTTTGAAGCAAGCAAGCCACGTGCTAACAAAACACCCCTGGGGTGTGTTCCTTCAGCAAGTGGCTTTCCATCAGTTGCCAAGCCAGTTGTTTCATGGCAAGCAGAACATGTGATAAAGGGAGCTGCTTCATGAGCAGTAAGCAAGCCTCTTGCCAACGGAACAAGCCCACTCAAGTTAGCATAGATGGCCGTCAGTTGATGCAAAACAATTGGCGGCTACATCTTCAATTTTGCTATCACAGAGGACGGTATTGAAACACGCATTTCATACTTTTATTGTTACTTCGACTTTTCATCGCAATTTTAAAATCTACAAAACATGCAAAACCCCTCCCCCCAAAATGCACAGTGACAGGTCCATAGATAAACTTGCTGAGGGGATGGGGGAACCTCCGCTGTGCCAAGTACTCCATTCCATTGATGTACTTGCTCGAGCACTTTGAATCAAGCAAGCCACTTGGCAAGTGAAAAGCAAGCCATGTCGACTGACAAGTAGGCCAAAAACAAATATATCAGGACAGAAGAGCAAAGCGCTTCTACTTATGCAACCAAATCATTTGACCGATTGACGAGCCATTTAACCTTTTCCCCACCATCGAGCAATCTCTTCTACTGTTGCAAGCCACTTGGTCAATGCTCTGTTGAACTTTCCACTGTTTCTCCTCCTCCTCCATCTTTCCCCCCCACACACTGCCTCTTTAGGAAAGCCTCCCCAGTAGTGTTCCTAACTTCAATCAACTTTCAACAATTTAAAACATTTCTCAGCTCCATCTTGGTCTTATTACCTCAGGGAGAGGGGAGGGGCTCTTTGTTTTGGGCCCAACGCTTCCCTTGAGGCAACGATTAAAAAAAAAAAATAGAACAGGCACTTATAAGGGGGCACACCTCCACTAGGTTGAACAGCACATTTTGTATCCCACTGATATTCTGGATCTGAATCCAGACCTGAACCAAAATATAATCAGCTTATTCTTGTCACACACCTCAACATAAAGTTTTGTAAGATCACACACACACACACACACACACACACACACACACACACACACACACACACACACACACACACACACACACACACACACACACACACACACACACACACACACACACACACACGTTTTAGAACAACCCCATTTTTCCAGTTTTACTGAAAAGTTCCAGTTAAAAAAAAGGCCCTTTTCAGAGAACAAGTCATGGGTTAGTAACTGCAGCTGTTCTGCAGCAATGGAAGTAAATTAAGCCTTGAAAGTTGATGCAAACAATTCCTTCAGGTGTCCCAACTTTTGTTGATTAGTTCCAAACCCTCTGTCTGCATAAAAGCAGTGTTGGAACAGACAGTTGCTACACCCTCTGAAGCATTATTTGGACAATATTGCACTGCAGGAAGTAGTATATTGCTATCATAATGGTGAGAAAAAGGCAATTAACAAAGGAAGACAGACAGACCATTATAACCCTTAAAAGTGTCAGTCTTTCCTGCAGAGAAATTGCAAAGGAAGCCAAGGTGTCAGTGAGTACAGTTTCCTACACCATCAAAAGGCACTTGGAAACTGACAGGAAGAGGTCCGACAGACCCAAAGCCACAACACAATCAGAAGACAAGTTTCTGAGAGTCAACAGCTTGCATGATAGACTGCTCACAGGACAGCAGCTTCAAGCACAACTTAACACTGGTGGAAGTAAGGAAGTCTCAGTTTGAACTGTGAAGAGAAGACTTAGAGCTGCAGGTTTGACAGGTTGAGTAGCAGTAATAAAGCCATTGCTAAGATGGCAAAATAAGAAAAAGAGGCTTACCTGGGCCATGAAGCACTATCAGTGGACTCCTGAAAACTGGAAGAAGGTCTTATGGACGGATGAAAAATTTGAAATCTTCGGTTAATCGCGCAGGGTTTTTGTACGCCGTCGATTTGGCGAAAGGATGGTTCCTCAGTGTGTGACACCAACTGTCAAACATGGAAGAGGAAGCGTGATGATCTGGGGCTCTTTTGCTCGATCCAGTCATCAACTTACACAGTGCGAGTGGCACCCTGAACCAAAAGGGTGACCACAGCATTTTGCAGCACCATTCAATACCCTCTGGTTTACACCTAGTTGGTCAGGGGTTCATCCTACAGCAAGATAACCCAAAACATACCTCCAGGCTATGTCAGAACTACCTTGTAGAAGAAAAGAACAAGACGGTAGGCTTCAAATCATGGAATGGCCAGCACAGTCTCGAGACTTAAATGCCATCGAGCTGGTTTGGGATGAACTGGACAAAAGGGTGAAACCAAAGCAACCTACAAGTGGGGCGTTCCATGTCAAGTGCACACAATTTTCATCAAAATTCAGACACATCGTCTCAGATTTCACTCTTTTTTTGTGCAAGTGTTTGTATCCACGGTAAAACATTGTGTCAATTTTCAGACCTGGGACCCCCCCAAAATTTGGGCGCCCCCGGTTGACCCACAATCTTCCAGTGGCCATAATCACAGGTTGTAGTGGTCCGATTTGGATGATCTTGGTATCAAAATGCTCGTAAAAGCGAGATCTTTCAAATCACATAAAGTAAAATCACTCCAAAACAGTAATTAAAAAAGTTATAGTTTTGGGTGCCCTTTGACCTTGGGCCCCCACCCCCCAGCCAAACTGATGATCCCGATTTTTTTTGTGTGAGAATACCCCTTCATATACTCAAACACCTCAGCATAAATTAAAATGGGATCTCAATGGGTTCAAGTGTGATGATGGTTTTATTGTTCGGGGTCCACATATCACTAATTTTGATTCGACATTGGGTGACGTTTGCAGTCATCGTTCCAATGATGTCACCTGCTGGCAGGCGACTGCTACTACACTAAAAAGATAGAATACGTTTGTATGTATGTTTGTTCGTCCTTTATAGGCGGCCGAACCGTTGGATGGAATGAGATGAAACTTGGCATGAGTGATCCTTGGGACATGAGAACGGACATAGGGGGGTCAAGTTCAAGGTCAAAGGTCACGGGGTCAAGGTCACCGGGTCAACTCCATCCGATCGAGACGGGACCAACGCCATTCGACAGATAATCAAAATTAAATGACAGTTGATCGACGACATTCACTTCCGGTTTTCGAGTTATGACGTCATAAATTGACTAAAACGTCAATTTTTCATGTTTGTTTGTCCTTTATAGACGGCCAAACCGTTGGATAGAATGAGATGAAACTTGGCATATGTGATCCTTGGGAATGGACATAAGGGGATCAAGGTCAAGGTCAAAGGTCAAGGTCACCGGATAACGTCAATTTCTCAATTTCATCTGATCGAGACGGGACCAACGCCATTCAACAGATCACTGTACCCGCCCATGGGCGGGTACTTTGCTAGTCTACTGTACTAAAAAGATAGAATATGTTTGTATGCATGTTTGTTCGTCCTTTATAGGCGGCCGAACCGTTGGATGGAATGAGATGAAACTTGGCATGAGTGATCCTTGGGACAAGAGAACAGACATAGGGGGGTCAAGTTCAAGGTCAAAGGTCACGGGGTTAAGGGGTCAAGGTCACCGGGTCAATTTCATCCGATCGAGACGGGACGAACGCCATTCGACAGATAATCAAAATTAAATGGCACAGTTGATTGACGACATTCACTTCCGACTACCGGTTTTCGAGTTATGACGTCATAAATTGACTAAAACATCAATTTTTCATGTTTGTTTGTCCTTTATAGACGGCCAAACCGTTGGATAGAATGAGATGAAACTTGGTATATGTGATCCTTGGGAACGGACATAAGGGGATCAAGGTCAAGGTCACCGGATAACGTCAATTTCTCAATTTCATCCGATCGAGACGGGACCAACGCCATTCAGATAACTGTACCCGCCCATGGGCGGGTACTTTGCTAGTTATGTCTGAAATTGACTATATATATATATATATATATATATATATATATATATATATATATATATATATATATATATATATATATATATATATATATATATATATATATATATATATATATTGCATCATTTGCAAAAAATTGTCTATTGATTTTTAAGTGTACATTTTTTGTATAACCATCATCGAAGTTATAAATGGGCTAATCAGTTTTTGTATATTTTGCAGTAGGCATGGCGACTGAAGATCGAAAGGAGCTCCGAAAATACTGTTGCGATCCGTTCAGCTGCCATAAAACGAAACAATGAAAAGATCTTGGCAATGTGTCAAATGATATGTTGATGAAATTTTCTTCAAATGTGAAAAAAAGATGACAGACTTTGTACAGGAAAAAACTCTCAGTTGTCACCAGAGCGTATTGAAGAATCATCTTCGACCAGTTCGAAATTATCATCAGACGGTACTATCATTGCAGAATCTATTGCGACAGATGAGGACGAGGAGGTTTTTGAGCGAGAAGCAGAAGTTGACCGATTAAACGAGTCGTTATCGATGATAGGCGAAAGCCCATTCGACAAACGAAAGGCGGAAAGGAACCCAGGGTACGTTCCTGAAAAGCGAAGTAAAGTGGAAGATTCTGTGCGAAAGAAATTAGAACTAGTTGCTGGACCAAGCACTGCGGAGAAAACACAAAATCCAGCATCAAAATGTGATGAAAACTGCATGCAAGAGGTGATCAAAAGCCTGAAAGAAAAACACGTTGTTTTGAGCCGTTCAGAGCAAATACGTATACTGACAATATTTGCTGGGAATATGAGCATCAGAGGGATGATGAGTGAATTCAGTTGCTCCCAAAGAATGGCTGTGCAAGCCAAAAATTTAGAGAAAGAAAATGGTATGCTATCATCTCCAAATCCCAAACAGGGTAAAATATTGCCTGACGAAGTGAAATCCACCGTAACCGAATTTTACCGAAGTGATGAAATCAGCCGAATAATGTTGGGAAAAAAGGACTGTGTGGTGGTCAGGAATGAACATGGAAAAGACAAAATTCAAAAGTGCCTGGTACTAAACAATCTCAAGGAACTGTTTCAGAAATTTAAAGAGAAGAACCCTGGCTTGAAAGTTGGATTCGCGAAGTTCGCCATGCTCCGTCCCTCGGAGTGTGTCCTGGCCGGTTCAGGCGGTACACACAGTGTATGTGTATGTACTATACATCAAAATGTGAAACTCATGATGTTTGGTTCCAAAATGCCACAGATAGCCGAACTTCCAAGCTATCATCATGTGATAGCACGCATAGTTTGTAACCCAGCACAACCGGCATGTTATTTCAGAACTTGTGAAAGTTGCCCATCAATTGAAGACTTCAAAACCGAGCTACTGAGTGCTTATGAACTGGAGGATATTGATGAAATTCAGTTTAAACGGTGGACATCCACCGACAGATCTGAACCAAGCTCCATGGTCCTGCCTTTGGAAGAATTCATTCATCAATTCTGTGAAGAAATCAAAGAATTCATTCATCAATTCATGCGCGGTGAAATTAGTGAGACACGACTTCATTGCAAAGGCCCAATCTCAGTTTCTGAAAAATAAGAAAGACGAAATCGGTGAAGGAGAATGTCATTATTGGAGACTTCTCAGAGAACTATTCGTTTGTCGTACAGGATGCGGCCCAAGGATTCCATTGGAACTGCTCTCAAGCGACAATTCACCCCTGGATTTACTATTTCAAACCGGACGATGGCAAATTAAACCACGATTCGTTCACGATGATATCAGAAAGCAATACTCACGACGTTCTCTCAGTCCACCTCTTCCAAAGAATGCTCATTGAACATTTGAAATCTAGCTTGGGAAATGTAAAGAAACTTTACTATTTCTCAGACGGTTGCGCTGCCCAATATAAGAATTGCAAAGCCTTCATAAACCTATGTTGTCACAAATCAGAGTATGCTATTGATGCAGAATGGCATTTTTTGCCACAAGTCATGGCAAGGGCCCTTCAGATGGCGTGGGAGGTACAGTCAAACGAGAAGCAACATGTGAGCCTGCGTAGACCTTAGGACAGTCAAATTATTTCTCCAAAAGATCTTTTCACCTTTGCTGAAAATTGTTTGAATGAAATGAAGTTCGGTTATGGGATCCAAGAGGCGTATGACGAGGAAGAACGAAATCTGGAAGAAAGGTTAAAAACGGCCAAAACCATAGCTGGAACTCAAAAACTTCATGCTTTCATCCCTATTTCTGAAACTGCTCTTCAAGTACGCGAATCCAGCCTTAGCGAGGAACACCGTATCGAGTCAGCTATTTCAAAATCTACACCAACTTTTAACGGGAAACTCTCAGGTTATGTCACAGTGCACTATGATGGAAAATGGTGGCTTGCCTGCATCATGGAAGCCTTTCAGGACACTCATGAAGTGAAAGTGAATTTTCTTCATCCAAACGGGCCCACAAATAGTTTCTTTTTTTCTGACATTGAAGATCACTGCATTTTCAACATTTCTGATATACTTCTTTCCGTAGAACTAAAAACTGCTACAGGTAGAACCTACACAATCAGTAAAAAAGAAACACAGCTGTCAAATAAAACATTGGTTGGCAAAAAATCTTGACTATAATATGCTCGGAAAAACTCTTACTCGTACTAGTATTGCTTCCAGTTCCTGCTTGTGCATGTCGAAAATGTATGTACAATATACTCATATAGTGTATTGGAAATCTTGTGTTCAAATATTGTGCAATGTATTGTGACGTATTGTGTGTCCAGCACCCGAGTCCCCGAACAATAAAACCATCACCACACTTGAACCCATTGAGATCCCATTTTCATTTATGCTGAGGTGTTGGAGTATATGAAGGTATTCTCACACAAAAAAAAATCGGGACCATCAGTTTGGCTGGGGAGCGGGGGCCCATAGTCAAAGGACACCCCAAACTAAAACTTTTTGAATCACTGTTTGAGTGATTTTACTTTAAGCGATTCGAAAGATCTCGTTTTTACGAGCATTTTGATACCAAGATCAGCCAAATCGGACCACTACAACCTGTGATATGGCCTTTGGAAGATTGTGGGGCAGCCGGGGTCACCCCTAAAATGGGCCCCGATTGGCCCACAGGTCTAAAAGATGGTATTTTGAGTTTTTTCACCCAAGTGAATAAATGACCAACATATGGGGAGAAAATGAGGTATTAGTGTCGGGAGGGTGTGTACACTTGACATGGAATTCCCCAAGTGCAACACATTTGTGGGAACAAAATTATAAATTATTTGTACAAACAAAATTATGGTATCCAGATCGCCAGCTAATCAATTAGTCCTTTTCACACACAGAACCGATCCACAGTTTTGTCCAAATCCGTCCACAACTATTTGAGATATCGTGCTCACAAACAAACCTGGGTGAATAATGAATACATAGCCTCCGCCCACCTTCGGTGGCAGAGGCGAAAAAAAATGACAGCACTTTCTTGTGTAAGATGAAACATGATAGGAAATAGCAAGTACAACAACCCTATCAACCAAGAGTGTGCATCCATCCATCAATCCATTGGGACCATTCTCCATGCAGAGCGTTGGTGCTGGCAAAGCAGTCTCCTTGGCTATTGGGCACAATCCTGGACGGGTCGCTACTCCGACAGTGTACCAGCATGCTAGCCTCAGAAGGATGACACGCAGTGTCAACCCCACCTGGTATCAATTCAATAGCTGAGCGGGATTTGAACTCAGGTCCCTCGGATTCCAAGCCTGCCACCCTAACCATTAAGCAAACACCAGGCATAGAGTGTGTAAACACCTTAGAATAAAACTATTGGTCATTTTTGTAAATTAGCAGTTTTGAATGAAATTGCTTTACAATATGAACCATCATGACTTTTAGAGCACGCACGCAGACATTTAAATAAATAAATAAAAAAAACAATCTTGCCAAAAGGTGACCACGTGTGACTTCTTTAAGGTCACACTGAGGTGAACAGAGCTGCTATCCACCAGGAGCGACTCCTTGAGGAATATCTGCCTACAAGAGATTCCGATGAGAATCGTTCTCCAGAGTAACCATGAAAAAAATCCGTTTTTTCGTCATGACGTCATCAAATGACGTAATAGCGTCAAACTTTTGACAGATCTGGAAAGCACTTATCAAGCGCTTTCACATGAGGTATTACTTGATATGGTATCTAAGATTTCAAAATTTGACCTTGGGGTCAAAAACTTTCGACCTCCAGCGCTAACCATGAAGGTCAAGGCCGATCGCCACCAAAAATTAATCAGCTGAACGCCAGACCATGAACTATATTCCCATGAAGTTTGAAGACGATCCGATCAAAATTACTCAAAAAAATAAGGGTTTCGGCGACTCCCCTGATTTGCGACAAAGTGACCTTGACCTTGAAAATTTTATGCGCTGAAAGGGACCTCTATAGGACTGATATGCGAAGTTTCAAAAATTTCCAATGATAACTGTGCTCTGCAGAGTGATTGATACGTGATTACAGACAAACAAACAAAATAAATAAATAAATAAATAAATAAATAAAACATACAAGCTGACTAACATATCTTGCAAAAACTTCGTTTTGGCAAGATAATAAACAAAACCCACAATCTTCTGGCTTTTATCAATAACCACAATCATCTCAGTTTTGGAAAAGAACACTACAAATCACCCTACATAAACACAAAGCAGCAGTTTCATCATCAACTGCACAAGAGTTTCCAAACTGTTGCATGTGATTGTGTCGAGTACAATCACAGCTCAAAGACCAAATGCCAGGTACTTTACATTGTTTAGTGAAGTCAGATCTGAAGATTTTCCAAACCCATCCATGGCTCAGGCTACAAATGAACAGCTCAGAACAGGAGCTCAGGAAATAGACCACCCTGGTAAGTGGGCACAGCGCAGGCACACAGAGGATGCCCTCTCCGTAGGGTGCCTCGAGATGATCAGCAGAAATAATTCCCTAAGAACGGCCAGAAACCTTGTGTGACAATGGAGCTCGACGGACGATGTTTTCTTACGATGCTCCTCATTATTTCACAAACACGGATTCACTCAGTTTTATCCCGAGCAGTGAGCACGGTGATATTCATGCAATTCCTGCATGTGACGTGTGTAAAGGTCCAACAATGAGCCCGAGATGACCGTTGCAGGAGTAGAACACATTTAGCAAAATGTCGTTTTCTGAGAAATTATCGATACATTTCCAGAGTGTGTGCTCAGCGAATTAAGAAAGGCAACGCGTGTGGCAAGCCAAATATGTTTTCAGCATCACTGTATAAACACAAAGCACCAAACATGTCCCAACACAACAAACTGAACACGACGTCTCACTTCAGCGGTCGCCAATTCTGGGGAACATTGTACATACAGTACGAGCAAGCAAAGTGGCAATATCTGAACATGAACATTTCACATTTCTGTCATTCACCACACTTCAACAGATACAATTACATGGACTCTTGTGGGGTTGGCTGTGTAAGTTTTGGCACAAGTGGTTCACGAACCGGCTGGCCAAGCCTGACGCTTGACTATGCAGTTAGGGCAGGAATTTTGAACTTGTTCATGATGGCAGTGATAGCTTGCCTACTCTTCGTGAATGATACTGTGGGATATCACTTAAACTCTTAAAGGATAGAAATAAGAGAGGTACTGAACTATCGTTCAGATATGTATGTCGTGCCCAAAGGTCATCTGGAGAAGCATGTATTTACGGTACATGCAAGATGTTGGGGGAGGGAACTAAAGTGCACATGACAGGCAACTGATTGGGAGGTGGAAGGTTATAGAGTATCAAGTACAACACACAGGGAGGAGGGAGGAATGGCGATATAAAGTACAACACAGTGAGAAGGGGGGAGAGGGGATTGGTGATATAAAGTACAACACATGGTGAGGGGGGGGAGAGAGATTGGAGATATAAAGTACAACATACAGTGAGGAGGGGAGGAGGGGGATTGGTGACAAAGTACAACACAGTGAAGTTGGGGGGAGGGGAAGAGGGGATTGGCAATATAAAGTACAACACAGTGAGAAGGGGGGAGAGGGGGATTGGCGATATAAAGTACAATACAGTGAGGGGGGAGGGGGGATGGGGATTGGTGATATAAAGTACAACACAGTGAGGGGAGGAGGAGGAGGAGGAGGATTGGCGATATAAAGTACAATACATAGTGAGGGGGGAGGAGGGGAGGAGGAGGGGAGGAGGAGGATTGGCGATATAAAGTACAATACAGTGAGGTGGAGGGGAGGAGGAGGGGAAGAGGGGATTGGCAATATAAAGTACAACACAGTGAGGGGGGTGGAGGGGGGGATGGGGATTGGTGATATAAAGTACAATACAGTGAGGGGGTGGAGGAGGGGGATTGGTGATATAAAGTACAACACAGTGAGGGGGAGGAGGGGAGGAGGAGGATTGGCGATATAAAGTACAATACAGTGAGGGGGTGGAGGGGGGATGGGGATTGGTGATATAAAGTACAACACAGTGAGGGGGGGAGGGGGAGGGGGATTGGCGATATAAAGTACAATACAGTGAGGGGGGGAGGGGGAGGGGGATTGGTGATATAAAGTACAACACAGTTAAAGGGGGTGGGGGGAGAGGGGATTGACGGTATAAAGTACAACATACAGTGAGGAGGGGAGGAGGGGGATTGGTGACATAAAGTACAACACATGGTGAGGGGGGGGGGGAGAGAGAGATTGGAAATATAAAGTAAAACACAGTGAAAGGGGTGTGGGGGGAAAGGGGATTGGTGATAAAGTACTACACATGGTGAGGGGGGAGGAGGATTGGCGATGTAAAGTACAACACAGAAAAGGATGGACAGACCGACACGGGGGGGCGGGGGGGGTTGAAGGTATAAAATATAACACAGGAAAGTCCCGGCGAAGTCCAAGAAAGTTTCATTGTTCGGAAACCTCGTCCACACGAGTTACCAAGTAAAAGAAAACAAGAATCCTCTCACTCGACCACAGAAGGAAACACAGCGATGTACGAAACGAAGACTCGAACAAAAGTAACTCACAGAAACCAAAATCTACCGGAAGTTACTTTCTCAAATAATCATTCCTTCTTACCTCAACTTGCGGCGGGTTTTCCGGTCCTTCTACAGCGGATTTACTTTATAAAAAAAAAAAAAAGGCCGATTACTTCAGCAGCAGCTGGAAAACAATCAAGGCCTGAACTTGCGAGACCCGAACACAATGATGAGTGAAAT
>NC_140970.1:33446377-33481377 GCF_056783735.1 Eptatretus burgeri | reverse complement strand
GGTGCTCATTTCACCGACCTCAGAAGGATGACAGGCTGAGTCAACCCCACCTGGTGTTGATTCAATGGTAAACAAGGGCTCAAACTCAGGGCCCTAAGGTCCCCAGCCAGTCACCTTAACCACTAGGCAAACACCAGGCTGCAACAGAAACAGTGGATAAGTTTAAATTGGAATTAGATAGTCACCTGGAAGTATTGGAGATAAAGGGGTACAGGGATGCTGGCAGGACTTTCAGGTAGCTTGAGTATGGATGGGTGATTGTGTGCATCTGTGCAGTGTTGTCTGTGGGGATCTCGTCAAGGGTGGTGTGTGGTTTATGTATGTTTCTCATCCAAGAACCTACAAAAAGGCAACAGAAAAAAAAAACAACAGCAAAAAACATTTTCCATTTTCCTTTTTGATATAAATTGGTCTGGTGTTGATGTGGTGCAGGCATGATGGAATGAATGGCCTCCTCTTGCATCTAATTTTGTTCTGTATCCTTTTGTAGCTTAGCTAAACTTTGTCTCTAAATTTGTCTTGATTCCATATGCACAGAGATGAGTGGGATCTTTTTTTTAAGTCTGTCTGCCTGCCTGGCAGTCAAACCAAACTGAAAATCATTCCAAATAGGAAACTTACTGTTTATAAGGATGTCATAATGGACACAAACAACAGGCACGAATAACTAATGTAACGTGTTAAATAAAGTGGTTTAAAGGACGCTGCATCAAGAGCAGTAAACTTATGAAAAAAACATTTTTTTATACACCTTTTAAAATCTTTTTTACTTCAATTGAATTATATATTTGAACATCAAAGAACACAAATATCCTTTTTGGCACTTTCAAAAACATGTTTCGCAGTGCGGTACTTTGCCAAAATAGTATGGCATACCTAGTTACCTCCACCACCGAAGGTGGAAGGAGTTTATGTTTTCACTCCTGTCTGTTTGTTACTTACGAAAATTGAAGAATTTTCAAGTATATCGGTTGGTCTTGTGCATTATTCTGTTTATCTGTCTGTTTGTTTGTATGTCAATCGCAATGTTGTATGTATGTTGTATGTATGTCAATGTTGTATGTCGAAGATTCAAACTGATCTTCATGAAACTTCACCACATGGTAGAGTTCATCATAAGCAATAAACCTATTGTTTTTGACGTCAAAATTTCCACAAAGGCCAAAGGTCAACAACTTTGTGAAATTTCTCAAATCCTCAGTTTTCATCCGATTGTCGAGAAATTTGAACAGTATTTCCATAGCAGATCACTGAATTCAACGACCAATTATATTTGAGGTCAAGGTAGGCCAAAGGTCAATGATTTAGGTTAGATTTCTAAAATCTAACTGAATGATTGATTGAAAAATGATTGAAAATGAGTGATTTCTAAAATCTAACCCAGCACCAAAATGTTCAGAATTTAATGCCCAATCTTGTGACACAATGACGTCATAACACATGTCACCGGTTGGGGTAAAATGTCGGAGGGGGGGGTCACGCCCTTGAAAAATATGCGGTTTTTGGCATAACTCAGTCAATTCTTATTCGATTTGCATGAAACCAGCATCAAACGAGATTACCTTCTCTTGTTGAAACGTTGTATTCACCGAGCTTGCTAGTGAAGATTTGCCAAAATGACGTGAGTCGATTGTTGTTTAGTCCGTAGCCCCCGAAAGTCGGGGGGGTCATGACATTATAGATATGTGGTTTGTGTCATAAGACCATTCATATGAAACCAGTTCCCCACACTCATGCCAAGAACAAAAAAAGTAGTGGCGGCGAAGGTATGCGCTCTATGAGTGCCCGTTCTAGTTTGTTATTGAATTCAGCCACCAATTATTTTTTAAGGTCAAATTTGTTTTCTGGATTTCACAAGTATCATGCTATGTAAGACATCTTTCTAGTTTGTTTGTCTGTTTGTATGCAGGATATGTCACAACCTTGTGGACTGATTCGGCCAAAACTTGATGGACATGTTAGGTGTGTGACAAGGACGAATTAATTTGATTTTGGTGACGATTCAGGTCCGAATAAGTTTTTAAAATTATTTTTAATATAGTTTCCGGATAAGATAGTTAAAAAAAAAAGATTTTTCAGTGATTCTTCTCCATTGAGAGATAGGGCTAAACTGATAGGTGATATAAACTGATAGCATATTTCAAAAAAAAATTTGGCCGTGATTTGTTCTGCTGGATCAGGCATTGTGTAGCAGCAGTATGCACCTTTCCACGCATACAGGTCACCCTTTATCCAAATTACATTTTCCTGTAGCTCGCGTAATTTCCACTTTATCCAAAGTATGCGAGCTACAGGAAACATTTCTGACAGGTCTCCTTCTCGTTTTCAATATGTTCACATGGCAATCACTGGGATGCAGAAAATTGATTGACAACATGTACACGGTGATGTATTATTCATTTTGCCATGTCACAGATGTGTCGCGTACTCTCCATGCTGTTGATCTTCATGTATCTTAGGGATTGGCATGTTACTTGGAATGTGCAAATAGTATAACACCCAAGGTGGCAGTTGGGGGTAAGAATGAAGCAATTACATTGAGGTTTTTCTAAATCAAATAAGTTCACAGTATGCCACAAATCAATATAATCTGTTCCTAAATTTCATGGATTAGTCATTGCTCATTGAATTAAATATTGTTCTCTCTACATTGATTGTTAGCAATTCTTAAATGTAACAGGGGGTTATAAGAGGTTTTTTCCCCCCTCTGATTGTCAATATTACTTGATTGAAAGTGGTGACATTGTAAAACTGGTGTGCAGTGTACACTTCAGGAGTGATTGTGTTTAAGTTCGTCCTGGTATACCAAACGTGGCTACGTTGTATCAGCCGTTGTGGCACTGCCATGCTCAGATTGGTCACTGACAAAGTTTAATGTTGTATCTCGCAGGTTTTTCCTGTCCTGTGTGTAACTTCACCACGACTCAACGATTATTAAAATGGACATTCAGTCAGAGGTTAGGGCTGGCAGGATAACCGAGAGGTATACCCAATCTCCTCTAAGCTGCCTAGCCTGGGTTTGAATCTCAGCCCAGTTATAAACTGTCATCCTAGTGTTTCACAGGCAGGGTAATTCATCAGTGTGTGTGCCACTGTCACTTGGATGGACGTTAAACTGGGCATCCCATGTGCGGGCATTAGATCGTGGATGTTAAAAATATTTTGGTGTCCTTTGTGAAAAGTATGCGAGCTATCACTAGTACTATGGCTAAATTACCAATTCCTGCTCCAACAACTTAGTTGAGCATCAGGCCTGGCCAGCCTGTTTGTGAAAGATGTGGGCCAAACACCTCCCCCAGCCAACCCTGCAAGAATGGGGAAATAATACATGACTTTCAAAATGACGCAATCTGCCCCAGAATGCTTGGTGTGCATGTGCAGAAACCCCTATAAATGTTGGAATTCATGGCACTATAAAGTATATCGTCAGTGAGAGATAAGGATTGTGACCTAAAATGGCTCAAAAAGCTTCTAAAAGAAGCCAAAAAGAATTTGAAAAATGCATGAGAAATATGGCTGTGCCTTTGCACAACAAAAGATTCAGAGAACTTTCTCAGCTCACCGAATGGGCAGCTGCCTGTTGCGCAAACTCCCAACAATGTGGGCTGGTGCAAGGCCTGAGAGGACGGACTTGTGCTACACAAACCCCCGACGGATTGCTACCATTGAATGGACTTCGAACCTGCGAACATGGCATGATTGGTAAATTATTTAATGGACGTCTGCATTTGGAAAGACGATACTGTGTGTCATTACCAAGGAACAGTAACCAACTCTTCAGTTAAGGACATCTTCGCGATGTGAACATGCACAAATCTTACGTAGGCTATTATTTTTGTGAGAGTGAGATGTATCAAGCACACTTCCCTTAGAGAGAGACCGTACCTGGTTTGGGTGCTTCTGAACACTGATGGGATGAACATATCTGGAGTTTGTGAATGTACAGGGTAAGTTTAAAATGATCATCTTTACTATTTATCACGTTGGGAGGGTTGGAGCTATGGGAGCTGCGAGGGCTGTTATAAATGTATTTCTTGTTTGGTTTTGGGGCCACAAGAGATATTATACTCGATTTATGCATCTATTGCTTAAAGGAAAAGTGTGTGTGTGTGTGTGTGTGTGTGTGTGTGTGTGTGTGTGTGTGTGTGTGTGTGTGTGTGTGTGTGTGTGTGTGTGTGTGTGTGTGTTTCATATGTCCACTATGGCTGCTTGGTTGTAATAACAGGAAATGATAGGCACTCAACCACCTCAATTACATCCACGGATATTTCTTGTGTTCCCTGTATTTTCATGAGTCTAATTTGCATCGAGGAACACTACAATTGTGGTTAACCATTTTAAAATTGCCACTCTTTTGTTTCAGTGCTGAAAATTATGTTGCGAGACTATTTCACTTACAGATTTCGCCCGAGCAACAGCAGGTTAAAAATGCCCGGGCAAGCAGAAATTAGTCACTGAAAACACAAACACAGTGTATGCATGAAAGGCCTAGTTAGCATGCGTACACCCACTTTGAAAGTCCTGTATTGGGGCCATTAATGTGGAATAAGAAGAAGAAGAAGAAGAAGAAGAAGAAGAAGAAGAAGAAGAAGAAGAAGAAGAAGAGAAGGTAAGGTTCTCCTACCTTTATTCTCTCTCCACGCCGTTACACAAAGACAAGATGGCACCGGTTCCAATTAAGTTTTTGCAGTACTGTCCACTGCATAAAAACATCTCTTTGTGAGGTTCCCCAAACACCCATGAATTCTGTAACTGCAAGAGGAGACACAAGCTCTACACAAGAGAGCTGTGCCATGCCTTTGGGAAAACGAGGCTCCCATGATGGTGTGATCATCATTAAGTACATAGATAACGATGAAATCAATAGTATCAACACAGTTGCGCTCCTTGGTAACTGTGGTTGTTTTTCCAATGGAGTGTAACCTTTGGAACTGCAGTTAAACTCCTTAGGAACTGTGGTTACTCACCTTGGTAACTGTGGCTACACTCCTTGCTAACTGAAGTTATGTTATACCACTTATTGGTAACTCTGGTGAACACTCCTTGGGATCTGCGGTTACACTACTTTAATGTGGACCATTGTAGATTAAATCCAGGAGGCTCTTCATAAAATTTTATTTTGTACCAGTAAGCCACTTTTCAGTATGGAACACATGTAAGATGGTGCCATATATCTAGAACCACCTCTGATTGGAAGAGAAGGAATTGGCTTTACTTTCCCTTGATACCATATATTCTTGACATAAACACCATCAAACATGTCTGCAAATCATATAGATGGGAGAGCTTTGGAAAAGCCAACTTCCATTAAGTAATAATCAAGAGGTACAACAAAATATAATCTGCACTTCGCAAAATATGGATCAGGCTGTTATTCAGAATATCAATAATTTGATGTCTTCACAGGTTCAAGCCCTGTATGATGCCAAATGACATGCTACCAGGTAATAAGTATCTGTAGCTCATCTCACTGTGTTCGTACTTCTTATTTTGTTGAAATAAAGTTTGTTTATAATCAAGGGTGTTCATTTTATTCTGGCAGGGCACTATAACACACCTGAAGGATTATTGTCTTTTCCCATCAGCTTTGTGAATTCCTTCAAATAGTCACCCACATTCAAGGTTAACCTTCACCATTTGTTGATTGCAAAAGAAAGGCAAATTGCTGAAAGTATGTGGAGAGTTAATGGTGACATCTGGAAACTCAATGGTGATGTGAAGCTGTGCAAAGCATTCTGGGTAGCTCCAAGATGATGGCAAACCATGTCATGTGGTGTTGGTCCAAGAACTGATGCACTTTTATTTGACTTTTATCTCCAAAAAAAGTCCGAAGGTTGTTTCTAGAGTAAAAATATTTCAGGAATCTGAATCTGGCTGTCTTGACAAAAATATACTTGGACACTTTTTCACAAATTTGAGTTAAAGTGTGGCACCCTCAAATCACTCATGCCCAAGAATGGTTAACTAGATTTACTCAAGTAAAATTATATCGAATGAATCTAAAATGTATTAATCATTTATAATCTTAATAACAAATGTCAATGTGTGTGTCTCCTCCATAACTCCAAAACCATGAAACTTAGTGGCCTGAAACTTTGCATGTATATGAAGGAAATGCCAATGTAGTACATGATTGAAAATTGGGTGTTTGGGTCAATTGAAACACCTCTTTTGAAGATAATTAACGGTCTTATTTAATTATCCTTTATCAAGGCAAAAGTATTCGCACCGTCACTGAATATATCGATTGACTTGAACAAAGTTCATGCCCCATTCGTCTGTGTATGGCCCCACGTTGCCGGGCGGTGACTCACCCACTGAAAATGTGCAATTTTATTTTACACGACATTTCCCCTTTTCTTTCATTATACAAGTATACAACGCATCAGTTCGACATAGATAGATACATATAAAAAAAAATTAAACGTTTCGTTTTTAAAAGTTTCTTCAACCGTTTTATTGGAGTGCTTGCTCGAGTGCTTAAGAAGTGAGAGAGCACTCCTTAATGTTTGATCTCCACAAACTTCCATGGCGATACCATGGCACGATTCTCCGTGGTGACATCTCCGGAGTTAGGAAGGCAAAATAAATTAGATGATTCCAATGAGTAAAAATTGTTGTCAGTTGTTACAATAAAGCAATGAATCTCCACATTACAGCAGGGTAGCCCTGACCCTGACCCAACTATAAACTGTCATCCCAGTGTTTCACATTCATCAATGTGTGTGCCATCTCTCGGATGGATGTTAAACTGGACGACATCTGCCAGAATCCCCCCCCTCCTCCTCCCTCACTCACCCCTCTCCCTCTCTCTCACCCCTATCCCACTCTCTCCCTCTCTCACCCCTATCCCACCCTCTCCCTCTCTCACCCCGATCCCACCCTCTCCCTCTCTCCAACCCCCTCCCCTTTCCACCCCCCTTTCCTCTCCCCTTCCTTTCTCTCCCACCTCTCATCCTCTCTCTCTCCCACCCCTCATCCTCTCTCTCCCCTCTTTCTCTGCCCACCCTCTCTTAGTATTCCCATCAGTGAATTGACGGGTGGTATTTGCTCGTGAATAATACAGGGTCTAGAAAAGTAGTGGTAACAGTAGTTGTAAGAATAGTAGTAGTAATAGTAGTAGTAGTAGTAGTAGTAGTAGTAGTAGTCGTAGTAGTAGTAGTAGTAGTAGTAGTAGTAGTAGTAGTAGTAGTAGTAGTAGTAGTAGTAGTAGTAGAAGATAGTACTAAATTAAATTCAAATTTGGGGTCTCATAGTAATGAGGCAAGTGCTCTTTTTGGGAGTGCAATTTTGTGCTTTTCCCATCGAGTAATATGATTGCAAAAGTGCAAACAAATAAGTATTCAAACCATCCCCAAATGAATGATCATGAAATGAGGACGAGAGAAGAACCTTCAGAGTTTAGGCTTTATTCCATTTGATTGAAGCCGCTTCTACGGGCACACCAGGAAATACAAACGCAGCAAGGAGTACATAAGCAGTAAGGGACACACGCGCAACTAATCACCGCAAAATAAATCAGTATTATATATCAATCAGTATTCTCACCATTCAATGAGCACCAAGTGAGCCGCCGACATAAAACGACAATGCCCCTGGGACAATCCCCCCGACCGAGCCGAGCCTCAGCTTTATCTCTTCTGTGCTCGAGCCGGGCAACATGTGATCACACGTCACGACCTTCAATTCACCACATTCTCCCCGTCTTTAAAATGTAACTAGAGGCCCAACTAACGCACCATGATTACTTCAGCGCTACAGGAGTATACATTTCAAGCAATGCGAACTATCTAAGCTACAGAAGCATACATGCCAAGCAGTGAGGATTATTTTGAGTTGTAGGAGCATGGTAATGAGCATCGACATATTATGTAACGAGCATATAGGAGCATGAGCATCGAGGATGCCGATAATCCCCTTTACAGATTGAGTCGGCGAGGGGGTATTATTCGTCGGCCTCTCCGGGAGTAGATGGCGGTTTCACTTGAGGGAGGCTTCCGATCCTCTTGGTGAGCCTCGACTCGTGCCGGAGATGACTCCCCGATCGCTCTCGGGTGAAACGCGGTAGCTCCGTCGTCACCCTTCTCGGGTGGAGTCCCTGGGGGGGGAACACCTGGGGAGGGGGATGTCAGAGGGAGGTGTGCCAGATGGTGGTGTACCTGCGGGAGGAGTGCCTGAGGGAGCCAAATGGCGGACCGACACAGTGGTCTCCCTGCCATCCGGGAGCCTGACATGAGCATACTCTGGATTAGTATCGATGAGTTCGATCTCTTCCACCATGGGTTCATACTTGCTTTGTCGTACTGGGCGTTTCATGAACACTGTTCCGGGATGGGTTAGCCAGTCGGGCACCGATTGGCCGTCAACATAACGTCGTTGGTGAGTAAACATTCGTTCGTGAGGAGTTGCATTGGTGGACGTGCAGAGCAAAGAGCGTATGGAATTCAGAGCGTCGGGAAGGGTAACCTCCCACCGCTCGGGGCCCAGTCCTCTTGATTTCAACGCCAGAGTTACGGCTTTCCAAATGACTCCGTTATACCGTTCCACCTGCCCATTACCCTGTGGGTTGTAACCCGTCGTTCGACTAGTTGCTAGGCCGTGCTCTAATAGGAATTGTTTCAGCCCGGCCGACATGAAACACGGCCCTCTGTCTGAATGTATGTACGAAGGTTTCCCAAACATAGCGAAGAGGTCAGACAGACATTTCACGACAGTGCCCGAGGTCATATCCGAGCACGGAAACGCGAAAGGGAACCTTGAATACTCATCAACAACAGTGAATATGTATCTGTTGTCTGTCTCGGTCGGCAGGGGCCCTTTGAAGTCAATGTTTAGTCTCTCGAAGGGAGAAGTGGCCTTGATCAGTCTGCCAGAAGCCACACCATAGAATCTGGGTTTTAGTTCAGCACAAACAGGGCATGAAGCATTCATTTGTTTAATATCTTCAATAGAATAGGGCAGGTTCTGTCTGCGTACGAAATGTGCCATTCTGGTTACCCCCGGGTGGCACAGAGACACATGGAGGTCTTGCAAAGCCCGACTGATTGTCGCCGAGCAGTAGACCCGCGAGAAGGTGTCTGCAGCAGGGTTTTCCTTCCCGGGCCGGTAAACAATGTCGTAACTATAGCAGGCTAGGTCTATCCGCCATCTCATAATTTTTTCATTCTTAATTTTCCCGTTATTTTTCCCATCAAACATGAATGCCACGGATCGTTGGTCCGTAACGAGCGTGAAGTGGTTTCCCAGTAAATAATGTCTCCATTTACGCAGCGCTTCGACGATGGCGTACGCCTCCTTCTCTATTGCCGAGTGTCTCTGCTCGCTTCCAGAGAGAGTTCTCGAGAAGAACGCGACGGGTCGCCCAGACTGATTAAGCGTAGCAGCTATCGCGTGATCTGAAGCATCTGTCTCCACCACAAAGGGCACCGAGCTATCGATCGATAATACCACGGAATTACTGAAATCGTCTTTGAGGTTGTGGAAAGCTGTTACAACAGCGGCATCTGGTGGAAAGTTTTTGCAATGCACTAGGGGATGTATTTTCTCAGAGTATTGTGAAATCCATCTCGCATAGTAAGCGAACATGCCGATCACCCGGCGCATTGTCTGCAGGTCCTGAGGTGGGGGTAGCTCACGAAGTGGGCGCAATCGTTCAGGATCAGGCTTAATCGTGCCGTCGGCTATCGTGTAGCCGAGAAGGTCAATTGACCTTGCCGAGAATACGCATTTCTCGTAGTTGAGAGTCAGATTATATTTTCTAGCAATGCTCAATAATCTGTCCAGATTCATGTCATGTTCCCCCTGATCCCTACCGCACACTGTGACATTGTCCACGTAAACAAAAGTGTCTTTGAGGTTTTCATCTGAGATGATGTCGTCCATAACCCGTTGGAAGCAAGCTACTCCATTCGTGACGCCGAATGGTATCCTCCTGAATTGGAAGAGGCGCCTACCTGCCTGGAATGTGGTGTAAGGTTTGTCTTCCTCTCGGATGGGAATTTGATGATAGGCGCTTCGCAAGTCGATGGTGCTGAATATCTTATAATTGGCCACACGTTCGACCATCTCGTCTATGCGCGGCAGGGGGTAGGCGTCGAGTTGGGTGAAGCGATTGACCGTTTGGGAATAATCGACAACCATTCGTTTCTTATGGTTCTGGCTGCTGGTCACCAACACCTGTGCGCGCCATGGCGAATCGCTCGGTTCTATAATTCCTTCTTCCAGTAATCGCTTGGTTTCTGAAGTGATGAAATTCATGTCAGCAGTGGTTTATCGCCGCGATTTGATCGCTATCGGTTTGCAGGCCGGCGACAAGTTAGCAAACAGCTGGGGGGACGTTACCTCTGCGGTAGTCAAGGCATTTAAAATTAGACGAGGTTTGCTTCCTCCAAAGGGTATTTCGACGCTCGTGTGCTGCTTGAGGACATTATGACCCAGAATTACGTCTGCGCACAAATCACGAAGCACCAGTACCCTTACATCCCGATGCGTGTACCCTTTTACGTCCAATTCAACATTGCAGTACCCTCGTACGCGGGACTGTAGTGATGTGGCGGCCATGCATACCGTATTGTCTGTCGGGTGGATTTTCCATTTCCTGCCCTTCACTAGCGAGCTGTTGACGAAACTTTCAGAGCTACCGGTATCAATCAGTGCCTCAGCCATATGCCCGTTAATTTGTACGTTGATGATAGCCTTGGATAGATTCCCCGGTGAGGCTGCAGTTAGTTTCTTTTGCGAGTAGAGAGCTGCAGAAGTGGGTTTATTTCTCCTTAGAGTAGATTTACATACCCTGGCATAATGCCCTTTCTTGTCGCAATTCATGCATGTGGCATCTCTGGCAGGGCATTTGTGGCGGAGGTGTCTTTTGTACCCACAAAGAAACATTTACCAACCGGAGCAGTTGCTGAGGAGTTTGACGTGGCCTGGGTATCCGGCTCCTCGGGTGTTTCTCCATCCCATGTGTCTGGCTGTGTCTGTGTCAGTGGGGTTCCTTGAGTTCCCACCGTAGCAGCGTTCATTAGCAGCATCGGTGTCCCAAATGACTCAGATTGCTGCTGAGCCGTATCCATCGCTCGAGCCTGATTGACTACCTTTTCAAGAGTGGGTTGCGCTTTCTCTAGTAAGCGTTGCCGTATGTGGGCTGATCTAAGTCCTTGGATGAATGCCTCCCGGGTCGCTTCCTTTCGGTGTTCCTCGGCGCTTACGGCCCGGAAGCTGCAGTCTTTTCCCAGCTGATTCAGAGCTTGCAGGAACTGATCGATTGTCTCCCCGGCTGCTTGCTTGCGTGTGTTGAGAAGATGTCATATGTATACCTCGTTCTTGCGCTTCACGTAGAGCGCCTGCAGCACGTCGATCGCTGCTTCGTAGGTGTCACACTCCGAGAAGAGCCTGTATACGCCGGGCGAGACATGATTCACGAGGGCGGCCAATTCGTCAGCTCCCTCTTCGATGATGGTCAGATAGTGTGAGAAGGAACGGAACCAATGCGACCATTTCATTTCTGAGTCAGTCGCGTTTGGGTCTGCGTCGAACCTCTCTGGTTTGTAGATCTTGTCCATCGTTGGTTGAGAGAGCCGAGAAAACCAAATGGAATAAATTGAAATGAGGACGAGAGAAGAACCTTCAGAGTGTAGGCTTTATTCCATTTGATTGAAGCCGCTTCTACGGGCACACCAGGAAGTACAGACGCAGCAAGGAGTACATAAGCAGTAAGGTATACACGCGCAACGAATCACCGCAAAATAAATCAGTATTATATATCAATCAGTATTCTCACCATTCAATGAGCACCAAGTGAGCCGCCGACATAAAACGACAATGCCCCTGGGACAATCCCCCCGACCGAGCCGAACCTCAGCTTTATCTCTTCTGTGCTCGAGCCGGGCAACATGTGATCACACGTCACGACCTTCAATTCACCACATTCTCCCTGTCTTTAAAATGTAACTAGAGGCCCAGCTAACGCACCATGATTACTTCAGCTTAAAGGAAAAGTGTGTGTGTGTGTGTGTGTGTGTGTGTGTGTGTGTGTGTGTGTGTGTGTGTGTGTGTGTGTGTGTGTGTGTTTCATATGTCCACTATGGCTGCTTGGTTGTAATAACAGGAAATGATAGGCACTCAACCACCTCAATTACATCCACGGATATTTCTTGTGTTCCCTGTATTTTCATGAGTCTAATTTGCATCGAGGAACACTACAATTGTGGTTAACCATTTTAAAATTGCCACTCTTTTGTTTCAGTGCTGAAAATTATGTTGCGAGACTATTTCACTTACAGATTTCGCCCGAGCAACAGCAGGTTAAAAATGCCCGGGCAATCAGAAATTAGTCACTGAAAACACAAACACAGTGTATGCATGAAAGGCCTAGTTAGCATGCGTACACCCACTTTGAAAGTCCTGTATTGGGGCCATTAATGAGGAATAAGAAGAAGAAGAAGAAGAAGAAGAAGAAGAAGAAGAAGAAGAAGAAGAAGAAGAAGAAGAAGAAGAAGAAGAAGAAGAAGAAGAAGAAGAAGAAGAGAAGGTAAGGTTCTCCTCCCTTTATTCTCTCTCCACGCCGTTACACAAAGACAAGATGGCACCGGTTCCAATTAAGTTTTTGCAGTACTGTCCACTGCATAAAAACATCTCTTAGTGAGGTTCCCCAAACACCCATGAATTCTGTAACTGCAAGAGGAGACACAAGCTCTACACAAGAGAGCTGTTCCATGCCTTTGGGAAAACGAGGCTCCCATGATGGCATGATCATCATTAAGCACATAGATAACGATGAAATCAATAGTATCAACACAGTTGCGCTCCTTGGTAACTGTGGTTGTTTTTCCAATGGAGTGTAACCTTTGGAACTGCAGTTAAACTCCTTAGGAACTGTGGTTACTCACCTTGGTAACTGTGGCTACACTCCTTGCTAACTGAAGTTATGTTATACCACTTATTGGTAACTCTGGTGAACACTCCTTGGGATCTGCGGTTACACTACTTTAATGTGGACCATTGTAGATTAAATCCAGGAGGCTCTTCATAAAATTTTATTTTGTACCAGTAAGCCACTTTTCAGTATGGAACACATGTAAGATGGTGCCATATATCTAGAACCACCTCTGATTGGAAGAGAAGGAATGGGCTTTACTTTCCCTTGATACCATATATTCTTGACATAAACACCATCAAACATGTCTGCGAATCATATAGATGGGAGAGCTTTGGAAAAGCCAACTTCCATTAAGTAATAATCAAGAGGTACAACAAAATATAATCTGCACTTCGCAAAATATGGATCAGGCTGTTATTCAGAATATCAACAATTTGATGTCTTCACAGGTTCAAGCCCTGTATGATGCCAAATGACATGCTACCAGGTAATAAGTATCTGTAGCTCATCTCACTGTGTTCGTACTTCTTATTTTGTTGAAATAAAGTTTGTTTATAATCAAGGGTGTTCATTTTATTCTGGCAGGGCACTATAACACACCTGAAGGATTATTGTCTTTTCCCATCAGCTTTGTGAATTCCTTCAAATAGTCACCCACATTCAAGGTTAACCTTCACCATTTGTTGATTGCAAAAGAAAGGCAAATTGCTGAAAGTATGTGGAGAGTTAATGGTGACATCTGGAAACTCAATGGTGATGTGAAGCTGTGCAAAGCATTCTGGGTAGCTCCAAGATGATGGCAAACCATGTCATGTGGTGTTGGTCCAAGAACTGATGCACTTTTATTTGACTTTTATCTCCAAAAAAAGTCCGAAGGTTGTTTCTAGAGTAAAAATATCTCAGGAATCTGAATCTGGCTGTCTTGACAAAAATATACTTGGACACTTTTTCACAAATTTGAGTTAAAGTGTGGCACCCTCAAATCACTCATGCCCAAGAATGGTTAACCAGATTTACTCAAGTAAAATTATATCGAATGAATCTAAAATGTATTAATCATTTATAATCTTAATAACAAATGTCAATGTGTGTGTCTCCTCCATAACTCCAAAACCATGAAACTTAGTGGCCTGAAACTTTGCATGTATATGAAGGAAATGCCAATGTAGTACATGATTGAAAATTGGGTGTTTGGGTCAATTGAAACACCTCTTTTGAAGATAATTAACGGTCTTATTTAATTATCCTTTATCAAGGCAAAAGTATTCGCACCGTCACTGAATATATCGATTGACTTGAACAAAGTTCATGCCCCATTCGTCTGTGTATGGCCCCACGTTGCCGGGCGGTGACTCACCCACTGAAAATGTGCAATTTTATTTTACACGACATTTCCCCTTTTCTTTCATTATACAAGTATACAACGCATCAGTTCGACATAGATAGATACATATAAAAAAAAAATTAAACGTTTCGTTTTTAAAAGTTTCTTCAACCGTTTTATTGGAGTGCTTGCTCGAGTGCTTAAGAAGTGAGAGAGCACTCCTTAATGTTCGATCTCCACAAACTTCCATTGCGATACCATGGCACGATTCTCCGTGGTGACATCTCCGGAGTTAGGAAGGCAAAATAAATTAGATGATTCCAATGAGTAAAAAATGTTTTCAGTTGTTACAATAAAGCAATGAATCTCCACATTACAGCAGGGTAGCCCTGACCCTGACCCAACTATAAACTGTCATCCCAGTGTTTCACATTCATCAATGTGTGTGCCGTCTCTCGGATGGACGTTAAACTGGACGACATCTGCCAGAATCCCCCCCCCACCTCCTCCCTCACTCACCCCTCTCCCTCTCTCTCACCCCTATCCCACTCTCTCCCTCTCTCACCCCTATCCCACCCTCTCCTTCTCTCCAACCCCCTCCCCTTTCCTTTCTCTCCCACCTCTCATCCTCTCTCTCCCCTCTTTCTCTGCCCACCCTCTCTTAGTATTCCCATCAGTGAATTGACGGGTGGTATTTGCTCGTGAATAATACAGGGTCTAGAAAAGTAGTGGTAACAGTAGTTGTAAGAATAGTAGTAGTAGTAGTAGTAGTAGTAGTAGTAGTAGTAGTAGTAGTAGTAGTAGTAGTAGTAGTAGTAGAAGATAGTACTAAATTAAATTCAAACTTGGGGTCTCATAGTCATGAGGAAAGTGCTCTTTTTGGGAGGGCAATTTTGTGCTTTTCCCATCGAGTAATATGATTGCAAAAGTGCAAACAAATAAGTATTCAAACCATCCCCAAATGAATGATCACACCAAGGAACCATGCAACAAATGGGTATGGAAAGCCACCAGACAGACAGTCAAAACCTCAAAAGTACACAAATCTGCAGAGAATCTCCTCTTTATTGAGATTTTGTGACATTTGAATCAATACAAGACCAAATTAAACCATACATTATTTACAACAGTTACAATCAATAACAAAAACAGCACAGAAATAATTCAATTTTTGTTTTTTTACATTAAATCTGCTGCCAAATAAACAACAACAAAGAAAAACAATCTGTTTATGAAAAAGGACAAATTTACATTGTAAACATCACACTCGAGTGTCTGCACGTGCAGATATCTTTTAAAAAATAATCATCGATTAAAATTTGTGGAAAGGAATGGACTTGTTATAATTACAAAACAAACCTGTTGAAGAGGATGCAGTGGGAATTTCTGCCAAGAGTGTCCGGAGACATCACAAACTCTGGAGTCCAAAGGAAAAACATAGCAAGTCACATTGGAACGACTGGCAACTTACGATATTTTACCTTTGGATTATATACTCTCCATCATAAAAAAGCGAACATGTAGCATTAATCATGTAATTTTTAAAGGACTGTTCCAGCATTCATTCCAAGTGCCTTTACGGCATGAGAGATGTGCAGAACAACTGATTGCAAGTTTCCAGTCATGTAATTGCCTCATGTAATCATGTAATAATCGTTCAGCATATGCAACTCAGGCACCCTTCGTTTTTTATGAGGTGACAGGCATTCTGAGAAAATTCAAAACAGTCTTCCCGAGACCTGATCGTATGGATCATCCAAAGAAAGCACTGATTACATTATTTAACAACCATTACAATGCCATTCCTCTCAGAAAATGAGAGGAATTAAATCATTGGACACTTTCAAGCAGAGTCTTGCATTAACCTTCATGCAAGGCTCTTTAACTATTTATGGGAGAGGAACTGTTTATGACCTCAGAAGATGTTTTCATGACACTGGATACATAAGAGGTATTCCAAGAAGTGGACATCCCATTATAACGATTCCCGCTCAGGACCGATACGTTCACATGAGCCATCTATGCAATTGGCTTCAAGCTGCCCAGAGTAATGCAAACACTACATGGACCTTGGAGGTGAAATGCCAGCTCCGTTTTGAGGCGTCTCTGTGATGCAGGTATCCATGCTCATCTTCCTGTTCATTGTCTATGACTTGCACCACAACATATCCAAGTGGTCAAATCAGCATGTCTTATGGACACAGAGGCAATGGGTAAGTGTTATGTTCAGTGCCGAATCCAGGTTTCTCCTTGAAAGGCATGATGGCTGTACTGGGGTCTACGGAAGACACAATGAAGGATATGACCCAGTCTGTGTCCAGGAAGCCACACATTTTGGACGTAGAAGTGTCATGATGTGCTGTGGTATTTCTGAAACCTTTTGCAGTAACTCGATCCATATCCATGGCAATCTGACGACAGATCAATACAGTAATGTGATTTTCCAGGTATATGTGTTGCTGACCCTTCAATAACATGGTCCAGGAATAATCTTTATGCACGATAATGCTCCTGCTCACAGGGCCATTCAAACAAGGAACGTTCTTGTGAATGCCACCATTAATGCCATAACATCCTAGAACCTTGTCAATACATCCACCTTGTCAATACATCAATTTCAGATGAGCTGGAACAGGAGCTGATTCAGGTGTGGAATGCAATTCTCCAGGTTCAGATTTGAGTGCTCAGATTGTTGCTTCCATGTTGCATCCCGATGTGAAAACATTCGCTAAAATGCAGTATTACGTAATTAGGCGACAATGAAATTGACATACAAATATTCCCCATTTATTCACCATCATCTCTGTCCCATGATGTCACATAAATAAATCACATTACCAACAATCACATGTTCGGTTTTTTATGGTGGAGAGTGTAGAACATACTGGATTAAATCACAGAAATGATAGAGTTTGTCGGATTTGGCTGCAAATCCAAACACAGCAAGTGTGAATCTCCAATATTCCACGTGCATGTATTAACGATTCGTTTTTGAAAGCCGGCACACAGTACCACCGGTATAACTGTTTTCTAGCTCAGTTGTTTCACAGATGAGTGTTTCAATTGAAAGAGATTAAAAAAAACAATAAATTGCAATTACCTTTAACCAAATTGGCAAACAGTTTAAAAAAAAAAGTTTTTCACCCCTCTCCCCCAAAATATATTTGTAAAATGATATCAAAGTACTTATATGGAATATATAGAACACTGTGTGTTACACTTCACTGTTTCACCGGATTGTCAACTCATACGAATGTGAATAATCGTTACCAAAGTTTTGAAAAACGTTTTTGGTTTTTGAAGAATTCCACAGTTAACTTCTCCTAAAACTACTTCTCAGTAAAAAAAACAAAAATATATTCGTGAGTCAAGAGTGCCAGGATAAAACATAAATAACTTATATGGATTCAGATAAAATGTAGTGCAATTCAGCAACGGGTGCCATAATTATAATAAGAAACCACAAACTGAAAAGATTGTTTTGGGGGAAAAAGCATTCCAGATTAAGGATACATCAATATGGGAAAAGTGAGGGTTTCAAAATAGATCAGGCATTCGTATCTTCGCGGTTTATCCTACCCTTCAAGATCTGTACAAATAAAAATGGAAATAAAATCGACGTGGAACAATTTGTATAGTTACGATGGTAAAAAGACGTCTCACACTGATTGTTCTCGGCTCTCTCTCCCAAATTAACAGAGGGATCTTGAAAGATTAATTATTTGCATCAGAGAAATTTTGTGCTGCTGATTAATCAAGTGGCAAAATCGTCAAATGTTGTGGTACATTTAAATGTGTTAGTGAGGCAGAGCTGGACCAAGGTGCATACTTGCTGAGTTGCTTGAACAGTCAACATGTTGTTTGGTGCTGGCTCTACCTACACATCCGAACGGAGCATTGCTTTTGCAAAACGAATCATCTGCTAAAAGCCATTATCCAATGGTTCTACAACCTCACTCCAAACAAGTGTGTGTTGTGTACCGAGATTCAGGAGTGCTCAATAAATGAAAAGTGTGCCTCAAGTTTTCCATAAGAATGTCTTCACAAGAAGTTTTTGTTTTTTTAACGGCCACAGAATGCAATATAAAATAAGACGAGAATACTTGACATCCATAAAATGAAAATAAATGTTCATGTATATAACCAAATCGGCTTTTGCATCCTGTGTCAACACAGATGATCAAGTTTCAAACCAAATGTCTCCCCTCACCCACATATCCACCATCTCAAAGCTTTGGGGACCATTAATTAAGTGACAACCTCTTTGTGTTCCAGCAAAATTGTCATCACATGAAGTGTTGCACATCCATACATGACGTGTTGCACAAGCAATGACTGGAGAGCACAAAAAGCTTCAGATTCAGAAATCGTGCACGATCCATTACCATCCCACAAATAACCATTATAACCATCCCACACAACATCAATCAATGTTGGCTTTGTTGTCAACACTCTCCCTTTCTATCTCAAAAAGTGAGAGACTGGTATCAGCAAACAAATTAAAATCACATGGAGTCAGACAATTGAAAAATTGAAGAGACGGAAGGTGAATAAGATAAATTGTAATAATGGAAAAAAACTAATTGTGTTTTTAGTTGGCATGTGCTCTCCTCCAGGAGTCCCTGACAATTCCAACTTCATTCACAATTTCTTCAAAAGTCTTAAATTCAAGGGCTTTTCCCCTGACTGCATCACACTTGGCAAACCTCAAAATCTGTGCTGCTGGGCAAAGAATTCCGACGTTGTGGTGAGTAATGCTGTGCCTCGCAGGTCGATAGTGCTTCAGCCATCTTTTTCCCAACCGATTGGCCGGGCGACGAGGGCTAGGTAGGGGTGGGAAGGACAAAGACAGAAGAACAATGAGTAATATCCCAATCCATATATATATATATATATATATATATATATATATATATATATATATATATATATATATATATATATATATATATATATATATATATATATATATATATATCATTGGTTGCAGCTGCTAATGAAGGACAATGTATTTGAGCATCAGTAGTTGCTAATGAAGGACAATGCTTCGGGTGGTGGATCAAAACCCAGACCATGAAGCTTACCTGAGTAAAACACTTGAAAATCGAAAAATAAGTTTGCAATCTATTGGTTGCAATGATGTAATGGGAGAAATGGTTTTACAGATAAACAAGCCGGGACGCGACGATGGTTCGCGGGCATTATTGAACAATGCCACCATAGGTACAATTGAGTTAGTGGAAGCTTTTGAGGAAGCCTTACCATAAAACCTATCTCTTCTGTCAAAATTGACCAAATCAAATCGGATTTTTTTATATGTTGTACTTATGGACATTACGCACAGTTTCTAGGAAATGAAATTGCGAGAAAAAAAATAGTTCAAGTGGGCGTGGCACCGCCCACAAGGGGTGTGGGACACCCCTCATACAAAAAGACACAACTAGACCATGATATCTAGCTTGTGTCCAAGTTTCATCAAGATCGCATCAAACGTCACGGCGCTATGCTCTGGAGAGAGTCACAAACAGACAGACAGACAGACACACAGACACAACGAAAATAGTGGTCACTGCTGGCGCCCGCGAACCAGAAATATGGCTGCACGTCCTGAAGCTAACCTGCATAAAGAGCAACAATCACTCAAACCCCTCCACAGACCCCCTTAGACCCTGACTTCTTTAATGCCATGTACAAACTTTGGTACATCACGAGTGATGAAGGTTATGGTCCAGTTTCATTGAATTTGTGTTTCAAACACCCCCTCCCCCCCCCTCATAAACCTCCCTAATGAGCACAGATTTTGATGTGGTCGATACACCTTCGTTTGGCAGCAGACATGAAGCTTGCAGCCAAGTTTACTCAAAATAGTGTGTTTGGTTAAAGCGATGATGCCTGAAGTGTTTCCTGACTGACTCACTCACTCAGCTACATACACTGCTTGATCGCATTAGCCTGCTGGACTAAAGTCCAGGTGAGCTAAAAAAATGAAGTAACCATGATGGAAAACTAGTCTTTATAAGGACAAGTGGGCTTGCATCAGTGGCAAAATAAGAAAAATTAATTTTCTCAACCAAATATTGAGAGGTAGGCTAACCATCATGGGAAAGAAGGTGAAGTGACATTTCAGGCATGAGCCCTTCAAAAACAAGAAGGCTTTATACCCAACAAGGTCATTTCACCTTTCCCATTGTGGTTAGTCTACCTCTCAACATTTGCTCGAGAACATTCTTTGAAATAACCACTCACAGGTTGTTTTTTATTTTTTCCTTCCAACTTCATGATGATTGGTTCAAGTGTTGCACCATATTTAATTGTGGTAAATGACTAAGTGATAGATCAACATCCTCGTGACAGCACACTGCTTGGTATAGTATTGAGAAACCCTCATTCGTTACCTGAGCTAGCCATCTGCCACCCAAATTTCTGCACCACTCCTCCTCACATGCAGTACTGCCATTTATCTAAAGCACTGTAAAGGCTTACCACCTGTTCTATTAAAATGAAATGTTCACACAACAAGGAAATGCTGAGATCAAGCAAATAATAATATAATAATGATAGCTTACATTTTGCAGCCTTTTTTTTTTTTTGACATCCAATAAGTATGAATGAAAGTTTCACTTTGCAAAAAACACTAATGCAAGCAAATAAAATAGACTGCAGCAATATCATATGCTTCACGTCATGATTATAGCACAAACGACATTGATACATGCCAGTCACCTTCAACATAGCAACCTGAGACAAAGTTTAATGGCAAATCACAAAGTCCAAAGCAAGCAGGCATTTATGAAGATGGCCACAGCTCAAAGCGAAGAGCATCAGGTTCTGTGCCAACAGACCTTGCCCTCATTATTGCTGATGTTGCCATCTTCCTCAATAATTTTCCCTGTGCTGTTGCTTCTCACAAACTGTCGTCCATATGGTTCCACACAACCCGTGGGCTTCCTCTCCCTCTCCCCGGTCTGCCGTTCGTCCTTGCTCCTGCACATACACGGATGACATCAATGTGTACATGAGTGATTCAACAATGGCAGCGCAGTCAAAGTCACCAATGTTGGTATGCGTGCCAGGATTGTGACACTGGATAGCAGTTTGCTGGCAGTATCGTGGAATTAATTACACAATTTAGAAAGATACTTCACGGTGGTGACATTTCCACAACGTGGGAAATATTCCATCACTGCTCACATGTCATCACATGTGATTCCAGGATATGGAACTTAGGGGGTTTATCGCTTTAAAAACATAAACAAGGCATTTTTAACGTGGAATCATAATTCCGAGTTTGAACCCAGAATTATTAATCTAGTAATATTAATGAGTATTACTCATTATTATTAATGAGAAAATGAGTATTACTTTGTAAACATGATTATGGATGGAATCGCTGGTTGTATGTCCTCTCAAAGGACGGTGTGCAACAAAACTGTAGCAGCACTTGCTGCCACGTTACCAGAGGAGCTGATAGTCAAATTAATCCATGAACTAAACTGATTGGAGGCAATAATGTTTCCATCAAGTTAGTATTTGTTGAAACAATGGGGAAAAATTGATGGGAATCAGAAAAATTGCAAAAAAAAGTGACATTACCTGGTACAGTACAAGCTATTCAAGCACAAAAAAAACACAAGGAAACCCAAACACAGGAGGGAGCCACTTCTCTCATCAAGCCCATGCCATGTCCACAATACTGACAACCAAGGGATACAACACTAAACAAGTTAAAACAAGGAACATTTACCCAGGAGGAGGCCATTTGGCTCAGCAAGCCTGCGATCTATCATTACATTATTTAAATCCAATGGTTTTATCGACCTAATTTCACTGGGAGGGTGGAACGATGACAGTGAGGCAGGTACAATGACTATCATTAGAGAGCGTTTTTCTATCTATATTCCATATTGCTGTGGTTTTAACTTCTAGGGAGAAAAATAAACAATGTTTAATCTCAATGATAGTTTTTTTTTGTATTTGTTCAGTTGAGCATATTGTATTACATGTAAATAAATATATATTGCGAATGTGTTAGATAGGTGTCTATGTGTTCTTTTTACCTCATGCACTCTATTCTGAAGTCACTTTCATGCACATCTCAGCACAGAAACTTATTTGTGTCCTCTCTCAAATCCCTCACAACCCTTAAAAAAACGGTTTAAACCAGTCTGGGGTGTATCCCACGAGGCTACATACCAGGTGGGCCATCAATCATAATTATAAGCCTTAACAGCTCACCAAAATCTGGTATCCAAATAAACCACAACATGGGGCCAATCTGAAGATGCCGCCAGGGATCGGGGCTCTGACATGCCAATCGGGTGAGGGAGGAGAAACCCCAGACTCCTCCCATGTAAGTGGTGGGGCCCAGGTGAATAGGGTGGGGGGGGAGAAGAGGGCACACACGAGACAGTTCAGGTCTTCTTGGTTGAGAGCTTGGCCTTGTTCGGGTTGTCTAGATCAAGAGCTTGAGTTTGTTCTTAGAGAGCTCGTCTGAGCAACTTGAAGGCCTGGAGAGAATCGGGCCCAGGACTTGAGGATTATCGAGTCTGGAGAGTCCTGTCATCTTCGGGTCCTCTTTGTCTTGTTATCATTAACATCTTGCTATCGTCAGCGTCTTGCTCTCGTCAGAGTCTGGTCTTGTTGCCCCAACTTAATGGTCCAGGGTTCACATTGCGCTCATCGTCTGTCCTGGGGTGTGTGGTGTGGTATAGCACCTCGGAAACACACGGAGCAAAGCCAGCGCTGGGCCGAGAAGGACCAAGACAGAAAGAGAAATTGGACCAGGGTCATTGGGGCCATCAGCTGAACAGAGCTTGCGCAAGGTGTAACAGGCCTCAACTTGTCCTTCTCTTTTTATTTCTTTCTCTCAACTCTATCTATTATTTCATTGTCCCAGATGTGTGATTGGTTCCATATGTGCAAGTGATTGTTCAAGGGAGCAGGAGGCGGGTATGTCCACATAGGGGATAATTGGGAATGTAATTGCCTGTGTGTGTGTGTGTGTGTGTGTGTGTGTGTGTGTGTGTGTGTGTGTGTGTGTGTGTGTGTGTGTGTATATATATATATATATATATATATATATATATATATATATATATATATATATATATATATATATATATATATATATATATATATATATATATGGAGGACAAGTTGAGCCCTGTTATGCCTGAGTTCACTTGATCAGATGAGTATGTATATATATATATATATATATATATATATATATATATATATATATATATATATATATATATATATATATATATATATATATATATATATATATATATATATATATATATATATATATATATATATATATATATATACAGAGGGGAGAACAAGTATTTGATACACTGCCGATTTTGCAGGTTTTCCCACTTACAAAGCACGTAGAGGTCTGTAATTTTTATCATCGGTACACTTCAACTGTGAAAGACGGAATCTGAAACAAAAATCCTGAAAATCACATTGTATGATTTTTAAATAATTAATTTGCATTTTATTGCATGAAATAAGTATTTGATACATCAGAAAAACAGAACTTAATATTTGGTACAGAAACCTTTGTTTGCAATTACAGAGATCAGACGTTTCCGATAGTTCTTAACCAGGTTTGCACAGACTGCAGCAGGGATTTTGGCCCACTCCTCCATACAGATCTTCTCCAGCTCCTTCAGGTTTCGGGGCTGTCGCTGGGCAACACAGACTTTCAGCTCCCTCCAAAGATTTTCTATTGGGTTCAGGTCTGGAGACTGGCTAGGTCACTCCAGGACCTTGAGATGCTTCTTACGGAGCCACTCCTTAGTTGCCCTGGCTGTGTGTTTCGGGTCGCTGTCATGCTGGAAGACCCAGCCACGCCCCATCTTCAATGCTCTTGTTGAGGGAAGGAGGTAGTTGGCCAAGATCTCGCGATACATGGCCCCATCCATCCTCCCCTCAATGCGGTGCAATCGTCCTGTCCCCTTTGCAGAAAAGCATCCCCAAAGAATGATGTTTCCACCTCCATGCTTCATGGTTGGGATGGTGTTCTCGGGGTTGTACTCATCCTTCTTCTTCCTCCAAACATGGCGAGTGGAGTTTAAACCAAAAAGCTCTATTTTGGTCTCATCAGACCACATGACCTTCTCCCATTCCTCCTCTGGATCATCCAGATGGTCATTGGCAAACTTCAGACGGGCCTGGACATGCGCTGGCTTGAGCAGAGGGACCTTGCGTGCGCTGTAGGATTTTAATCCATGACGGCGTAGTGTGTTACTTATGGTTTTCTTTGATACTGTGGTCCCAGCTCTCTTCAGGTTATTGACCAGGTCCTGCCATGTAGTTCTGTGCTGATCCCTCACCTTTCTCATGAACATTGAGGCTCCATGAGGCGAGATCTTGCATGGAGCCCCAGACCGAGGGAGATTGACTGTTATCTTGAACTTCTTCCATTTTCTAATAATTGCGTCAACAGTTGTTGCCTTCTCACCAAGCTGCTTGCCTATTGTCCTGTAGCCCATCCCAGCATTGTGCAAGTCTACAATTTTGTCCCTGATGTCCTTAGACAGCTCTCTGGTCTTGCCCATTGTGGAGAGGTTGTAGTCTGATTGATTGAGTGTGGACAGCTGTCTTTTATGCAGATAACGAGTTCAAGCAGGTGCAGTTAATACAGGTAATGAGTGGAGAATGGGAGGGCTTCTTAAAGACAAAACTAACTGGTCTGTGAGAGCCGGTATTCTTACTGGTTGGTAGGTGATCAAATACTTATTTCATGCAATAAAATGCAAATTAATTATTTAAAAATCATATAATGTGATTTTCAGGATTTTTATTTTAGATTCTGTTTTTCACAGTTGAAGTGTACCGATGATAAAAATTACAGACCTCTACATGCTTTGTAAGTGGGAAAACCTGCAAAATCGGCAGTGTATCAAATACTTGTTCTCCCCACTGTGTGTATGTATATATATATATATATTGTTACGGCTGTGGAAATTCGCATTACACCATAAAGGGCCGTCAGGTGAGATATCTCAATGGGTACATGTGTAGTTAGGCCAAACCCGTTGTATAGAGGGAATTTATGTGATCCATCCGGGCTGTGACGCTTTGAGTTAGCCATTTTTCTGTTCTATCTTTTATTTCAAACAAACAGCATCTCAACAACCACGCCATCCCCACCACAGCGCCAACCACACTAAAACGACGTCACCTCCACCACCTACGCTACCACATCATCGCTTCTACAACCATTCGCAAACACCACCACCTTCGCCTTTACCTTCACAACTTCATCCCACATCATCGCTTCTACGGCCATTCCCAAACACCACCAGTCAACACCAAACGTCGTGTTCCCAGAGCCGTTCGGCCGTGGAGGCCGAACACGTCGATCCGCGGATCAGGAACGCTTCACGCCCACTTCTCCTCCATCCAATGGGCAAGCGCCAGGCGGCTTGGCCCCGCCTCCAGGCGCATGTAGGTGAATTCCGTCCATGTCTGTCTATGCAAATTTTAGGATCAGGGGAGGTTCACGCCCATTTTTGCCCGACCAATGGCTGACCGGGCGGGGGGGGGCGGTGTGGCCCTGCCTCCAATCGTGTTCTGATCCGGGAATTTGCATATCGGCGCCTCCTGAGAGCTATAAAGGTGCGAGCAGAAGGCGACTCGGAAGGAGAGTGTGGAACTAGGAGAGTGTGGAACTGGTGGAGTGTGGAACTGGTGGAGTGTGGAACTGGTGGAGTGTGGAACAGGTGGAGTGTGGAACTGGTGGAGCGAGAGAAGATTTGGAACTGGTGGAGCTAAACGTAAGCGTGGTGAGAGAAGTGAGAAGTGTGGAGCGTCGAGCGTTGAGCGTTGGGGAGCGAAGTTGAGAGTTGAGCTGGAAGAGGTGGAGTGCGCACGGTGGAGCTGCAGGCGGCGGGTCGGGGCAAGGAAGCTCGGATCCGAGGCAAGGAGGACGGCGGTCGGCAACCAGGTTGCGGTGTGGGGGATCGCTCGTCTCGTTGCAGGACCCAAGCCAGCCAGCCACTCCCCTCCCCCAGGGCATCAACAATTTCCCCTTCCCCCCGCGCTGAGATAGTGCAAAAGAGGGCCCCGTTCCTCCCCCACCCCAAACGTGGTGCCAACAAGCACGCCAGGGGCCCGGAGTCGGGGCACAGCGGCGCGGACACTTTGCGTGACTTAAGCCGAGTCACGAGGATGCGGGTAAGACCTCCCCTGTCTCGCGGACCTAGCCACTCCTCTAGGTCCCGCGCACATTTGGCGTACGGGCCTGTCTGCCTCCTCGTCTGTGAGGGTGGCTTCTTTCTTTTGCTTTTGTGTAAATGTGTGTTGGTGCCATTTGTGAAGTAAAACTGTGAAAGTGTTGCCATGTGTACGCGTTAGTCGGTTGTATTACATTTGCTTTTTGTGCATAATTGTATGGCTGTAAATACGTGCCTTCCATGCTTGTCTGTGTGTGCGCGTAATAAAATGCTTGCTTGTTGAACTGTGCCCGTTTCGCTTCGTCTTTTCTCCATTTGAATCTCCATCTTGCATCACATAAGTGGTTCGTAGTGAGTGCAGCATCCCGGTAACTAATCTGAACCATCCAAGTCGAAGATAACACCGCTCGGTTATCCAGATAGTACGGAACGGGCCGCCCAAGCGGCTCGTGTCCGGAGTCGACCTGTGGCGAGGTACGATCGCCCGGTTTACCATCCGCGTGGGTACTTAGGTCGGTCGAGTTTGGCGAACAACCCTATCCTACGCGGGTGGCCGATTGGCACGATTGTGGTGAGGTCGAAAGGCCCACCCGTGACTAGCTCCCGGCGTTGGTCCGAGAGGGTCATGACAGAATTGTCCGTCCGTTGGGCGACGTGCCGCGATTCGAGTTACGTGGCCGTTCGCACGCCGGCGGGCGTGAATTCGCAACAATATATATATATATATATATATATATATATATATATATATATATATATATATATATATATATATATATATATATATATATATATATATATATATATATATATATATGCTTGGTGTAAATACATGATTAGTTTTGTAAATACATGCAGTTTTAGTACATGCTGAAAACTCTTTTGTGCCCTGACCCATCCTGACTGTGTCCCGATGGTGGCGTATGGCAACTTGTGATTAGTTAATCAAGATATTTCGGCTCTAATTTAGAATGCAGCATGTAACTTGGTTCCACTTGGCCAATAACTTAAGATCTGTTACGTGAATGTTGGCATGATTCCCAGTTCGTAATGCGAACCTCACTGGTAACGATAACACAGCTTTTGACCTGAAGCCAACTCGAAATTTGTGGTACAAAAGGAGATCATGGTCTTTCAAGACTTGCCACCCCTCTGGAGTTATTCAGACAAGGGATGACCGTAAAAATCTAAAACCAAATTTGCTTGCTTGATGCCTCTACTCAGTAAGAGGTGCATTTGTCTATTAAAGTCCATGTTTCTGCACCATACATTGTGACCAACCTGATTACTGTCTTGTGGATTCTTAACTTCAATCATTTCAGTATCCTTTTATTAGAGAGGACACCACTAACCTACTTCCACCTTATCCATGTTGCTTACACTTTGTCCTGAACTTCTGCTTCACAATTGCCCTCTTCTTTTCGTGTCGAGCGAAGGTATGTTCCATTTGTCTTCTTCATGCTCTCTGCTCTCAACTTACTACCCCCCATAACTTCTGTTTTTCTTGCATTCATTCTCAATCCCCACCACTCTAAACTATTGCCATGTCAGCACTTCTCTGCAGCTCATATTTTGACTCTGCTGTTATGACTAGGGCATTTTACCAACAGAAGCTTTTGCAGTTTTCCATCTCTGATATTTTCACTCAGCACATCCATCACAGTCACAACAAGAAGCGAATACTTCGATATCGCGCAGCTGGGGGCTGTAAAAGTCGAGGTTAAGGATGATGAAACAATTTTGCAGTTATAAAATTTAAATGTAGACACGGTGAATTAGCATGCACGATGGGAAGAGTTGTGACGTTGGACAAATTTCTATTTATAGCCCTCAGATCAAAGGGACGTACACGGCCATAAGTGTGAGAGAAGACACAGGACAGAATAGCCAATTATATAACAGCGCGATGTCACCGCGCTATAAAAAGGAAGGGACTCAGTGCCTGGTGTTGTGTTGTGTGACAAAACTCCACTCTACAATGTTGTGAGTCCCCATATCTCTTCTCTAGATCTATGAATGTACAGTATAGCTTCTTATTTCCATCCAGCATCTTTTCCTGAATCTGTGTCATGATAAAAAACGCATCCACTGTTCCCCTTCCTTGCATTAATTCATAGTGCATCTCATCGATTTTCACAATCTCCTTCACTTTTAATCTACAATCCTCTCCAGTCCCTTCATTGCTCCATCAATCTGATTCCTCTGTAGTTTCCACAGTCCATGGTGTCCTCTTTTTGTTTGAAAATTGGTATTATTATGCTCTCCTCGACACTCCTTACGAGTTATCCATCTATTCTAGGATGCATGCATGCATTCTTACAGTAACCCCCTCCTGGTTAGGCTTCCAAAATCCAGGAAGACTGCATACCTCACTTATATTATTCCACACTTCTGTTAGAACCACCTTCCAGAACCACCTTCTCACTCTTCCCTACAAGGTTTCAAGGAAGCAATGTACCACTATCTATTGTCATCCTCAATTCTGACATATGACCTTCATTACCCACATTAAACTTTCATAAGTCAACTATTTTAATTACTTGTTTCAGTGTTTCCTCCCCTCCTACCTCTCCTGTTTTTTTCCTATTCATTCATTCCCTTGATGTTTGGCCCCTTGTCAGTTTTACCCTGCTCTTCCATGAGCCTTGCTCCTGCAAAGTATTCAATGCCAGTTTTCAAGGAAGGAAGAACCGACATTACCTGGCAGGACCGACGAGGATCTGAAGCTCACCGACAAGATGTCGTCGAAGGTACCCTTTACAGGTTGGAATACCAAGAACTGTGGCCAAGGATTCAGCTGAGAAGCTCGGCTCGAGAACCAGCAAAGCCCCATGCACACCACTGCTCGTCAGATTGTCAGCATACTCCTGTGTGGAGAAACATGTTGCGATCATTGTGAGTGATCATATTTTGCTCGACAACATGCACAAAAGACCAACCTCATTCGCACCATAATGCAAGGAATTTTTAATAGAAAATAAAATAATGCAGCTGGAAAGTATACAGGAGAGATCATGTAACTACAGAAAATTATAACTATACTAGCAGACGCCTGTGGTAAAAAAATACCATAATATTAAAATAAAATAAAAACAGAAAAAAGGGAGCCTTTTATTCTTGAACTGGTTGAAAAAGCTCAAAAATGTGAGGTTATATATTTCTCAACAGGAAAGAAAAAAATTTCAGGAGTGATCGAGGAAGGATCTGTACCTGTTCAGTGTCTGTGTTGTCCTGTCCTGTGTTGTCACTGAACTACTCCCTCAAACTTTGGTGAAATCCTACTAAACTTCCAGGCTGCTCCTACTGATCCCGTGTCTGAAAGGTGTTTTTTTTTAATTTTTGAAAAAAAATCCCAATTTTTTTGAAAATTAAACCTTCATTTCAATTGCATATAAAAATGTAATATCACGAATATTACAAATAATTTTGCAAAATAAATGTTTGATTTCTGCTTTGTGTAAATCATGACAACATGGCAACTCACTAGTGTCCTCAGTTAAAACAAGACTGTCCAGAGCGACGTGCAGCGAGGTGTTTTGAATTGTACAGTTGCAGTTGTTTTGAATTATGTGGAGGTGAGATGTTTTCAAAAACATGGTGGTTACGTGGTGGTGAGGTGTTTTTAATTATGTAGTGGTAAGGTGTTTTGAATTACATGGCGGTGAGGCATATTTAATAATGTGGCAGTGTTTGTCCCTCTGTACCGACGTGTGGTGAGGTGAGCATTGTGAGCCGATCCATATATATATATATATATATATATATATATATATATATATATATATATATATATATATATATATATATATATATATATATATATATATGTATATATATATATACACACACACAGGGTGTACCAAAAAAATGTACTCACTCTTTAAATGATAATAAATGCATTGTTTATTGACTTAGAAACAAGATTTATGGTTAAATGGATAAATACATGTTTACAAATGTTCAAACTGACGACCATCACGTTCCAAACACAGCTGATAATGCGGACCAATGGATTCAACAGCGTTACGAATCATTTCATTTGGAACTGCAAGACATTGTCTTTCAATTCCCTCTTTCAGCTCATCGACATCGACATCGACATCGACAACAGCTGGCATCATCACTCCAAACAATTTTGGATGGAAATGCTGCATCTTCTTCGCATTTGCCCAGGTACCACTCACAAAATTCAGCTCTCCGGTCAGGATCATCTTCATTTAGAGCGTGGATTAATTTTGGAATGTAACTTTTCCAATTAATTCGCTTCAAAATGCGATGGGCGCTTGGATTTGGGGATTCCTGTCTCACGAGCCATTTGTCGTACAGATTTCCGTGGAGATCGGTGGAGGGTTTCCAGCAATTTATTTTCCTTTGCGGGGGTGGTTGATGACCGTGGTCTTCCTGAACGCTCCTTATGGACGTCATGCACAGTTCCATCTGTTTCAAAGTTATCTCGGATGCGAGCAATGGTGCGTCGCATCGGTGGATCTTTGTGAAAATGACTTCTAAATTGTCTTTGTACTTCCATGATGTTTTCGTGCTTCCTGGAGCACTTTATGATAAATTTTTCTTCTTCAAAACCTAATCGTACTTCTGCCATTATTATGGTCAATTTGATCTGAAAAATTCAATGAGTTATGAGGAGCCAAAATGTGAGTACATTTTTTGGGACACCCTATATGTATGTATATATTGTTACGGCTGTGGAAATTCGCAAACCACCATTCAGGTCCCGTGGGTGAGATAACTCGAAGTACATGTGTAGTTAGCCCCAAACCCGTTGTTTAGAGGGAATTTATGTGATTCATTCGGGCTACGACGCTTTGAGATAGTCGTTTTTCTGTTCTATCTTTATTTTGAACCAACCACGTCTCAACCGCTATAACCATCAAACCACCACCGAAAGACCCTACACCACCCTCACCTCTCTCCTTTTACGGCCATTCCCGCACCACCTGTGAACACTGAGCGTCGGGCTGTCTTGTGCTCGTTCAAGCAATACGCACCGAGCCGCGAGTTTAAATAGTGGGCCTTTCCGAGGAAGAATCCGGATCAAGAATGCTACACGCCCACTTCTGATCCGTCCAATCAGCAAGCGCGGAGCGGCTTGGCCCCGCCTCCAGGCACGTCCGTATGAAATAGAAATATGCAAATTCGAGGATCAGGGGAGGTTCGCGCCCACTTTTCCTCCGTCCAATGGGCGAGCGTGGCTCCGCCCCCGAGCTCATCCTGATCCGGAAATTTGCATATTGGTTCTCCTGCCGGCCTATAAAACATCGAGCGCAAGGCGAATCGTGGCAGAGTCAGTTTTGGTGGCAGAGAGTGAGAGTTTTGGTAAGAGAGTCATCGGGCGGAGTGTGGCAGCGGCGGAGTGTGGCAGAGAATGGAGTCGGGAGGCGAAGGCGTCGAGTTGGGTTCTGCAGTCGGCTGAGGAGAGTTGTGGCAAGAGGCCAAGGAGCTCGGGTCCGAGGCGAGAAGGACGGCGATCGACGACGAGGTCGCGGCAGGAGATCGCTTGTCGCGGGACCCAAGCCAGCCAGTCATTCTCCCTCCCCCAGAGCATCAACAATTCCCCCTTTTCCCCCGCGCTGAGATAGTGCAACAAGGGGGCCCCGTTCCCACCCCACTCCACTCCACTCCAAACGTCATGCAAACGAAACCCGCGAAGGAGCACGGAGTCAGGGCACAGCCACGCGACACGTCTGCGGCTCGTCCGCCAACGCGCCACGAGGACGCGGGTAGGACCCACCCGGTCTCGCGGACCTGACCGCTCATTCAGGTCCCATGCACACATTGGCCTACAGGCCCGTCTGCCCCCTTGTCTATGAGGGTGGCTTCTTTCCTTTGCTTTTGAGTAAATGTGTGTCGGCGCCGTGTCTTGTAAAGTAGAACTGTATAAGTGTTGTCGTGTGTACGCGTATTAGGTTGTAACTCTGCATCGTTGTTTCTTTTGTTTTCCTGAAATAGGTGCATTTTGACTGTTTGGCTGTATATGTGTGCTCTCCGTGTGTCGCATAATAAATGTGCATTGTTTGAACTGTTTTCCCGTTTCGCTTCATCTTTTCTTTATTGACCCTCCATCCTGCTTCACGTAAAGGGTTCGTAGTGGGCTTAATACGCCCGATAATTAATCGGAACGGACCGCTTAAGCGGTTCGTGTCCGGAGTCGGCCTGCGGCGAGGTACGATCGCCCGGTCGACCATCCGCGCAGGTACTTAGGTTGATCGAATTTGGCGAGCGACCCTATCCTGCGCGGGTGGGCCATTGGCACGGTCGTGGTGGGGTTAAAAACCCACCCGTGACTAGCTCCTGGCATTGTTCCGAGAGGGTCACAACAGAATTGTCCGTTCCGGTGGGCGAGGCAGCCGCCATTCGAGTCGAGTGGCCGGTCGCACGCCGGCGGGCGCGAATTCACAACAATACATACACATATATATATATACATATATATACATACACATATATATATATATACATATATATATATATATACATATATATATATATACATATATATATACATACATATATATATATATACATACATATATATATATATATATACATATATATATACATACATATATATATACATATATATATATATATATATATACATACATATATATATATATATATATATATATATATATATATATATATATATACATATATATATATATATATATATATATATATATATATATATATATATATATATATATATATACATATATATATATGCATATATATATGTATGTATACATATATATGCATATATATACACATATATATATATTGTTGTGGTTACCAAATTCGCAAACCACCATTCAGGTCCCTTAGGTGAGATATCTCGGTAAGTATATGTGTAGTTAGGCCCAAACCCGTTGTCTAGAGGGAATAAATGTCATTCATGCGTGCTGCGACTCTTCAGGATAGCCGTTTTTCTTTTGCTATCTTTATTTTGGACCAACCGCCATGATTACCACCACCAACCACGTCTCAACAGTCGTCACAACATCAACCACCCACCACAACGCCGCTTCACCACAACACCCACGACCTTTCCCGTCACACCTCGCAACCGTCGCATCGCCACCGTTCTTGCGCCGCTTGTGGGTACCGGTATTGGACTCGTGCAGGGCGCGCGCCGAACAGCGTGTACAAAACCACGGATTTTCCGCTCCAAAAACGGATCAAAAACGACTCACGCCCACTTTTGTTCCGTCCAATCGGTGAGCGAGGGGCGATTTGGCCCCGCCTCCAGGGCGTTGGAGGGCGGTCGCTATATGCAAATTCATGGATCAAAATGCATTCACGCCCACTTTTTCTCGGGCCAATGGGGAGCGAGGTGAAAGGTCGAAGGCAGGGGGTCAAAGATGAGAGAGCGAAGCCACGGGGCTTATATAAGCGACCGCGTTCGTCAGTCGAGTCAGTTAAGACGTGGTCGTCGTCGTGTGCATTGGAGTTGAGTGCAGTTAGGAAGTTCGCAGGAGGAAGAGTTCGGAGTTGGAGTCGGAGCGAAGAGGACGGAGCTGTGGAGAGGCGGCGGCGTCGAAGGCAGACGAGGGGGTGCTCGCGTCGGTGCCGGGAGCTGCACACCAGGGAGGCCGACGGCGCGACCTGGTCGAGGTGGAGACGCTCGTCGCGGGACCCGAGACAGAGTAAAAATCCTCCTTTCCCCGAGCATCAGCAACCCCCTCCTGTTTCCCCCCGCGCTGAGATAGTGCGACCAAGGGGGCCCCTTTTCCCACCCCCTACCAGACACTGTCCGCGAGGCCCGCGGAGTTGGGGCACCATCGCCACTTCGCGCCTCATCATCAGACGGGTAGGCCCGACCCGGTCTCGGCCTCAGGCCCGCCTCATCCTTGAGGGTGTTCTTTTTCTTGGTTTTGGGTATGTGTTGTCGGCGCCGTCTGTGAAGTAGAATTGTATAAGTGTTGCCGTGTGCTCGGTAGTCGGATAGCTCTGCATTGTGTCTTCGCTTTTACATTTGCTTTTTGTGTAAAATTGCATTGTGTTTCTTTTCCTTCTATGTGCTTTTGGTGGAATTGTATATGTGTGCTTTCCGTTCATCGCGAATAAATGTGCTTTATGTTGAACTGCTTTCCCGCTTCGCTTCGTCATTTCTCTCATTGAATCCTCATCTTGCTTCACGTAAAGGGTTGGTAGTGGGCTGAATACGCCCGATAATTAATCGAACCGTCGAGGCCGACGATAACACCGCTCGGTTATCCCGATAGTACGGAACGGGTCGCTTAAGTGGCCCGTGTCCGAAGTCGACCTGCGGCGAGGTGCGATCGCCCGGTCTACCCTCCGTGTGGGTACTTAGGTAGGTCAAATTTGGCGAGCAACCCTATCCCACGCGGGGGCCGATTGGCTCGATCGCGGTGAGACCGAAAGGTCCACCCGTGACTGGTTCCCGGCGTTAGTCCGAGAGGGTCACGACTGGATTGTCCGTCCGGTGGGCGACGTGCCGCGATTCGAGTTACGTGGCCGTCAGCACGCCGGCGGGCGCGAATCCGTAACAATATATATACATATATATATATATATACATATACATATATATATATATATATACATACATACATATATATATATA
>NC_140970.1:33421377-33441377 GCF_056783735.1 Eptatretus burgeri | reverse complement strand
TTACTTCAATTACTGCAGAACAGCTGCAGTTGCTAACCCATTACTTGTTCCCTGAAAAGGGCCTTTTTTAAATGGAACTTTTCAGTAAAACTGGAAAAATGGGGGTTTACAAATGGGGGAAAAATGAGTTCTTTACAACTCTGAAATTTACATTATTTTTCAGTTTATGATAACTTAAACTTTTTTTTAACCTCTGGCAGTTTACCGCTTGGCTTTGTACCATTTCAGGTTATTCACTGGACTTGAACTGCTTAAATTTCAGTAAAAACTGGAGAAATGGGGATGTTCTAAAACTTTTGACTGGTAGTATGTGTGAATATATATATATATATATATATATATATATATATATATATATATATATATATATATATATATATATATATATATATATATATATATACACACCAGCCGAAACCCCGTCACAGACAGATTCCATTCATTCAACCAGCCTCACCAGCTCACCCACACTCGAGGGACATGGACTGGACAGGGCGTGCTTGTCCCCGTCTACTCATCCCCCGCCCCTGCCCCCATTTCCCTCTGCCTTCAACTTGCTTAACCCCGCCCAAAAATGTAATTACCCCGGCCCCGCCTCTTCACTCCCTGCCCCACTTGCCCCCGCCCCTGTCCACCCCCTCACACAAAACCCCGCCTAATTCACCCCAGCCCCCGCCCCATTCCCCCCCCCATCTCCTGCTTTCAATTTGTTTACCCCCGCCCAAAAATTTGCTAACCTTGCCCCCCGCCTCTTCACTCCCTGCCCCCGTCTCAACGAAAAGTGTTTATTCTGCTTCAGAGTTGAAAGTTGACTATTGCCATGATGTGCGATGCACTCTTACAGGTACGAAGTGTCTTTCAGTCCAGGTCACAGGACCGAGAAAAACGTGACGCGATCGCGAGGAGCACAAAATTGGTCCTTCAGTGTATATATATATATATATATATATATATATATATATATATATATATATATATATATATATATATATATATATATATATATATATATATACGTATATACACATATACATATACATATACATATACATATATATATATATATATATATATATATATATATATATATATATATATATATATATATATATATATATATATATATATATATATATATATATATGAATGAGCCTGGTGCTGGCGCAGTTGTTAGGGCAGCGGCTTGGGATCCAAAAGGTCCTGAGTTCAAGCCCCGTTGGGCCACTGAATTAATACACCAGGGGGTTGACTCAGCCTGTCATCCTTCTGAGGTCGGCGAAATGAGTACCAGTATACTGGGCCGGTGTATACCCCGGTTAAAATAGGTGTACCATATCCCTGTGTCGTAAGAGGCGACCAGGGTTGCGTCAGGAAGGGCATCCGGCGTAAAACGTGCCAAATCACTATGCGGATCATACGGATGATCCGCTGTGGTGACCCCTAACGGGAGCAGCCGAAAGAAGAAGAAGAAGATATATATATATATATATATATATATATATATATATATATATATATATATATATATATATATATATATATATACTGGTTATGTGGTGGTGAGGTATTTCTAATAAATTCTAAATGGCGGTGAGGATAATTGCGTGAGTTGTATGTTGTCACGATTTACACCAAGGAGAGATCGAACATTTATTTTGCGAATCTATTTGTAATATGTGTGATTATTAATTTTTACAGCAATTGAATTTGAGGATTTAAGTTCCTCTCTCACACATGTGGTACTCTTTACTGTTTCACAATGCACTACTCTTCTGCTATTTTAACAGACTGCTCTCATTTCGACCTCTCCTTCATTCCTTGCCTAAAAAATCCAACTATTACAGCGCTTCTTCTCTCCATGCTCTGAATTCGCCTTCATTGCATCCATCAAGAATTGTGTTAAATCGCATCTCTGACCTAAAACTTTTAAAAACCACAGTTTGCCATGGATGCTCGCTTTCCATCAACCATTCTTTTTTTCCAACTTCAGTGCCAACTCACCCCCCTCACCCCTCACTCTCACTCTCAAAGCAACCATCCCACTCTTCTCCCTCCAAGCCTCCCTCTCACCTCTTTCAAAAATTCCCCGTCACCTTTATCCCACCTTTCATCCCCCTCACTCTTCCTTCTCTAAGTTGCCCCCCTCTCATCCACCAACCTGCCTCCCTCCACTGCCCTCTCACCTCCATCTCTTCACTCCACCTCCTCAAATCCTCAACTGCCATCTTCCTTGTCTCTTGTCCCCCCCTCTCTCACAGCACCACAGAGCCTTTTCTCCTCCTCATTCGGCCCCCTCCCCTCGCTATTCTGCAATACCCCACACTCCTTCAGCAACCCTCCTTACCTCCCCCCCTCGTCCCTCGTCCGACCCTCCCCCGCCCCCTCCACCTCCTGCACCAAAAGCCTCCTCCCCTACCTCTTCATTAAAAGTGTGGACCTCAAATATCCGGGGCCTTCGCTCAAACCTTTCAGATCTTTCCATGCAGGTTGCCACTGACAAACCAGACATAATCTGCATAACAGAAACTTTCCTCTCCCAAGACGTGTCTGACTCCCAAGTATCTCTCCCTGGTTACTCCCTCTTACGGTATGACAGACCTGAGCCTCGTCCTGGTGGAGGTGTTGCTCTCTTCATCAAAGACTCTATTCCTCACTCTCCCTGCACTGCTCTCACTCCCCCACACCCCCAGGAATACCTCTGGCTTCGGCTTCCCCTCCACTCCCACCTCATGTTTATATGTGTACTGTACCGTCCACCGAACAGTGATGACTCCATCTACACCTCACTCTCCAAAAACATGGACCATCTTCGATCTTCTCATCCAAACTCTCTCTTCCTCTTATGTGGCGACTTCAATTGTCATCACGCCAGTTGGCTAGGTGTGGGTACCTCTCTCACCTGCCATGGGACATCAGCAAAAGCTTTCTGTGACTCATTGGGACTGACTCAATCGGTCAACTTCCCGACCCGGATCTCAACCAATGGTACTCCATCTCTTCTGGATCTGATTTTGACAAATTTCCCTGACAATATCTGCTGCTCTTCCTTCGCTCCAATTGGTTCTTCTGACCACGTCCTTGTTAAAGTGGACATCTCTCTGGCTGTTATCAGAGAACCACCTCACCGCCGTCGAGTCTGGCATTTCACTCAAGCCGACTGGCAGGGTCTCCGAGCAGCCATCAAACTTACAGACTGGTCTCCTATCACTACTTTCTCAAACATCAACTCATCCTGGGAATTCTTTCAAAGAAACTTGCTCTCCCTCATGCACAGATTTATCCCCTCTCGTGTTCAGTTGTCTTACCCTTCCTCCCGCCCTTGGTTTACTGAAGCTTGTGGCGAAGCAGTTGTCCTGAAACAACTTGCCTTTGCCTCATGGAAAGCAAACCCAACTGAGGGCAATCTCAGTTCTTTCCACAAAGCTCGGAACAAGTGTGTAGCTACCCTCAGGAGAGCCAGAAAACAACATCTTTCTCATCTCAAGTCTGAACTCTCAAACCTCTCTCCCTCCTCAAAATCCTGGTGGCGTTTAATCAAATCTGTTTCTGGTGTATGTTCCCCCTCCATCCCCTCCCTTACCTCAAATGGCCGCACTGCTGATTCCACACGTGATAAAGCTGAATGTCTAAACTCGGTGTTTGCAGCTAAATCTTTTGTCCCAAACCCATCACTATCTCTACCCACTTTACCCAGTCGCACCCAACTGTCCCTGGACTCTGTATCCTTTTCTCCTGACAAGGTGGAGAGCTTGCTTTCAAACCTCGAGTCAGATTCTGCAACCGGTCCAGACGGCATCAGCCCACGTGTCCTCAAAGCCTGCTCTTCTGCTCTTGCTCACCCTCTCTCTGTTCTATTCACCCTCTCATTTTCCCAAGGTCATCTGCCATCTGCTTGGAAATCTGCTAACATCACTGCCCTGCATAAAAAGGTGCAAAAACAGATCCCTGTAACTATAGACCAATCAGCCTTCTCCCAATCATCAGCAAGGTTATGGAATCCATCATCGCTTCAGACATGAAATCCTTCCTCTTCTCCAATGGCTTGATTTCCAATCATCAATTTGGTTTCAGACCAGGTCACTCTACCCTAGATATGCTGCTACTGCTCTCCCATCAATGGATGGAGGTCCTCAATGCCAGACAGGAAATCCGAGCCGTATCCCTGGACATATCACGTGCTTTTGACACAGTCTGGCACCCTGCCCTACTCACCAAACTCTCTGCCCATGGTATTCAAGGCCATCTCCACTCATGGCTCGCAGACTTCCTCTCCTGTCGCAGTCAACGTGTGGCCCTAAATGGAGTTCTTTCATCCCCTCTTCCTGTGCAGGCTGGAGTTCCTCAAGGTAGCGTTCTGGGCCCTGTTCTTTTCTGGTTTTCATCAATGATCTCTCGGACTCTCTGGAAAATCCTCTATTTCTCTTTGCCGATGACTCAACCCTCTGCCGTACCATCTGTCATCCCTCAGACCGGCAAGCAGCAGCTTCTTCGCTCACTGCAGATCTGGATAAAATCACAAACTGGTCCAACACGTGGAACATGTCTTTCAATCCAGACAAATCTCACACTCTCACTATGTCTCTTCGAAAGGACCGTTTACAAAACCCCCATCCACTTTCTCAACAATCCTCTGGAAGAAGTCTTTTCTTTCAAGCTTCTGGGTCTCACTATCTGCCATGACCTTTCCTGGGAAAGTCACATTTCCAACCTTGCCTCAAAAGCCAGTCGCCGACTGGGAATCCTCCGTCGTGCAAAGTCCTTCCTCGGCCCTCTTGAGCTCCTGACCACTTACAAAGCTTTTGTCCGTAGCCTGATGGAGTACTGCTCTCCCCTCTGGGCTGGTGCTCCTGCCTCCCACCTTTCTCGACTTCACGCTGTCAAAACCAGGGCTTTTAAGATCATTGGCATCTCCCGCAATGAAGCTGAGTCTTTGGGCCTCTCACTCAATCACCGCAGGTTGGTCGGTGGTCTTTCTGTCTTCTACCGACTCCTCTCCAGCCTTGCCCCCCCTGCTCTCTCTGCGATTTGTCCCAACCACATTTCCACAGGGCGCTCAAGGTCCGCCAACAACCCCCTTCTGGTAAAACTACCAAAATCACGAATCACTGCTCATCATCACTCTTTCATTCCTCTTTTTTCCCGCCTTTGGAATAAACTTCCTCACTCTATTCTTTCCCATTCTTCCCTTCAGGCTTTCAAAACAGCTGTTCACCACCACCTCTTATCTTCCCCCATCCAAATCCTCGATCTTTTCTACCCCCGATAATCCACCCAAGCCCACTTCCTTCAATTCTCCTGCTTTCCTTCCTGAAAATCCCTTTAATGTCCATCTTCCCCTCGCCATGTTCCCCGTCCCATCCCCATCCCTCTCCCTTCCACAGTTCACCTGTGTCTGTTCCCCAATGTTTTGTCCCTTCCACTCCCGCCCCTCTTGTCTCATGCCTCCTTGCTGTGAGTTGTGTGTTAGCTCTCATACGAGCCTCGACCAAGGTATACAAAAAAAAAAAAAAAAAAAAAAAAAAAGTTTGAAATTTTTTTTTTTTTAATTTCAAAAAAAAAAATTTGCTTTTTTTCCAAACAATTTTTTTTTTTTTGAAATACCCTTGGGACATACACACACATGGTAGAGGAAAGTGTGGCCCGGAAATTTGGTAGAACTTCACAAACGTTTGAGAGAGTCGTTCACTGACAGCACAGGACAGGACAGACACTGCACAAATCGATGTTGTTATGTTTGTGGGGTCGATGGGGGAATTTCATGAGAGAGCTTGGAATGCATAGAGTTGCTTGGTCCGTGTAGTGTAGGGGACATGTAGGAGACATCTCAATGTAAATTAAGTTGGGAGACTGTGAGCTTAAGTGTTACATGATGGTGGGTGGTGCTGTGTTAATTAGATAGGGATTAAGACTAATTCCCCCAGTATCTAACTGCCCCTGTGACATTTCCCTCTGTTTTTTGTATTACAAGCCAGCAATGAAAGAATGATGTTTATATACCAACAAGCGAGCCAAATGTTCAAGCAAACAGAAGCCCCTCCTTCCCTATTTTTCGTGCAAATAAGTCACGCATGGAGGTGGATGGTTGATGGGCGTGACGTAAGAGAGCGTGTGGAAGAAGGGTGAGGTTCGAGGAGCAGAGAGTAGTTGTGAGAGGAACATGGCTGGAACGGAGGATTTTGCTTTGCTCTCCTCTTGGCATGACAAAATGGATGTGTGATTCTCGTATTCGTGCTGAGGTGAATTGGCTCGCGCGGTGGAGCAAGACGCTGGGCATTGACTTTTGGTTTGGTCATGAGAGACCGAACTCGAAGCCTCGTGTAGATCACCGAAGGGAGTGGCACCATTCTGCAGAGATCCGCGGCATCAGCAAGCGTGATCGACGAGGAAACCTCGCGACGGTTGGTGAGCCCTGGTTGAACACCGCCTCACCAATTACCTCAAGTACGTTTCGCGCCCAGAGAGCGGCTTGGCGCCATTTTGGTGTGCGTCTTCCCATGCTGTGACGAAGCAGTTTGGTGACTTTCAAGCTACTGAAACTCACTCCTGGACCTGAAGCTAAGTGCCGAAATAAAGGAGGGGTTATTTTTCTTTTTTTATTCTGTTCCCCTTGTCTGTATTTAAGTCTGTGTGAAGGCCCCTCAAAATTAAATTTAGGTTACTTCACGTCTTGATTTGTTCTATTATAACTTGATTTTCTGTTTAATAAATCATTATTTATTTAAGTTGCTGGTGTCCGCGTATCTGCATTGGGTTTGAGTACAACCCGTGTGCCTCCATCCCTCTGCCGCCCATTCCCTCCCACGTGGGCCATAATCTCTGAGGATCACCTGTCCGCCTCCAAGGAAAACCGCTCGGCGATTCGGCCTTGTCGATGTGAACCGCCCATCCACCACAATTGGGTCAGGGGGATTAATCTCAGTGCCAAGACCGCGACATTTGTTGATCAGGAGTGGGGTATGAACCCTTCCCCCCCCCCCGACTCCCTTGGAAGTGCAAGACCCACGATGTTTGGAGTCAGGAGTGTGGGATTCGAACTCTGAACAACATTTCACAGGGAACATGAAATTGTTGATCATAATAATTGGTGTCGGGAGAAAAAAAACACTTGGAAATTTAAGGGAAATACATATTTTTTGATGGGATTAGACGTGTACAAAATAGCGGACGTGCACGAAATGGCGGACGAGCATGAGATGGCGATGATTGTACTGGATAGTGACCCACTTGAAGGAAGCGAGCCGGGGGTAGAGTTGAGCGGTGACGATAGGGTAGGAGCTTCTCCTGTCCAAGCGTCAGTCCCTCCTCCCCTTGGCTTGATGGTTAGTGTGGTGAACTTTAGTACATCATGGATGATGAAGGCGGTGGTCAAGTTTAATCGGAATTGTGTGTGTAGTTTCTGAGAAGAAAGCAAATACCAATTTTGGGGACAACCCTCCCATAGACCCCTTAGACCTGGAATTTTTTAATGGCATGAACAAACTTTGGTACATACATGATGGTGAACATTGTGGTAAAGTTTCATCAGAATTGCATGTGTAGTTTCTGAGAAGAAAGCAAATACCTATTTTGGGGGGCAACCCCTGTTAGACCCTCTTCAGGCCCAATTTTTTTTTATGCCATGAATAAACTTTGGTGCAGACATGGTGATGAACATTGTGGTAAAGTTTCATTGAAATTGTATGTGTAGTTTCAGAGAAGAAGTTGAAAGTATTTGTGGACGGACGGATGGACTGACGACACGCCATCCCATAAGCTCCCCTGAACTATGTTCCAGCTGAGCTAAAAATGAAATCAGATATTGAATTAGAGATAAGATAAAGCAGTGAGAGAGTCAGAAAATGTGAGCTTGACAAAAGAGGCCTGTGGAGCCGAGCAGAGTTATGCGGAGTGAACAAAATGATAGAGATTTGACTTTGAAGCCCTTCCCTGGACAAGGGAAAGCTCCTCCCTTAATGGGGGAAACCCACCAAGAACGGACAGACACACTGGAGGAGAGTATTACAATGTAGATTATTCCGGCAGATCAGTGGGGATTGAAGAAGAAAAAAAAAGTGAAATAAACAAATAACCTTGCATGTGCGTGCAAACAAAATAAAATGTTTGAGTGGTGAGGGCACTGGCAGGATTTACTATAATGTGTGGATTAGAATTTGCCTGAATGCTGTCAGAATTTTATTCTCGGATTTTGAAAACCCTTCTCGTTTAAGCCATTGCTATTCAACTGCAAGCAAAAATCAAGCTGGCTCATCAATTCCTTCCAGAGCAGGTACAATCTGCCTGATACAAGAGCGGGTACAATCCTCTTCTGCTTTGCACATGACACCAGCCCACATTTCATGGCAATACCACTTGGACATTAAGTGGACAACATTTTTTTTTCAAGCAAATATTGAGAGAATTATGCTAACCACTGTAGGAAAGAAGGTGAAGCAATGTTTCAGAGGGGGTTCGCACTCAATTATCGACTTATGGATGAGAAAACTAGTCTTTTTTTTTGCTGACTTTGACTAACTTTTGTCCTTTTCCAGATGAGTTTTCCATTAGGAGTTAAGTGGGCATTGCAATGATGCTAATTATTTCAAGAAAAAACTTCTCAAAACTTGAAAAATAATGTCAAAAAAGGACTTTTCCCAGAAAAAATAAAATAAAAGAGAAATCTGCTAATTGGTGAAATCTGACATCTGTTATTGCCCCTTTGTGGTCAACTTTGTTATCAAGAATGACATGTGAAGGCCATTGAAATCGCTTTGGTTCGAAGGCACAAAGCCAATCCTGTGTAAAACTGAGAAGAATACAAGTCCTCAAGGAGGACACAGTCCCCAACCGCACCTGTAAAAGGGACATGTAGATTCAACATTTAAATTAAATAAACATCAAAAAAAAATTCATGGTGGTATGCAGATAGAAGTGATGGTAAAGTGTATATAAATAAATAATTCAAAGTTGTGTTTTGGTAGTAGAAATGGTAAAGTGTATTTAAATAAATATAATGGTTCCCAAAAGCATATACACGATTCCTGAGCAATTACTGTTCAGAAATAGTGTACATGCTTTTGGGAACCATTATCCTGAACAATTCTCTCCCATAATATAAATATTTTTAATTGCCAAAATTCGAAATTTGCTCCGACCACAAAATAATTTGATATGCCCTACACCCAGCAATTATTGCATACATGTTCCGATGATGAAATAAATGTGTTGAGTCACCTCTGAGGAGAGGCTGCTGACAGATGCACTGATGGAAGGACAAGGCCCAAAATATAAGCCCCTAGGCAGGCAAGCGCCTCAATTAGGGTCTATAAAGGGATTTTTGGGGAAGAGATAAAAAGGATAGCACCCTGTTGCCTTTCCAAAAGACTTGTTACAGAAGGTGAGTGTTGATGGATAATGGGCTCGTGTTTCCACAGCTGCAATTGTGTTGTCTCATTGTTTTAGAGTAGAAATAATGGAAGTCCAGTCCATCACAACACTCACGTGAAGGTCAATGGACCGAAGCCACTTCACAACCCGCTGATTTGTCCACACGATGATGTCGTGGTCTTCATTCTCACACTGCTTCCTCCTTTCACTGAGCACCTAACAACATGAGTTCATCAATTTATCACCACGATCTATAAAAGGCCATTCAAAGTAAAAGGCATCCTAAATATGTGAGAAATAAATTATAAGCAATAAAGAGCACATGCTAATTAAAAGCAAAAAAAAAAAAAAACACTAAATAGAATGTGATTAAAATAAAATTTGTTATGAATTGTCGGGAGGAGTCCTTGGGAATAAACACTGAAAAATTCCAGGCAGCTGTGAGCATTATTATGAATCCAAACCAACGGACCTGCTTGTTGAAACCGACTCGCCGAAGCAGCACCATTCCACAAAGCACGCTCTGCTGATGCTGTCTTCGTGTCACGTGCAGCTGCTTCTCCAGATCACGGCGGGTGAGTGTGCGCAGGAGCCGCCCATCTATGAGCTGCGCACGAAATGCAGGTGCATGCTGGGGAAGGCCCAATTCTGGGAGCCACACCGTTGTCACCCACAGAGTGTCCAGATCCGCTGCTTGTGATAAGCTGCCCAACACAAAGCAAACATTTCACAGTGTAAAATTGTCCATAAATTTCGAATGGGAATTCTAAGACAATCGACAACTGTTACAGTAATCTAAATATCCTTCAGTGTCTTGCACCTTAGTTCGCTCATAGTCAATGCAGAATCCACTGGAAAAAGAAACCGTCATGGGCATTTTGCATATGCCACCATTTTCTCAAAACTTCATGATGTTTTGGTAATAACTTGAGTGTATTGAAAGTAGAGAGTGCATGCCACTTTATGCAATTCCTTCTCTATCCACTCTCTCACCTCTGGTTCCTTTTTGCATTGACACTGTGATGCCTTTATTAGCATCACTCAAATGAGAAAAAAATAAAAGCATGCACAGATTTCACTGCTTTGATGATCAACAGAGCCATATCGCTAAATGTTTGCAATACAATGCGCAGTTTGATCACCGATGACCATCACATGACCTATGGTTGCGGTGGATACTCTGCTGCCATTTACACCAGAAATTTGCTGCAGATTGTACTCGAAAGCAATAATATCTATCAAGAATGTCGAATTGAAACACATAGCTTGAGGGTCAGAACAAATAAAGATGGCTCTGATGGTAAAGTGCATGCGGCATACTGACAACTTAACGAATACAAATTCATTGCATAAAGCTTGCCTAAAGCTCTTCAAATCACCGAGTCGACTGCATTTATGAGAAAGGCTCAACAGCTAGCAAGCTTGCTTGGGAATGGTTCAATATAAATTCAATCCCCAGGGTCATCATAAACGACGATGAAAATGGAGAGGCCTACTGTCAATTCATAAAGATTTCCAATGCCTTCCTTGTGTCCCGGTTCTCCTTTGTGTCAATTCCCAGGTAAGCCAGTCTATGAGATGTCACCGCTTTCTCAATATAAAACCAGTAAAACTCCTGTAACCCACAGTTACAAACTTCTTCACCGTGTTCACCAAGTATAATGCTTTAGATTCCTTTTCATTCACTTTCCAGTTCTATTTCCCCTGTATTTTTTTTCAACGATTTATTTATTTCCCCGAGTCTCGCTTCTCAAATTTACTTTGAATTTTGATGGCAATGACTCTTAAACGCCATTTGTTCCTGCTTTTTTAGCTCGCCTGTTCGGAGAACAGAGAGCTATAGCGAAACCCCCGGCGTGAGCGTCAGCGTGAGCGTGAAAATGTTAAAGTTTTTGGTGCAAGTCATTTTTTCCTTTCTAATGTTTTTATCTACCACACTATTTTTTATATGCCCGACATATATATATATATATATATATATATATATATATATATATATATATATATATATATATATATATATATATATATATATATATATATATATATATATCGGGGCGTATTATGTGATACCGGTCGTCCGTCCGTCCGTTCCTGTCCGCACTCTAACTCCCAAAGTTTTCAACTTTCACGTTTCATATTTGGTACATCGGTACAGACTGTGGAGACGGTGTGTCGCGACATACGTTCGTCATCTAAAGTGGTTGCCATGGCAACCAGGATGCTGTTTTCCATGTAGGAGCACAATTCTGTATATACCTTCTTGTTTGGGCGTATATTGTGCTCACTTGCGCTCTTGTTACTGATCACAATATACAAATACATATATTACTTTTAAATTATTTGGATCAGACTTCACTGCAATGCTTTATAAAAATATGAATTATTAGACTAGTCTTTTAAAAACGATAAATGTATAAACAGGCGAGCATTGGGTGGCTTTGACACCAACTCTGGTAACTACTGCTGTTTCTACTCACTTATCTCTTGCGAATTTGATCTTTTCTGTTCATTATTTTATTTGCTGCTTAAAAAACAAAAAATTTAAACGAACTCATCCAACAACAATTGGCAATAGTTTTACATTATGGAGCACGCAGTTCTACAGAGAGAGTATCAAGCTGGCTGTCTTATCCGCAAATTAAATTGTAGATATGATATGGAGTATCTTTCAGAATGATAGTAAAACCTCACCATTTTTGGTAAATAGGATTGTCACAATGTGATCGGTCGAACTATTACATAAAAATACATATTGCATTATGTCATATTGTATTGTTGCGGAAATTATTCCGAGGGGTTAATAAATACTTAATATAGTATAGTTATTTCCTTGAGTGTTTTAGCAAAAGTGGAGAAGTAATTCAATGTGACTTCAGATATGCGTCACTAATTGGAAAAGACAGAAATGTCAAACCCACCCTCATGTTTATGTCTAAAAATCCTCATTCCTGCAAACCTATTAGGCCTGCACCATGAGGCAAAAAAGGCCTTAGTTTTTGACTAACCGGTGACGGAATAATAACATTTCTTCACACAGCCGGAATAAATATTTGATGAATTCATATGTTAAAAAACAATGTGATGACAGGCTGAAAAGTGAGGGCAGTTTGCATGTGTCACCATTTCTCAAAATGGCCGACGTTTTCACATCTGTTCACGTTCATCAGTATATATAATACATAGATGGATGATTTTAGTGTCTAACGCACGGTTTGTTGGTCTAAGGAAATGCAACAAAAGTATATGCAAAAACAGTCAGAGAAACATTTACACCATGGTCAATAAAGTGTGCCAAATTATAACTCATTCCTCTCTTAGATGAATGAGTTATAATTTCTCAAAACTCTCAAACTACATGTAGTCTGATTCATGTCGGACTCGCTGTCATACGGTGTAATATGTGTCAGAGGATTTACACTTGCAGTAGATTCTTATGTTGTGTCAACAGGGCACAGGCCTTCACAGGTACATACTGCCGTACAAGGCTGGTCATTTTCAAGGCACGTGCATCGAGAACCTCAGAAGTCCGGGAAGCAATTGAACACGAGGTCATTTAACAATTCTGGGGCAGCAGCAGGCTGGTTCATCAACTATGGCAATATAGATGTCCCATCCACCATCTTTCCATCGACAAACTCTGTGTGGTCCAAAAACTCTTGCATGGTGATGCTAGCCTCTCACCATATTCTTAACTGGTCGATACACCATTGAAGGTGCAAGTAAAAGCTGTCTTTTGTCAGAAGTAGTTTTTTCACAGGCGTGTTTTTTGACTTGCGTTGTATGTACTAGTACGTGCCCGTACGTGCAAAAAAAAAAAAAAACTTTCATGCCGCGTGCCAGAAACAACCACTTTGCCAGTTCCTTCGCTCTCGCGTGCCCGTACGTGCGTGGCCGTACGTGCAAAAAAAAAAGAATTGTGACGTCAATCGTGACGTCATAGCACCATGTTCTGTCATTGGTTTAGTAAATAATTGGCCATAACTTGGGAACCACTTGTCCGATTAATATCAAACCTTGAAAAGGCACATACTCAGGTACCCAGCAATATACCTGGCAAGTTTCAATTAGATCGGACCAGTGGTTGTCGAGAAACAGTGGTCACAGACACAGACACACAGACACACAGAGATTGTTGGAATTATAGATAGATGTATATATATATATATATATATATATATATATATATATATATATATATATATATATATATATATATATATATATATGTATATATTGTTGTGGTTACCAAATTCGCAAACCACCATTCAGGTCCCTTAGGTGAGGTATCTCGGTAAGTACATGTGTAGTTAGGCCCAAACCCGTTGTCTAGTGGGAATACATGTCATTTATGCGTGCTGCGACTCTTCAGGATAGCCGTTTTTCTTTTACTATCTTTAATTTGGACCAACCGCCATTGTTACTACCACCAACCACCGCTTCACCACAACCGCCACGACCTTCACGTCACACCTCGCAACCGTCGCATCGCCACCGTTCTTGCGCCGCCTGTGGGTACCGGTGTTGGACTCGTGCAGGGCGCGCGCCGAACAGCGTGTACAAAATCACGGATTTTGTGCTTCAAAAACGGATCAAAAATGACACACGCCCACTTTTTGCCGTCCAATCGGTGAGCGAGGGGCGATTTGGCCCCGCCTCCAGGGCGTTGGAGGGCGATCGATATATGCAAATTTATGGATCAAAAAGCATTCACGCCCACTTTTTCTCGGGCCAATGGGGAGCGAGATGAAAGGTCGAAGGGAGGGGGTCAAAGATGAGAGGGCGAAGCTACGGGGCTGATAAAAAGCGACCGTGTTCGTCAGTCCAGGGAGTAGGAGAGTCGAGAGGGAACAGAGAGTAGTAGAGTAGGAGAGTAGGAGAGTCGAGAGGGAACAGAGAGTCAAGACTTCGCGGGCGGTGGAGTTGGCAAGAAGGAGCTGGTCGTCGTGTGCGTTGGAGTCGGAACGGAGGGGACTGAGCTGTGGAGAGGCGGCGAGGGCAGACGAGGGGGTGCTCGCGTCGTGCAGGGAGCTGCACCCCAGGGAGGCCGACAGCGCGACCTGGCCGAGGTGGAGACGCTCGTCGCGGGACAATAGGAATCCTCCATACCCCGAGCATCAGCAACCCCCTCCTGTTTCCCCCCGCGCTGAGATAGTGCGACCAAGGGGGCCCCTTTCCCACCCCCTACCAGACACTGTCCGCGAGGCCCGCGGAGTGGAGGCACCATCGCCGCTCCGCGTCTCATCACCAGACGGGTAGGCCCGACCCGGTCTCGGCCTCAGGCCCGCCTCATCCTTGAGGGTATTCTTTCCTTGGTTTTGGGTATGTGTTGTCGGCGCCGTCTGTGAAGTAAAATTGTATAAGTGTTGCCGTGTGCTCGGTAGTCGGTATTAGCTCTGCATTGTGTTTCTCTTTTATATTTGCTTTTTGTGTAAATTGAATTGTGTTTTTCTTTTCTATGTGCTTTTGGTGGAATTGAATATGTGTGCTCCCATGTGCCGCGAATAAATGTGCTTTGTGTTGAACTGTTTCCCGCTTCGCTTCGTCATTTCTTTCTTTGAATCCTCATCTTGCTTCACGTAAAGGGTTGGTAGTGGGCTGAATACGCCCGATAATTAATCGAACCGTCGAGGTCGACGATAACACCGCTCGGTTATCCCGATAGTACGGAACGGGTCGCTTAAGTGGCCCGTGTCCGAAGTCGACCTGCGGCGAGGTGCGATCGCCCGGTCTACCCTCCGCGTGGGTACTTAGGTAGGTCGAATTTGGCGAGCAACCCTATCCCACGCGGGGGCTGATTGGCTCGATCGCGGTGAGACCGAAAGGTCCACCCGTGACTGGTTCCCGGCGTTAGTCCGAGAGGGTCACGACTGGATTGTCCGTCCGGTGGGCGACGTGCCGCGATTCGAGTTACGTGGCCGTCAGCACGCCAGCGGGCGCGAATCCGCAACACTGGTGTCAGGTCGTGCGATACAAACCCATCGCCCTCCTCACGGCACTGGTATCGGAGAACAGGAAAACGGGCTCTCCTGTCTCCGGCTAAATTCACGGGAATCGGTCCAGGGGTGAGAGAAGCGACCCCCGATTCCCTCCAAATTACGAGCGAGCTAAATTAACCCTTCACGAGAAGCAAGATGGCGTCTCAAGGCGAGCGGGAGCCGGGGGTATTAAAAATGGATGTAGAATGTGTAGAATCCATGGTCCAGGATGGAATCCCCGAGCAGGAAATGTTGATTGTGCAGGAACACGGACTCGCCCAACTGAACCCAGAGCCCGAAATGGGTGCGGCAGCGGCCGCAGTGTATGACACCTCCCCCCCCCCTCTCCACCAAAACCCTTCCCCGACCCCTGCCGAAACGGCTCACCCAAGCGCACCCGACATGACCCAGCTATTCACCATGCTGGCAAAAATGTATGCGGAAACGACAGCGAAGATGATTGCGAACATGAACAAACAAATGAACGAAAAGATGGATGCGAATACACAAAAGATGAATGCGGAAATGATCGAAAAGATGGAAGCGAATATGAAAAACGAAATAAAAGGCATGAACAAACAAATGAACGAAAAGATGGATGCGAATACACAAAAGATGGATGCGAATACACAACAAATGAACGGAATGGAAACAAACATAAAAAAAGAAATGAAAGAGCTACGGGGTGAGACGCAGAACATGGGCCGATGCCTGCAGGCGGGCATGAAGGCCGTGACCAGGGAGCTGGGAATGGCGACTCCACGTGTGGGAGCAAACGAGCTGGAAGGGGGTGCAACGGCTGACAGGCCCGCGGTGGAGGCGGGTAAAAAAATAATTCGGGGGGCGTGTTCGGCGAGGGTCGTGACAGAGGAATCGACGGTGACCAAAAGGGAAAAATTAAATGGGGAGACCAAAACGTGTGAGACGAGACACGAGGTGACGACAAAGGAAATAATAATAGTTGAGACACGGGAGATAGAGGGTGAATTGGACGGGGTAAGTGACGCACACACACACACGGAGGTAGTGGAGGATAATGGGGGTGAGCTCGCGGAGCGTGTGGGGACCCAGTGCGAGCACCTGGATGGCCTCCTCCAGGAACGAGGGGAGGGAGTATGCCCCCTTGAGGCGAGTCACGACCAGGTGAGTTCGGTCGTGCTTTGCGAGGTCGAGGGGAGGAGTGCTGCGGACGGGTGCACGGAGAGCTTGGGGGGTATAGAGGCCCCGGAGACCCTTGTGGGGACACGAATCCCCAGTGTGGTTGTCCCTGTGTGTGTGGTGCAAGGTGTGAGTGCGTCCCCGTGTGTGGAGGCGACCCCGTGTGTGAGTGGTGTGGTGGCGATGGTGCCAGAGTACGTGCTTCCCAGCACGCCGTGTGTGGATGAGGAACCGCGGGTGAGTGCCCCCGCGTGTGTGGATGAGGCACCGCGGGTGAGTGCGGCCCCGTGTGTGGAAGCGACCCCGTGTGTGAGTGGTGTGGTGGCGATGGTGCCGGAGTATGTGCTTCCAGCACGCCATGTGTGGATGAGGCACCGTGTGTGAGTGAGGCACGGTGTGTGGATGAGGCACCGCGGTTGAGTGCCCCCGCGTGTATGAGTGAGGCACGGTGTGTGGATGAGGAACAGCGGTTGAGTGCCCCCGCGTGTATGAGTGAGGCACGGTGTGTGGATGAGGCACAGCGGTTGAGTGCCCCCGCGTGTGTGAGTAATATGGTTTGTGTGAGTCGTGAGGCACGCGTGAGTGAACGGCCGAGTGCAAGGGAGGCCGTGTGTGTGAGAGAGCGGTATGTGAGGGAGATGTCGGTTGGCATGCGGGAGCACGCAGCCGCGTCTCCCGGTGTGAATGTGATGGTGTGGACTGTGTGCGTCGTAACACGCAGGTATGCGTGTGTGGAATGGAGACGGAGACGGCGACAGAGGAGAGAAAGCCGAGTAGCGGCTGTAGCTATTTCGGGGACCGTGCCGGGTTCACCCAGCCGCGAGCACGCGGTCCGTGCTGTGCACGCACGAGACCGCCACGTGCTCGCTTGCGAGAGTGAAGTCCCGGTCCGGAAACGCACGCGGTGGATTTGCCGATCCCGCGGACGGACAAAGTTTAGGCAGGTAAATGGATTTGGACCGGACGGGTTCTCCACGCGATCGTGTGTGTTAAGCTCCAACGGGCAAAGCACATGTGTTCGCGTGGGGAACCCCTCGAGACGTGGGGCTTGTGTTTTTTTTTTATGCGCACGGTGACGCCATGGCTGCACGTGGGGTTGGAATCCGGCAGGAGGGATATCTCTGCCGGATGGTACCGTCCAAAGAGGGACGAGGAACACGTGCAGCTGCATGACGTCACAGGCAGGTGTAAAGTGCGCGAGTTGCCGCGCAGGTGCTGCGCATGAAAAAAAAAAAACAGCGAGCTTCACTTTCGGGTGCACAGGATTCCTGGGCAAGGGGTGGAAGACCTCCTTACCTGGGCACAGGATGGAAACTAGTTAGGGGGAAGGGTTAGCTTAGTTAGACCGACTCCATGGGGCAGGGGTAAGTCCTCATGGAGTCCGTGGAATGGATTAGTTAGAGGGATTGTAGCCAGATTTAGGTTGGGAAATAAAATGATTTTTTGAGGTAGAAGACAGTGACAGACAGTGGATGTGTAGAGGGGACGTAGTTTAGCTACGTAGGTTAAAAGGAACGTGCTGTAGTATAAGGGACGACGTGGGAGCACGAGTTAGTTAGGGGAGGTAGTTAGAAGGATGGCAGAGTTCAGCGGTGAGTGTGTTGAAGAGTTGTGAGGCGAGTACGTGTACATGTTGAGTGAGTGAGGCCAGCGGGTCTGTGTGAGTGGAGCGAATGGGGAATGCATGGTGCGATGAGTGATTGGGGGGAGGAGTGACTCCCGCCCAAGGGACCCCGGGGTCAGTGTAGAGTGAGTTAGCTGGGTTAGTCAAATTGAAAAATGGAGGTCGTTTTGTTGTTGGTGGGAATGTAGGCTCGAGACCCATTTGGAGGGGTGCAGGAGCCCTGTTGACGGGCTTGGGAGCGTGGCTGCGAAAGGTGAGTATCGCTGAGTGGGTACCCCGGGCACCAGGCTAGTCGGCCGTGGTAGGCCAAGGGTCCATGGGGGGCCGGGATAGAGTAGTGGGCACGGGTGCGCCTGCTTGGTGCGGGGGCCCGGGGCGCCATTAGCCGCGTGGGCAGTGTTGTGGGCATGGGTGACCCTCGGAAAGGGGCCCGGGAGGCCGGCCTGCCACGTATGCGTTTCAGGGGAGGTGCCATGGGGGGCACTCCCCGGTGTTAGAGAGCTGGTAGGCTCGGAGGCAGTGTAGTGCCCGGGGGTGCCATAGCGGGAGATTCGGCAGAGGGTCGTGCCTGCCAAAGGGAGCCACGTGTCCCAGCCAGGAGACCGTGTGAGGGCACAGAGAGAAAATTGGGGGGGGCGAGGCCCGAAATTGTAAGGACACCAACACAGGCGACAGGAATCTGGGTTGTTAGAACCAATAGTTTAAGCGAGAGGCGCTTGTTGAAAGCCCCGGGGTAGTTTAACAGTTAAATGGTTAGGGTAGATTAGGAGATGTACCCCTCCGCACCATCCATCCCCTCGCTGTCGTTGTGGGCCGCTGGACCCACTTTGGGTTAGATCGCCGAACTCTGGGGAGGCCATTCTGAGGCTTCGTTGGGCCTCGACACAGGACGTTAGCTCTCCCTTATTCCCCTCCGGGAAGGGAACGTAGGGGTTGGGAGTAGGCTAGGTGACAGGATAGGTTAGCCGAACAAGGACGATAAAGGGGGTTAGGGGACGATTTATAGTGGGGAAGTAAAAATAAAAATAACAAAAAAATAAGTTGGGGCTAAATTGGGGTTTGACAAATTAAGGGAGTGGGTATGTACAGTGACAGGCAAAGGCGATAGGTGGGAGGGAGACAGGTAGGTAGGTCCGAGCCCGCCTTCCAAGTGGCCAGCACCACCGCACTCCCTCCACCAACCTCCACTGAACGGCAAGAGCTGGCCAACTTCATCGGCTGGCCGTGTTTTGCTTCAAGGCGGAGGCCGGCCAACTTCGTCTGCAGCTGCTGTGCTGCAAGGCCTGTGCCGGCTGGATCGTCTGCAGCTGCTGTGCTGCAAGGCCTGTGCCGGCCAGTTCATCTGCTGGCTGTTTTTCTTCAAGGCCTGTGCCGGCCAGTTCACCTGCCGGCTGTGTTTGCCTGCAACGGCCTGGTTCTGCGGGCTGAGTTTGCCTGCAGCGGCCTTCTTCTGCGGGCTGTGTTTGCCTGCTGCCTTTGCCATGCCATGCCGACTGCCCCTGTTCACCAGCCCCCGTTCAATTTTTGCTTTGCCCTCCCTGTTCATTTCCATGTGCGCCAGGATCCGCAAGGCAACAGTTTGCAAGCTGCAAGAACTGCCCTGTTGGCAGCTACAACACGGGCCTGCAGTGGCGGCCCGTGCACCGTGTTTGTGTCCATGCATCCATTCGTTGTGTTCATTGCGTGTGCCACTTGAGCTGGCACGGAGACTGCGTTTGTGCAGCCCATGCACCGTTGTGGTTCACTGCGTTCAGTTCAAAAGGGAATGCCTTGGACTGCGTGTGAGCAGCCAGCCACGTTCCCTGTCACCTGCATTGTTTGAGCCAGAGACTGCATGCGGGCAGCCTGGCTCCCTGCTAACTGCTTTCTTTTTGCAG
>NC_140970.1:33406377-33416377 GCF_056783735.1 Eptatretus burgeri | reverse complement strand
AACCATACGCGGTGATGTCCATTCATATGCATGAAGTGCTTTCCATGTGCCTTTTGTGCGCACAAGTCCTCTACTTGGCCTTGCCTGTTTTCAGAAGGTTTCATACAATACGAACTTACTCTATCTTGCTCTATCAAGAATGCTCATTGCCTCCTCAGTGCAGGTTTGACAATATGACATACCTCGAGACAAATAGCAAAGGCAAATCTAACCTATGCAAACACAACACAGACCAAGCTATTCTTAACACAATCTAGTTATGGACCCCCTCATCGCCCACGTGATAATACGTTCAATGGGGTTGATCGACTAAGAAAAAGCACATACGCAGAACTGTGTCCGAACTGGGTTTTGCTGGGAAAACAGTTTAAACTGGAATAACATGGCTTGGACTAACCATCCCCTGCAATCCTGGTTAAAAGACTGCATCAACAAGTGCACGCAATGCGATGCTTGCTTTCTAAATTCCGTGGGACATTTCTTTGAGGAATTGCATTTTCCCAACATCGTTCAAACAATTGCATTATTTTGTTTGCATTTAAACCTTGCATCTGCATTTGAGACCTTCAGAGATGTTGGCACGTAAGCACCCCCCATCACATTTCCCCTGTCCACAGCTCCACCAAGTCAAAACCTGAGAGATTAAATCTGGAAATGCAGATACAAAGTACCTGTACAAGGAAATATCCAGAACTTGGATACAGGACAAGGCCATTTGACCCATCATACCTGTGCATCATCCACACCCAATTTTCTATTTTTGGTGTGCATAGTTGAGGCTTGTGGAAGACCTAGTATTAATACACTCTGTTCTGTTCTTGCATATGGCAGCTTGGCTGCTGGGTAGCTATCATTTCTTGGAGCATGGTTGTACCGCTGATGCTGTGCCCCTCTACCAGTATACTGGTACTCATTTTGCCGAACTCAGAAGGATGACAGGCTGAGTCAACCCCCTGTTGTCAATTCAGTGGCCAACGGGGCTCAAACTCAGGACCCTAGGATCAAGGTGGCAGTAGAAGACAGAAAGACCACCGACTTGTCGCTGATGGTGAGATGCTAGACCCACAGACAGCTTCATGATGGGAGATTCCAATGACCTTGAAAGCCTTGGTTCCCACGGTGTCAAGCTGAGAAAGATGTGAGGCAGGGAAGACAGCCCAGAGGGAAGAGTAGTACTCCATCAACCTGCAGATGAAGGCCTTGTAGGTGGATAGGGGTTCAGGTGTGCCAAGGAAGGAACTTTCTACGATGGAGCATGCCCAGCCGGTAACTGGCTTTGGAAGCTAACTTCGAAATATTGTTTGCCCAAGAAAGATCATGGCTGGTAGTGAGACCAAATAATTTGAATGATTGAACCTCCTCAAGAGGATTATTGAGAAAGTAGATGGGGGTGGGGGGTTGCCAGATGGTCCCTTTGGAAAGAGATGGTGAGAGTGAGATTTGTTAGGGTTTAAAGACATATTCCAAGTGTTTGACCAACTTGTGATTTTGTCAAGGTCTGAAGAGGGAAGAGGCTGCAGCCTGCCTGTCTGAAAGATGATGGATGTCACAGCAGAGGGTGGAGTTATCAGCAAATAGATCAAGGATTTTCTAGTCAGAAAGATCATTTATGAAGATCAGGAATAGGACTGGGCCCAGAACAATTAGTTAAATCCAAGATGATTGACACTTTAATGGTGGTTTAAACGTTGCCACATACAGTTTTCAAAACACACTTGTGCAGCTTTCAATGAAACTTTTGCATCAATTTTATGTGATAAAACTTAGATCAAAGAATTGTGCTGGGAGCTGGTTGTGGCTGTAGAATGATGTTGCACAAGCAGGACACCTTAACTGATAGCGTATGAGCACGGATTTGTTCTCATGTGGAGTCACAACCCTATTAAACTGGTGTTCTGGTGCAGTGGTGGTGTCGGAGGCTCAATATTTCACAACCTTCACCATTTATATTTGGATCGTGACTGTAAAGGATACCACGTATCTTTCAAAAAGAGTAGGCAATTGTATACTGACATAGATACTAGCCTTTCTGCCAGCAAATGAAAAGGGATTGAAAGTAATTATCAAGGCGTGTGGATGCTAAGATATTTGGAATGAAAAGATGCTGCAGAGGTAGCACGTGTACCTTTGAGCTATTTAGTCTAGGTTCGCCAGACACCCCTGACTATATAGGGTGTCCCAAAAAAATATACAACTTTTAAAATGCTTCGCTTGATCATAAAAAGCAGTAATTTTGTCACTAATGCTTCATTTCTTGTTGCAGAGAACCGTAAGTTTATGTTGATACCAAGCAAGCGCCAGAAAAATGCCAAGACTGCCAAGACTGCCAAAAAAAAATGCCAAGTACAACAACGGACGAAAATTGTTGAACTTTGGCACCAGACGAAAAGTGTCATACAGATGCAACATCTTTACTCGAGACATTTCGGAATCCACTTGCGCCATGCACCAAACTTTCGGACAATAAAGTGCACCATCGCAAAGTTTACCAATTGGGAACCATCTGTGACCTTCACAAGGGTCACGGTGGTCGGAAGAGGACGGGTCATAGTGAAGAAAATGTGGAAATGGTGAGGCAGGCGGTCGTTCAGAGTCCAAAAAAGATCGATTCGACGACTTTCTGCCGAGACAAACATTCATAAGAGCACCGTTCAGAGGATCCTTCGCCAAGACATTCATGCCTTTCCATACAAAATTCAAACGGAAACGGTGCTTACTGATCAACAGAAACACAAACGACTAGACTTTGCAAATTGGTTCTCAGGAAAGTTGGAGGAAGATGCAGACTTCCTCAAAAAAACTTCACATGACGGACGAATGCCATGCTCACTTGTCCGGGGAGGTAAACAAGCAAAACTTTCGGTACTGGGGAACTGAAAATCCTGGTAATGCATCAACTGAACTGGTGCCTCGATCTGTTCTCAAAGTCACCATGTGGGTGGCGGTTGGTTGGTATGGGATAATTGGTCCATACTTCTTTGAAGATGACCAGGGACGCACTTGCACAGTAAACGAGAGGAACTATCGCGAAATGATTCAGGAATTCTATCTGCCTGAGCTACGTACTCAGGCCCGTAGGAGAAACAACCTGATCCAGATGAGAACCCAGTGGTTCCAGCAGGATGGGGGCACCGCCCCATACAGCCAGGGAAACAAGGCGTTTTCTCAACCACCATTTTGAGCGCCACTTTATCTCCCTCTACGAAGACGTTGAGTGGCCACCGTATTCCCCTGACCTTACTCCTCCAAACTTCTTCTTGTGGGGGTATCTCAAGGACAGGATCTATGGAAACCCTAGGCCTCAGACTCTTGATCAGCTGAAGGAAAACATCCACCGAGAAATCCAGAACATTCCTCAGGAAACGTTTCCCAAAGTGATGGAGAACATGATAACGCGTTTGCAGGCAGTGATCGGACAACGTGGAGCTAACGTCGAACATGTGGTCTAAAAGAAAACGACGATTCTATACCAAAATTTAAATTTTGGTGGCAATTTTGACATTGGTACAATAAACTTCAACCTTTCAGCTTTCTATCCAGCCATATATCTTTTTTAAAATATATATGTTATGACCATCCTCTTTGCAGATGAAAAGTTGTATATTTTTTGGGGACTCCCTGTAAACCATCGGAATGGTGCTCCGCAGGCCGGGCGTTGCATCACAAAGCACGCCGTTAAACTGGGTGCCCTGTATGCGAGCCTAAGTTGGTGGACGTTAAACATCTTATTCTGTCATTCGAGAAGAATAGGTGAGTTATGACCAGGGCCCTGGACAAGTTCCAAATTCCTGCGACTTTGATCGAACGCCAAGCCTAGCCAGCCGGTTCGTGAAAGGATTTGGTCAAAAACTTTCCCCACCCAACCCCACAAGAAGGTGTGGATAATTGGGGCAATTGTAGTATAGTGGCTCTCAACAGGTGATCCATGGACCACTGGTGGTCGATGGTGACTTTTTCGGTGGTCCACAGGAACATTGTCCAGTCATATGGTGTGAGCAGGCGCCAACTGTCGGGCTGTTTTAAGCCGTGTTCACAAGCACGCGACTCGCCAACCATAGCGTTGCCAGTAACTTCAGTCTGAGTGTTGCGCTGCGTACCATCATTATGGTAAAATATATATATATATATATATATATTACGATAATAGATACAATAATTCTTAAATACATGTACCATAATATCAAGTCAGAAACAACATCGGCAGGAAAAGACAATGGCTGGCAGCGCAACCCTGCATCTGAGGCTCTGAGTGTCAGTGTAGCTGCCGCCATCATGCTGAGCAGTTGCTGCATTGTTCATCCATCCATCCATTGGGACCATACTCCATGCAGAGCGTTGGTGCTGCTTAAGCAGTCTTCTTGGCTATTGGGCACAATCCTGGACGGGTCGCCACTCCAACGCAGGATACCAGCAAGCTGGTACTCATTTTGCCGACCTCAGAAGGATGACAGGCAGTGTCAACCCCACCTGGTATTAATTCAACAGCCGAGTGGGATTTGAACTCAGGATCCTGGGATCCCAAGCCCACCACCCTAACCATTAAGCCAACACTCAGCAAGTGCTGCATGTGCTGTGCTGTTTTACAGGTGTGGTGTGGTGTGGTGTGGTTTGTTGATAAATAATCTCTGTTGTAAAATGTAAGTTGTGAGAGCATGAGCATGGATTGTAGCACGAATGTGCTACAATTAGCACACATTTGTGCTACAATCCATGCTCATGCTTTCAAAACCACCCGTGTCTGTCTCTGTGTCTCTCTCGCTGAGATAGATAGATTATATCTCTCTTATTGTACACGTGTTCTATTTAACATCAACAAGTTCATATGTATTGTATTAAATATAAGCTGTAACTTGTGAATCCGTAAGATTTTGTGTGCACATCACCATAAGTTTTATAAGCTTTATCATTATTGTCATTGGCAGTCAAATCCACACACAATTAATCAATTCCGTTGCATTTTCCACAGATCTCGGATAATGGCAATGACAGGAAGGAATGTCAAGCGCAAGTATTCGGAGGATTACATCAAATTCGGCTTCACTTGTCAAGAAAAAGAAGGCATCGACTTTTCCACAATGTGTTATTTGTTTCAAAGTCTTGGGAAGTGACTCAATGAAGCCAAAACTAAGCTGAAACTGCATTTCAAAAAGTGTCACCCCAACTTGTTGCAAAAGGATGAAGATTATTTTGAGTGGTGGTTATCAGCTCTGAAGTGGCAGTGCCTCGACTCAACAGGTGGTCTACGAAAAGACTAGCAATGCAGTGCATGATCCCTACATTGTTGCATGCAAAGTTGCAGAGGCGAAGAAGCCTCATACTACGTATTTTTGAGCAACTTGTGTTCCCCTGTGTTAAAGAGATGGTGTGGCTTGTTATTGGCGAGGAAGCAGCAAGGACGCTGAATGATATATCTGTCTCGAATGACACGGTATCGAGCTGGATAAGTGAGATACCATAGAACATCAGTGAACAAGTTGTGGATGAAATAAAGAAGTCTCCATTGTTTGCCATACAATTGGATGACTCGACTGACGTCGCATTGTGCTCTCAGCTATTGGTGTTCGCACTATACACGGTTGGAGGAGCCTTCAAAGACGAGTTTCATTTTTGTAAGACTCTTGATACCACCACAAAGGCTCAGGATATGATGGAAATTGTTAATTTCTTTGAAGTACAAAGTCTGGATTGGGTAAATCATGTGGGTGTCACCGATGATGGTGCACCTGCCACGCAAGGCTCAAGATCGGGTTTCCAAACGTTGGAGAAAACAGTGCACTCTAATGGTAACTGGAGTTCATTGCTTCATTCATAGGGAAGCTTTGGTGTCAAAAACATTGCCTGATCAACTGAACGCCGTTTTTAAAGACTTGGGGAAGGTGTTGAATTGCATCAAATCATCGGCTCTGCACAGCAGGCTGTTCAAAAGATTTTGCCTGGACGTGGGTTCGGACTTGATGTGTTGCTGTTCTCCACTTCTGTATGGTGGTTGTCAGCAGAGAACGTACTCAACAGAGTTTTTCAAATGAGAGAGGAGTTGGATTAATTCCTCCAGGCTCAAGGGAAAAAGGAATTCCGAAATGTGCTAACGCAGTCAAATTTAGGACTTGCGTATCTTGTCGATATTTTTGGAATCTTGAACAAACTGAATCTTCAGCTGCAAGGGAAAGGTGCAAATGTGTTCTCTCACCAAAGCATCATCAAGGCTTTTCTTGAAAATTTTTGAAACTCTGTATCGTAACAGTCGAAGGCAATAATTTGGTCCAATTTCCATATGTGGATGCCATGCTTGGGGAAAAGGAAGCCATTCGGATGCAAATTCTCGATCATTTACAGAAGCTACGGTACGGGTCCCAACGATACTTTCCAGGGGTGGACAGCACAAAGGATGGGTTATCTTTCATCAAGAATCCATTCACAACAGATGTTAATAGTGTTCCAGAGGATCTGCAGAAGGAAATCCTGGATCTGAAAAATGATTTTGCGGCTCAAGACGTGTACCTACAGTCGACCATGGAGAAATTGTGGGCCGGCATGACCCGGAGTTACCCAAAGCTGTCAGCACATGCGATCAGATTTCTTTTGCCATTTGCATCAACTTATATGCGTGAGACTGGATTTTCGTGTTGTTGCACATCAAGTCCAAACAGAGGCATCAGCTTACAGTGGAAAGCAATATTTGTTGTGCATTATCAAGTACCACTCCAAACATCGAAAAGCTTTTCAGTGAGAAGAGAATCCAAAAATCTTTGAGTAAGAAATAAATTTCAAACCAAAATGATTGTTATCTACTCTTTTTTTTTTAATCATGTCTCAAAAAGGAGGTGATACAATAAAAAAAAATTCATCGGCCTGGTGGTTTGTGGACTGAAACGAGTTGAGAACCACTGTAGTAGTAGTAGTAGTAGTAGTAGTAGTAGTAGTAGTAGTAGTAATAGTAGTATATGCTCATTTATTTGAAAGAATGAGGTTGGTCCAATATATATATATATATATATATATATATATATATATATATATATATATATATATATATATATATATGTTGTTGTTGTTGTTCGTCTTTCGGCTGCTCCCGTGAGGGGTCACCACAGTGGATCATCCGTTATGATCCGCATACTGATTTGGCACAGGTTTTACGCCGGATGCCCTTCCTGACGCAACCCTGGTCGCCTCTTACGACACAGGGATATGGATTGGGTTTTGCATGATTCCGGGCTACCCTCCACCCTCTCATAGCACGGCCCAGTGCAGAGCTCCCGTCCTCAAGCGATCCTCCAACCCAAGCCTCCGAGTAGCCGGATTACAGGCGCACGCCACTACGCCCGGTTGGTCCAATATATATATATATATATATATATATATATATATATATATATATATATATATATATATATATATATATATATATATATATATATATATAATTGGCCAAAGCATGCTTAAGCAGCCTTGGATATGAAATTTGACGTATAAGAAATGAAAATTGTGGTAATTCATAGAGCTTTTCCATTTGCGATCAATACTTGAATTGCAAAGTTGATGAATAATCTGCATCCATACATTCCTTTGGAATTTGCTGTCAAAAAATGTCCAGAAATCTGAAATTGAATACTGCCATATGATAGGTTTTCATATATATATATATATATATATATATATATATATATATATATATATATATATATATATATATATATATATATATATATATATATATATATATATTGATGCACAACAACAGCATGTAAGAAAATGACATTCATTGGACTGTTGTCTTCGAAATCGGTGTTTCATCATCCGAGCCACAAGGCTAATCAAACCGAGTTAAAAAAAACCTGCTCAGCCAAGTAAAACGAAGCAGGATTAAGGCAGATTTATTGGCAGGAGGAAGCAAGTGCTTTGTTGGGGAGGGAGAGAGGAAACGGGGGGGGGGGGGCGGGAGGCATAACCTTTTTTTTGCAGCTTGCATTAAAAACCTGAAATTTGGACAAGCAGTGAAAAATCATACTACCGAATTATATCATTAAATAAGTGTCTGTGTTTGTTTGCCAATTCACGATTGTTTAACTTCTAAACAATCCTAAACCTCTGCATGGAATGAGTTTTAAACTGGTGCTTGTACCCAAGGTGTGCACTGGAGGTACCCAAGGTGTGCACTGGAGGGTTTTAGGTGGTAAATGAAATCATAGCCACCGGCGTTTCAGGTGAAGGAGCTCCCAAATTCTCTCCGTGTAAATGTTTATCATATAGCGCCATGTATGGACGTAGATATTACACAAGTCATCCTATCCTTAATTCTGGAGGAATTAAGCCATCTGTACGGATGGGTTCTTCACTCGTGTGGAAAAAAGAAAAGTGGGTTGTGAACTTGCAGTGTCAGATTGCTGAAAAGTATCTTCATATGGCATGAGGTTGTAAAAGTTATAGTCAAAGTACAATCCTTCATTCATTCCGAAACACATTTAATTATAAAACTAGAAAATTGATTTATTTACCAAATCTTTTTGTTTCAAATTCATTCTGTTTGTGACTTTTCCTCATTTCACATGCTAATATAAACCTTTCCTCTATAAAGAAACTTGGGTAGCAATTTGAAAGTTTCATGACCATTTCTCGAACCTCAACCTCGTTGGGGCCATTTACAAATTACATACAAGGAAATGGTGAACTTTTTTTTTTTAAACCCCTTTCAATTTGTTTCTATTTCCTCATCTTCTCTCTCTCCTCTTCTCACACCCCCTTTTATCGAGCTCTCCTTCCCTTCCCCTGATCTCCTTTATTTTCGAAATTCTCCAATTTACCCACCTCATCACAATGTATTCAGTAAAAGGTGTTTCATCAAAACCAAAACTCTATTAAAGTTATGACATTATTATTTTTTAATGCAAATTATTTTTCTATTGCACGCTTGTATGAAGCGTCATTTGGAGGAAAACTGCAAACATCAGAGAGTCACTCTGTTAATTTTGAAGATGGCATGGACAATTAAACAAAGGATCTTGATTGTGAAGTCTTACATTGCCACAAAGTCATTTAAACGGACTCAAACAGGATTCAGAAAGAAAAGTCAAGATCAGATGCCCCAGATAAGTCTGGTATTTTTCCATTGATGAAGAGGTTTAAGTCCCATGGGACAGTACAAAATATTAATTGCTCAAAGTCTGGTCGGCCGAGGACTGCAAGATCATACGAGAAAACATTGAAGTGGTCCATGAAGCAGTTTTGATGAGACCCGGAAATTACTGCATCGTCGATCTCAAGAATTGAACTTATCTTTGTCAAGTGTACAAATAATTCTGAAGCAGGAACTAAACATGTACCTGTCTCGCATACAACTGAAGCAAAGACCAACAGACAACGATAAACAACTTAGTGTGACGATGTGTGAATAGTTTAAGGAAAATTTGCGTCAGGATCCAAATTTTCTGAGTAATGTGTAGTTTTCTGATGAGGCCCACTTTCTTTTAAGTGGTCATGTTAACTCTAAAAACAACGTGTTTTGGGGATCCAGTTCTCCTGTTGAAGTTCTTGAAAGGCCGTTGCAGTGCATTGGCTGCCATAAGCAAATCTGGCATCGTTGGACCTTTCTGGTTTCAAGATGAAGAAAGGACATCGGTAACCGCAACTGCTGAACAGTATTTGAAAGTTATCCAGAAATTCTGGGGTGCATTGGCGAGGAAGCTTCACATCGACAGGGTTGTGCAATGGTTTCAGCAAGATGGGCCACACCTCACACTTCCAAAAGATTAATACAGTGGCTACAACAGAAATTCAGGAATCAAATCATCTCCAGAAGGACAGATGTTGAATGGGCGCCCCATTCTCTGGACCTCAACCCACCTGACTTCTATCTTTGGGGTTACCTGAAGGATAGAGTGTACCAAGGGGGATTTCAGACTACTGACAACCTCAAAATTGCAATTGCCACCAACATCAAAGCTATTCTGGTCCAGGAATGCAAGCGAGTTATCAACAACTTCACCAGGAGGATCCATTTTGC
>NC_140970.1:33348877-33401377 GCF_056783735.1 Eptatretus burgeri | reverse complement strand
CAAACACACCCACCCCAACATGTCGTGCAGAGCGCGGGTTATGCTAGTACTCTTATAAATTTCCGGTTGATAAAATATTTTTTTCAGCAATCTGAACAGAAGTAGATTTTTGTAAAGAGATATCGATTCAAAATTGTATTTGCCATATCCTATCAGACATATGGACATTTCCATCATGTGACGAGGAAAACAAAAGGATCTGCCAAATGGCTGATAATGGCAACAGTGCAGAAAACTATTTCTGAAATAAATGTATCACATGTTGCTCAAAATGACCATCCAAGCTGCCAGTTAGACCTGCTCTATTTCCTGCTGTACCATTGTGTGCTATTTGGCAGGATAATTAACCATAATGATAATAATAAAAAACATTCCATTCTGTTGTGTTTCCCAGACTTTGATTTAACTCAAAAATAATGACAATCATTCACGTGAGGCTGATCGCAACTGTGTATTATAAGTCAGAGCTGTTCACTCAAAGGTGACCTTTGGTGTTACGACCACAGTATTGCATCGATTGAAAATCGATTTTGTCCATTAACATACACTGCTCCATGGAGCTTTAATAGGATTCTGTCATTGCTCGTGATAAACGGCTTGACGTGAAGCTATAACACAAGGTATTGATTAAGTTTGTGTGAGGGAAGGGCGTAACACTACATGGTATATATAATGTAGCTTGCAAAGTGAAAGAGAGCGATTTCACGTGTACAGGGCACAAGGTTGCAAACCCTCCATGTGGTGCAAGTCAAAACAACAAGGTTAGTACATGTACTGGCACAACAAACTTCGGCTTCGTCATGAAAAAGTTTTCGGCTCTTCCAGTAACTGACAACTTATGGAATATTTACTGCAACAAATGCATTTTTCAGCAGCACATAAAAGGCATTGACCATGGAACAGGCCACAACTGGAAGAATGCCAGAAGGACGTGACAACTTGCCACTTTATAGACCTCCAAACTTAATGGAATTGCAAAATAAGGCAACAAATCTTCTATCCAGCCAAGAAAAAAAAAAAATCAAAAAAAAAAATCAATCCACATATTGTTGGTCTAATCTGTCAAAGAGTGGGATGTGAGATGCAAACCTGCTTTCAGTTGTGTCGTACACAAAGAGCTAGCTGACAATGAAGCATTCATTTCTTACCAGAAGAGGGCAACAACAGCAAACCAAGCAAAGCAAGTGTCCTGAATATCAATTTGAGAATTTCCCATTTTGTTGGACATTTCATCAGAGATATACAATGCGTAATGTGAAAGTTTGGTTACTGGTTGACTATAGCCTGTGCTTTTGATCTGCTGAAAGTTATCACACAGCACCAAGCAGTTTTTCAGAAAGGGAAATCCAGTCAGTTACTAATTTACACTTACAAACATGTCTGCAAGCTGGGCCTGTAGAGGAAAGTTTAGTCTGACCTGGTTAAACTTCTTCCATGAAGTGAACAGGTCTTATGAATGAGAGTGCAAAGGTCACTATGATTGACATCAATGACAAAAATACATCAATAACTTGGATTCGCCCATGTAGCGTCCATAAATGACAACACAGGGCATTCGTCATAATCACTTTATAACTTTGCGAGCCAAAACAGCCATGGATTAGGAAGTGTATAAAATAAATATATCCTACGTTTCATTAAGTACACGCAAAAAGTGATATAAACATGAGGCTATATCAGAACCAGATGGTATTCATAGAATACTTACCTTGCACATGCACAGTCTTGAGAAGGACTTAGTGTGACCAAACTCTTCTGATGGCAAATTTGTAATTAAAAAAATATTAAATTCAAATCAAATGGAAGACAAAATAAAATAGGTACAACCCTGCATTGGAGTCATCAGAAGGAACCCGAACAAGCAAAAAGCAAAGATGAAGTTATCAAGAGGAACCTGAATAGGACTCGGGTTTCAACTGCTACTCCTCTACTCTCAAACCCATCCAGGTATGGGGAGTACTTGACGTGCCAAGTTTCAATCTTTTCCATGGAGCGGTTTCGGTTGTCTAGAGGTCCAATGTTTCTCCATTTTTCCAACAAGGCTGCAACACCATGCGGCTTATGACATCATAATTATCATTTAAACATTTTACATGAGTAGTCACACATGGTGAAAATTTCGTGTCAATCCGACAAGCCGTTCCAGAGAAAAGTAGATTACAAAATGCAGACACGCACAGACGTACATGACGGATCGCTTATTCCCGCTTTTCGCTTCTCGAGCGCGAGCTAATAAAGTTCACTTCGAAATAGACAAATGTGAAAAAGTGAGTTCCGAATCACCAAAAGGAAAAAGAGGGCAGGGCCTCGATCCAGCATTCAGGCTCAGCTTGGGCATTGAGTGAGTTCTTGAGCTGTCTATGAAAATGCTCTATGGGGCCATTATCAGCCAGATCGTGATCCGTCATTCTAGTGCACTTACTCCCCATTAAGTCAGTGAGAGCCTTGAAGAGTGCAGACTGAAACTGTTGCCGTCTATCAGTGGTGACAATGGATATGGTACCAAACATGTATGTCCACTTAGAAACAAATGCTTTAGCTACTCTTTCTGCGAATGGCTTTTGGCCACCTAGTGTAACAGTCAACAGGTAAGTACTGCCACCTGAAGAAGGGAATGGGCCAACTATGTCAATCTGAACATGGTCAAATTGTGCACCAGGTATGGTAAAAGTACCTAAATGTGTCACGGTGTGGTGGTGTACCTTTGCTCGCTGCCAGTAAAGACAAGTACTGGACCAGTTCCTGACATCTGTGTTCACATTAGACCAAACCACAAGCTGAGTCACTGAATGTTGTGTAGCCTGAGTGCCAGGGTGGAATAAATTGTGAAAGGCATCAAACAAAGCATGGCAAAACTGAATGGGGACATTAGGGTGAGGTTTGCCAGTAAATCCATCACAAGTAATGATGTCATTTGAAGTAAGGAGTGGTGCTTTGCAGAGGTTGAGAGAAGTAAGTATCTATCAGTCGGCACATTTCCTCATCTCCTCTCTGGGCTAATGCGATGGCATCAAAATCAACATAGTCGAAACATTCAGGGCAATAAAGTCCAGTCACATTCGGTCATCAGTTACTGAATTGTGTTTCCCACTGGTAGTGTCATGGATCTGTGGTAAATTGGATGCCGTCGAAGTGTCTGACTTATTGTGGAGAGTACCTGTCAGGTCTGGCTTCGTAGGCGAGAGTCAGAGGTTTGGGGTCTGTATATAGGCATAATGATCTCCCCTGAAGTGAATGTCTGAAATGATGAATCATGAGGTAGATAGCTAGCAATTCATGGCCAAAGATGATGTACCTTATTTATGTTGGTGGTAAATGTTTGGAAAAATAATATGATGGATTGCCATTAACTATCTACATGTTGTTGAAGTACTCCTCTTCCTGCAACATCCGATGCATCAATTTTTGAGGCAGATAGGTGAATCTGGCTTGGATGTAATAGAAAAGTAGCTTGCGTTAAAGCTGACTTCACTTGATGAAAAAAGTTTTAGGCTGCATCGGTCAGCTCATGTTTTTTATACTTCCAAGCCTGTTAGTCAGTCAGTGGTTGAACGACATCAGTGCAGCCAGGAATAAACTGCCGGTCGAAATTGACCAGCCCCAGAAATTTGCAAAGATTACGAAGCAAAATATGTGCAGAAAATTTGCTGATAGTTGCAACCTCATCAGGTTGTGCTCAGACACAGTCAGCGTCCAAAAATCTCAGCGAGGGTACTCCAAGCTCATAGTTGGATTAATGCCCACCACATACTGCGAGAGATGATAAAACAACAACATTCGGAGGAGCTCATGTTCTTATCGAGTTGCATTGGTGTCAATATATAAGAAGGTCATCAATATAAGCAGAGCCGAAAGGTATGCTGTGGGTCATTTCGTCAGTGAAGTATTGAAAGGTTTGTGCGGCATTGCGTAGCCCAAAGGGCATGCATCCATCCATCCATTAGGACCATACTCTGTGCAGAGCGTTGGTGCCGCCGAAGCAGTCTCCTTGGCTATATTGGGAACAATCCTGGACGGGTCGCCACTCCGACACAGTATACCAGCATGCTGGCACTCATTTTGCCGACCTCGGAAGGATGACAGGCAGAGTCAACCCCACCTGGTGTTAATTCAACAGCTGAGCGGGATTTGAACTCAGGACCCTAGGATCCCAAGCCCACTACCTTAACCATTAAGGAGGGCATGCATACAAACTCAAAATGTACGAAGGAAGTGGTGATCGCTGTGTCATGCACATCTGTTGGGTCCACAGGAATCTGTTGGTAGGCTCTTGCAGGGTTAAGCATGGAAAAACAAAAAAACGTTTTCCTTCCAGACTAGATGCGAAATCTGACAGATGTGGAATTGGGCAGTTGTCAGGCATCGTGCCGCTGTTCAACGGATCTGTAGTCTCCACATCTCCTCCAATCACCAAGCATCTTCTTAGGAATAATGTGCAAGGGGGTGACCAGTTGCTCCTCGAGGGTTATATAATCCCAAGTTCAAGTATGTCATCAAACTCGGCCTGAGCTATTTGGTACTGGTCTAGTGCTAAACGACATTGTCAAGCTGACACGGGTGGTCGAGATACGGTGCGTAACAGGGTTTCGCCACGGCACTATTGTAGACACATCTGGATATTGGTCGAGAAGGGTGTCATAACATGCAGGATACTATGGCTTCGCAAACATTAAGCCGATGAAGGGTGAGTCTGAAGTGATCCCATTAACAGCAAGGTGAGGAATGGGATCCATAAGCTTTTGGTGTTTGGCATCCACCAGCAAGCCAAACTGCCTGAGCAAATCAGCTCCGATTATGGTAATGGGTACGTCAGTGAGAATGAAGAACCATCTCCATGTCTGTCTCAAACCAATATCTTGTGTCATTGATCGATCGCTTACCAAATGTAGGTAAAGAAGACTTGTTAACAGGCTGAAGTTTGAATTGTGAAGAAGGTTGGTGATGTTCAACTCTCGAAGGAGGTAAAACACTGACTTTAGCACCTGTATCAATCAAAAATCTGGCAGTGAGTTTCTCTGTGATACAAAATAGGCAAATGTTAGGGTCACCAATTGTTCACAATTACAATCATTGCCTATAGTTGCTAACTTTGTGGTTTCCCTGGTTTTCAGAAAGGGTGGGTGTCAAAAGAGCAGAGAGTAATGCACTTTTGTGCATCGATCTGAGACAAAATGCCAATGTTACCAGCATTGACTTTCTAAGTGGCGTCGGGTTCTCGGCTTGCAGCCGCACAATGATCTCCACTATTGTGCATCGCCATGGGTCTCGTTTCTGCCTTGCTCCTCCTTCAGATAACAGGTAAGAGCAAGCACATGAGCCGTCAACTGGTCTACCTGAAGCCATTGGATGTCTTTGCTGGTTGAAGCCGGTGTATCTTCATTTGATTTGAAGGTAACTGTCCTGATGGTGGAGGAAGCCGGGGCGGTGATATCAGCCATGATGGCAAATTCCTTCATATTCATTGAATCGCCTGTAAATGTGAGGATGAGCTGGGCACTGCTCAGAAGACATTGGAGGAAACGTTTTTTTTTTAAAGAATATTATCCGATGAAGTGTTGGCCCCTAAGAGTTGCATCTTTCTGCAAAGTAACTGTGATTGTTCTCAGTCACCCAGTTCCTCGGACATCAAGAGTTGGTGCAGACACTTTTGTTCAGACTCAGCAGTTTGTTCAGACAGCATATCAGTTCCATCTTCAACACAATGTAGGCATTACTCTTCAGTGATTTGATAAGAAAGTCATAAATATCATGGGTATATTCAGGTTGCAAATGAGGCCATGGCATAGGCAAAATGTGTCTATTGGGTTGTAATCCCCCTCATGAGCAATTGAGTCTCGACTTAACCAAACCAAATACAGGTGGTTGAATAATTTGGCCCAAACGGAGGTAGCTTGAGGCTCATGGCTGATGCACTTGTAGATGGGGTTGAAAGAGACAAGGAAGCCGAATCTTCATTCTTTGTAAGAGATCGTGTCAGGGTCACCAATAAAGGGTCATGCAGTAGGCTACCAAATTCCACTTAGCAAATGTGTCTGAAAGCTGAGGTTGATTACTGCTTGAACCCCTATATAATGGCTTGGCCTAGGATGGTTGAACTTCGTCCATGAAGTGAATGGGTCTTGATAATGAGAGTCCAAATGTCAATTTGACTGAAGTCATTGGCAAATAGCTTCAAAATCTTGTATCAGAGGTTTGTGTTGGAGAGGGAGAGAGAGAGAGAAAGAGAGAGAAAGGGAGAGAGAGAGAGAGAGAGAGAGAGAGAGAGAGAGAGAGAGAGAGAGAGAGAGAGAGAGAGAGAGAGAGAGAGAGAGAGAGAGAGCGAGAGAGCGAGATATATATATATATATATATATATATATATATATATATATACACTGTATATATATATATATACACTGTATATATATATATATACACTGTATATATATATATATACAGTGTATATATATATATATATATATACACTGTATATATATATATATATATATATATATATATATATATATATATATATATATATATATATATATATATATATATATATATACAGAGAGAGAGTGAGAGAGGCGAGATTGAGATGGTTTGGACATGTGCTCAGGAGGGAAGCGGAGTATATAGGGAGAAGGATGTTGAAGATGGAGCCGCCAGGCAGGAGGAGAAGAGGAAGGCCAAAGAAGAGGTTCATGGATACGGTGAGGGCGGACATGCGGGTGTGGTTGGAGTGTCAATGGAAGATGTGGAGGATAGAGCGAAATGGAGACGGTTGATCCGCTGTGGCGACCCCTAACGGGAACGAGCCGAAAGAAAAAGAAGAAGAAGAAGAAAGATAGATAGATAGATAGATAGATAGATAGAGAGAGAGAGAGAGAGAGAGAGAGAGAGAGAGAGAGAGAGAGAGAGAGAGAGAGAGAGAGAGAGAGAGAGAGAGAGAGAGAGAGAGAGAGAGAGAGAGATGGTGGTGGAGGGGAGAGAGGGGGAGATGGAGGGGGAGATATAGAGGTGGAGAGAGAGAGAGAGAGAGGTGGTGGTGGAGGGGAGAGAGAGGGGGAGATGGAGGGGGAGATAGAGGGGGTAGAGAGGCAGGGAGATATAGAGGTGGAGAGAGAGAGACAGAGAGAGAGAGAGAGAGAGAGAGAGAGAGAGAGAGAGAGAGAGAGAGAGAGAGAGAGAGAGAGAGAGAGAGAGATGGTGGTGGAGGGGAGAGAGGGGGAGATGGAGGGGGAGATATAGAGGTGGAGAGAGAGAGAGAGGTGGTGGTGGAGGGGAGAGAGAGGGGAGATGGAGGGGGAGATAGAGGGGTAGAGAGGCAGGGAGATATAGAGGTGGAGAGAGAGAGAGAGAGAGAGAGAGAGAGAGAGAGAGAGAGAGAGAGAGAGAGAGAGAGAGAGAGAGAGAGAGAGAGAGAGAGAGAGAGGTGGGGGTGTGGGAGGAGAGTGCTGCACTTTATTAGGAGGGGGGAGCAAGGAGGGAACAGAGAGAAAGGAGGGGAGGGGGGGAGGGAGAAAGGTGAAGGTGGTGGGGAGTTAGCAAAGAGGATGTTATGTTATACTTTATGACCACACACTCACCTGAATAGAAACACACACACACACACACACACACACACACACACACACACACACACACACACACACACACACACACACACACACACACACACACACACACACACACACACACACTTCCTGATTTATATCAGAGTTGCTTCCTGGAAAACACCCTTTAAATCAGAATAATGTAAATCGAACTTCAAAATCCCATTCACTTCATCCATTAAAGGGGGAACGCGTTTCTGACAGAAAAAAAATATGGAGTGGAAATTTTTGAGAGTAAATTAATTAAAATATTATTTCAATAAAATACGATGCATCAGGGTCTGGTCATCTTTTGTCCTGTGCAGCAAAAGGCTGTGAGTAGCATCGCTGACTGAGGGTGTGGCAGTGCTACTGATGCAGTGCCCCTGTAGGTTGGAGCAGAAACTTGGAATTTGGCTCAGATGATGGGCATAGCTCCCCTACTCTTTGCAAAGGATAGCGCAAAGGGATCTTAAATGTTCACCAACTAATTCCGGCAGATGTTAACGTCCATCTGAGGGATGGCATGCAGAAAATCACCCTGCCTGTGAAAAAACTGGGATGACAGTACAACTGCGTTGCGATTCAAACACAAGCTAGACAGCTTAGAGCGAGTGTACATACCTCTCGGTCATCCTGCCGAGGTGTGGGGATGCATGGTGTTGATAATTATAATTAGTCAGACAGAGGCTCAGGGTTGTCTGCCCTTCCTCCATGTCCGAGAACTCCATGATGAGAGGACATGCTGGCTGCTTCTTTGCACTTCTTATTGGTGATGGAGATGGTGTTGATGGTGTAAAAGAAGTTGAGGATGTTGATGCTGAAGGTTCATCAGCTCAAGGCCTTTCAACCTTCTGTAATAAGCTAAAGAGAGTCTTCTGCACTGCTTTCTTCGTTGTTTTTTTTTTCTTCCAAGAAGCATTGCTTTGTCGCCACTGGAAAACAATTTCCAATTCTCCCTTGAACTCGAAGTTCACTTGTCCTGTTGTTTTACTGATTCTGATCCTCCCATTATATTCATCGTTCTTTTAATTCGATCTTTAGTTTAATTTATTTTGCCTTCCTATCTCTGGGGATTTCCCCCACGGAGAACCCAGCCACGGTGGCCAAGGCCGCTGCTCGCACCGTGGGAACCTTCACGGGGATCTCACAACCAAACTTAAATATTTTCATTTCATTCAATAAAGTTACACTTTTGGCATATTCCTTAATCTTTTCTTCACTCTATATAATTGTCAGAACAGTTTCATGCTTCGGCAATTTGACATTTTCTTGTGAAAATATAGAGAAGGAGCGAGCACAGTCTTCCTTAAAGTATATACTTTATGCTTTGTTAAAATTTTCAGATTTCACTCCAGATTTCGACACTTAATTAGTCCACAAGCTCCAATCCTCAAATCCAGAGACAGATTTCGATTATATACTTTAATTAGACCGTGAGAGGGCGTCGTGGAAAATCGCATCATATATAACGGATAAAATCGATCCGAGCTCATAATTTTAAAACTATAGCTCCTGCAAAAGCGATTTATAAAGCGATTCGTAGGTATAAAGAACAGGCATTTGATGACATGAGTGAGGAAAGTGAAAAAAACAAATTTTACGAATTTTATCACGCAGAAACTGTTGCGGCCTGTACAAAGTCAAGGCATTTTTGAGCAGGCCGAAACAAAATAGCGGCTTAAGACCCCTACAAGGTGACAGCGGGATGACCAAGATGACACGCCACTATCTGAGTAATCCTTTTTTGTTTTGTTCTTTCATGATGAGCATCCACTAAACTAAATTATTTTCAAAAGTGCTGTTTAAATTTACCTAAATACACAGTTTTCATTCAGGCACTCCCTTGGAGTTCCCATAGTATTCGTGCAAAGTTTTGGGTCACTCGGTTTTATGGTTTTGGAGTTATGGAACACACACACATATACACACACACGAGTATAGATTTGTTTCATGATTTAAAGTTTTACAGTGTATATCGATCAATGAAAGATTTTGTTTCGTGAATTGTTTTCCATTAAGAAAGAAACACATTGAATTCCCAACCTATCTCGCACTCTGTTCTGTTATTGGAAGAAAAAAAAATAACGTACAAGTGGGTTGGATGAGTGAATACATAAAAGGGGTGGAGGTGAAAACTTCTGCTTCATCAGGGTATATACTGCAATAGATGTGTGGCCCTTAAAATGGATGCAATAGAATAATTAAATTATCACAGCCAAAAAAACAATTGGAACCCTGAGAGGAAGAACTGAATAGCCTGATAAAAAGGTAACAAGGATGAGGATATTCTGCACACCCATTCCATATCTCAACGAGAGCAGGCTTTGTGTGAATTGCAATTCTGGAAAGGTTTTCAAAAAACAAGACTTCATGACAAGCGTATGAGAACAGTGGCAACAGTTACAGAGCAGTTGTAACATAGTGACCAGTTTGAATGTGAAATGTCATGGTTGAAAGCATTGTTATAATGATTAATAAACATTGATGTTTTAAATCTACAGGTGAAAGACTTTCACAGAAAGAAACAGGAAAAAGAAAAATCAGAGATCGCAGACCCTCGCCAGGACTTCCTGTGTGTGGTGTATTTTATGTGGTGTTTGCGTACTGGTGTGCTACTTAATTAATAAGAGACATAACTACAACTGCCACTTTATAACTGCTGGCAGTGATGACCGGGTACCAAGACGTCCCACTTTGATCGGACACTTGACCCTGACCCATGGCATTTATTATTATTCAATTTAATTCAGAAATGGATTCAAATAAATTCAATCGAAATCAAATGGAAGACCAAATAGGTACAGTCCTGCATTGGAGTCATCAGAAGGAACCCAAATAAGCAAAAAGCAAAGAGGAAGTAATCAGGAGGAACCTCGTTAGGATTCAGGTTTCAGCTGCTACTCCTCTTCCCTCAAACCCATCCAGGCACAGCCAAGTGAGCATTATTCAAAAAAATAAACAAATAAAAAGAACCCAGATCATAAAAAAAATAATGCTGGCTGTCAGACCATTTCTCTGATCAGGTTGAAATATAAAACATATATTCCCCATCAAGACGAGATCATAAATGTGAAGTTTTACATCAATTGATGAAAAGTTCAAGAGAAATAATTTTTAAAAAGATTTTTGCTCAATCAAATATGGCTGCAAGACCATGCGACCTATCAATTATTTGTGAGCACCCAGGTATCCACAAGGCTTGGGGAATATTTGTGTGAAGTTTCCCCTCGACCTGTCCAGCCATTCTGGAGAAGAAGATTTTTTTATAGGTTTTCAGCTAAATGGCCTACGATGACCTCAAAAATAATAGTTGCTTGAATTCAGTGACCTTATTTGCAAATGCTCTTCAAACTTCAAGTTAATCAGATGAATATTGAAGGTAAAAAAATTAAAAAACTTGTTGACCTTAACCTATGAAGACCTTTTCATCTTTTGACCTCAAAAATAAATAAGCTTCTGTCAGACCACCAACTCCACCATTTGGTGAAGTTTCGTGAAGATCGGTTTAAAATTGTGACCTGTAGGCGATTAAAGGTGAGTGGACAGACAAATAAAACAAACAAACGGGACTGATCAGCATACTTGTCAAAAAAAAAAGTTTTTGTCAAGTAACAAACAAACAGGCAAATGGACCCAAATACAATACCTTCTCTGGCGAGGGGAACCAGAGCGAAGTTGATGGCATGGCATTGCAAATCCCCATGCTTCCCACCTCAAGCAAGGTTAAAAGATGGCAAAAAGTTCCACCAGGAACGACCCAATATCAAAAAAAATCTCTTGTTTTGACTGCCTGTGACGAAGAGTCCCTACCCCCTGGGACATGAACCTGGAGGTCAAATCCAAAAAACGTCACATATTTAATGCGTCCCCCAATGTTGATTGTATATCCAAAGTTTCATTAAACAATGTTTAAAAATGTGCCCATAAATGCATTTTTTGTTATTTGACCTTTTGACCCTGCCCCAGGGGACGGTGCCAAAAATGATACTGTTCTCGCACCTTCTTGCTATGTTCTTGTTTTGTTGCTATGATCATAACTACCAAGTTTGGTGAATTTCTGCACAACCGTTTTGGAGGAGATAGCGTGATGCACAGATGGACGGATGAATGGACAGACAGACAGAGCTGATTCGAATATCCCTCCATTTGTTTTCTTTCAAGAATGTCGGGATAAAAATAAAGGAGAGAGAAGGTACGAGAGAATGTAAGTATTAAAATTAAACCAAAGAGAACAGGAGCTAATAACTCCTTTAACATTGTTACTAAATATCCTTTCACCACCATCATCATCATCATCATCATCATCATCATCATCATCATCATCATCATCATCATCATCATCATCATCATTCTACCATCTACCAATAATATGCACTCAACAGGCTCTGTACTCTCCATGCAAGGACATCATACTATCTCCATAAATGGAATTTCAAAGACAGCCCAGCATGTGGCTGTGGTCACCCATGTGACTGCGGTCACATCGTGAATGGGTGTCACCGACGGAAATTTGATGAAGGATTTTGGGAAATCGACCTAACAACAAACAGTGCTGTGACTTGGCTGTCCAACTTCGACTTAGATCTGTGAGCTGTAATTTGTCATTCCAAGATTAGATTGGAGGTATACCTATAGTAATAAAATGATTGACAGTTCCTGTAGCGTGCCATCTTGCCAGAGAACTTAGACTGTGCATGCGTGTTTGCCCCAAATTTGCTGTGCAACATCAGCAATGCTCAATCAAATTGGTATAAAATGATCAACTATGGCCACTTTCAGTGAGCTAAGCGAGTACCATGACTTAAGATGCACTGCAACAGAGAGGTCATGATGTAAATGCATCATGTAAATGCTGCACAACTATTTCTCATACACGTACAGGCTGGCCTGAAAGTCATTTTACCCCTCTCGCAAAGCATTTGTTCTAAAACTCTTAAAATACAGGTTCAATATTGTGCAGTGCTTACAATAATTAATCAATCATTGTGTCTGTATGATGGAACAAATATGCTTCTGAAAGCAAACTGAAAAGGATAAGCAATAGAACACTGCGTAACATCAACAGTTACAATGACAATTTGAGCAAGAGCAGGTGGGATTAGAATATGCCAATGAACATGTTTCCTGGCTTAAATTATGCAGAATATTGTCTGACATAATACGGGTTCTCTTTCCTCAAAAATCAATATATTGTCGTCACTTTAACCACACAAGTCCCTTTCACAAGCCACCAGAATGTGCATCTCACTTGCCACCCAAAGGCAGGTATAGCAGCCCACATCATTACGTGCCAAATGCATTTATCGAGGTTCTCGTAATGTCATGCTCTGTAAACTAGAGTTCATAGAACACAATACCACGTGCAGTGTTATTTCAATTTTACTTCAATTTTAATAAAACATTGATTTTAACAATTTTTTTTAGAGAGTTTAGTGCTATCGAAGAAGGCCAGAAGCTGGCCCAAGCATCACTCATATATATATATACCACCCCATTGAACCTTTATTTAATTTGAAGTACTGCACTCTAAAACTGGAGGTTCTTGGAAGTATTATGAGGGCGATTAATTTGTATTCTGCAGCGTTCAAAAATATAATTCAATTTAAATAAAGGTTTAAAGAAGTTTGAAGGCATACACGTTAAAAAATTACCGATTTTACCACTGTTTTACCCAACATCTTTTACACCACCTGACTGAAGACGATAAATTTACCTCTTCGGCCTAAGGTGGACGGAGGTTGTGTTTTCACGGCTGTCTGTCTGTCTATCTGTTCGTTTGTCTGTGAGCTGGATATCTCAAAAAGTTGTGGATGGATTCGGTTGAAAATTGGTGGACAGGTTGGGTATGTGACAAGGATAAATGATTCGATTTTGGTGAAGATCCAGATCCAGATCCGGATACGAAGATTTTAGATCCTCGTGGAGGATCTCCAAGTCTTACTCATGTTGTTGTTCTTGTGGACTTTTTTGTTTCACAGCCTACAGTTTTCATCGAAACTTGACATATATATGTAAAAATACCCTGCGCAGACAGTAACCATCTCAGATTTTGAAAATTCCTCCGAGAAAAAAACGTTATGACGTCAAAATATCTCCGCTAATGGCAATCGCCTAAAAAATTATCTCCAAAACTAGGCAAGTTTTTTGAATTCTGTTTGTGGGAACCGAACAGGGCATTAGCAGAGATGAATTACCGCACATATGATACATCACTATGACGTCATATCAACTTTTTTGACGTCATTCCTATTTTTTGACATTTTTTGTTTCACAACCCAGAGTTTTCATCGGATCTTCGTGAAACTTGCCATGTACATGCAGAAAGCCCACGCGCAGGCAGTAACCACCTCCGATTTTGGAAATTCTTCCGAGAAAAAAGTTGACGTCATAATATCGCCTCTAATGGAAATCGCCTATCGATACCATTATCTCCGAAACTAGGCAAGCTGTTTGAATTTTGTTTGCGGGAATCAAGCCGGGCATTAGGACAGATAATTTATCGCAAACCTGATACATCACAATGATGTCATATTCGTTTTTATGACGTCATCATTAAGAGGACAAGGATCTTAGCTCATTCGAGCTTGTTTAAAGTGATTCTTCACCATTGAGAGTGAGGGCCAAACACGATATACACCACAATATCTCAAAATGTTGTGCACAGATTCAGATGAAACCTGGTGGACAGTTTGTGCGTGTGACATGAAAGAATTGATTCAATTTTGGTGAAGATCCGGATCCGAATCCAAATCAGAGAATTTTAAAAGTGATTCTTCACCATTTAGTGATAAAGCTAAAAATGATGAATGACACGAGATTTCAAAATGTTTTAGATGGATTCGGACGAACCTTGGGGAACAGGTTGGGTGTGTGACAAGGATTAATTCAGTTTTGGTGAAGATCCGAATCCAGATACGAGGATTTTTTTTAATTTTGTAGTAATTCTTCATCATTGAGAGATGGGGCCAAAAACAATATATGTCATGATATTTCAAAACGTTGGAGACGAGTTATGACAAAACTATGTGGATGAGTTGGTAAGGTGACAAGAACAAGCCGATTCGATTTTGATTCATGTTTGGATCCAGATGTGACCTATCAGTGGGATACAAAACGTAAACTGCCCAGCGTGGCAGAGGTATGTGCTCTACCGAGTGCCGTTCTAATTAATGCTTGCTATTTATATCTTTTATAACACCCTTAAAAGTGCCATTCTAATTTGTGCCTGTTATTTATGTCCGATATGACACCCGTAAAAACAGCAAATTTTCTGTTTGGAATGATTTTCCATTTTTGTCAGGTAGACGGACAGAGTGAAAATATTATCTCACACTTCTCTGTGAATGTGCGGTCGGGATGAATTATCAGCCAAGGTATGTGAAAACGACAGACTTGTCCATTTATTCATGTTCAAAATATAACATTCAATTTAAATACGTCGTTCCTTGATCACAAACTGATGACAGACAGACAGACGGATGCACAGACATTAACCAATTATTTAACCCTGCTTTTCACTTTTTCGTGTGCAGGGTAACAATATGAATCGAATTATTTCCTAAATTTGCTGCTTTTCTTTTTTTTAACCGGATTTGGAGCCCATGGAAGAGCCGTTACACACAAATCATGCACGCGCACCCACAGACAGAGTCATTAAATAACAATGGATTTGAGTTATTTAAACAAGAGACAAACACAGCCTGTGCGACGTAACTTCCTGGTGTTTCACAGGCAAGGCAAAAAAACAAGAAACTTCCTGGTGCACTCTTCGGTGCTGGAGATGCAATGTTGTGAAATCACCTTTCTCACTGCAGTCAGCGGGGCAATGTAGGAGAAATTCTACAGCCCCCTTCCCCCCCCCCCACCCCCATGAGATGACTACCGGGGTTTGTGCATGTTCCAGTCTTTAAATTATGAGTGCCAGGTGAGGCAGTAGTATGTTCTATTTTTAACCTCCAAGGAAATTTAATCAATGTGGAAGGTGTGTTTATGTCCCAAATACCACAATCAGTAAAGGGAAATAATACTTGTCTCTGAACTGTCCAGCCTATCTTTGAATCTTGGCCGAACAATAAACAGTCGGCCTGGTGTTTCACAGGCAGGGCAATTCATCAATACGAGTGCCATCCATCTGATGGATGTTAAACTAGGTGCCGTTCTGTTCACACGAGTTGGTGGACGTTAAATATCCCAAGATGTCCTTAAACAAGAGTCAGGTAAGATATCGCCAACACCCTGAACAACGTAAAATTCCTGCACACTCATCAGTGGTCAGGTCAGGTCAGGTATGGGAGCATGCGCGTCGCTGCGTCCACTTCTTGCCGGTACTCAAGGGGCCTCCGTCTGGCCATCCCCCAGGCAGATGCCTGGCCCATCCCCATCTCCTTGAGATGCTGATAAATCTGCTGAAACCACGAGGCACGTGGTCAGCCCATTGGCCTCCTGCACTAACGAGGCTCCCTCGCTGAGAGAATCTGGTGAGCAAGATCAGCGTCAGGAAAACGAGCCACATGCCCATGCAGCCAGAGTTGAAGCTCACGGACTATGCAGGTAACAAATCTCATTTGAGTCTCTCTCAACAACTAATCGTTGGACACAAAGTCCGACCAGTGATAGCCAGGGATTCTATGAAGAGACCTGGTACCAAAGGAATTAAGTCTCATCTCAGATCCCTGGTCAGAGTCAAAGTCTCACATCCACAGAGCAAAACTGGAAGCACCAAGGACCTGAAAACTCGGACTTTCATCCTCCCGCACAGGTACCGGCAGCGCCACACCCCATGATCTAGTGAATCCACGACTCCCCAGGCCCGACTCAGACATCTGTTGACCTCTGGCTCACAGCCAGCAGAGACAAGAATATCGCTGCCAAGGAAAGTGAATCTCTCTGTGACCTCAACATCCTCACCAGAAACAGACACAGACAGGACAGCAACATCCAAGATGTCATTGAAAGCCGGGATCTTAGTTTTGACCCAGGAAACCCGTAATCCCAGCAACTCCGACTCCTCATTCAGCACCTCGAGGGCCCCCAAAAGGATATCTAAGGTCTCCGCAAAGATGACTGCATCATCTGCGAAATCAAGGTCAGAGATCTTGACATTCCCAAACGATACACCCGAGCTTGATCTCTCCACAGAATCCAATCCATACAAGCACTGAAAAGTGTGTGGGCCACTACACACCCCTGACAAACTCCAGTAACAACTGGAAATAAGTCAGAGTTGGTATCACCACATCTCACAGCACTCTCGGTACCAGAGTATAGTTCAGATATCAGATTGGTCAGTTTTGGTGGCACCCCACGACATTATTGAGCGATTCGAGGATGATCCAGACCTGCTCGGGAGAGTCATTACTGGCGATGAATCGTGGATATTCGAATACGATCCCGAGACAAAACGACAGAGTCGTCAGTGGAAAAGTCCGGCATCACCAAGACCAAAGAAAACAAGGATGTCGAAGTCGAAGGTCAAGGTGATGCTCATCGCATTTTTTGACATCAAGGGCATCATCCACTTCGAGTTTCTACCACAGGGTCAAACAGTAAATCAATACATGTACAAGGAGATCATCCGGCGCCTCATGAGATCAGTCCAGGACAAGAGGAGGGATCTGTGGGAGAACAACGCCTGGGTGCTCCACCACGACAACACCCCTGCTCACAGTGCCCTGAGCATCCAGCAGGTTCTGGTGGAGAGGAACGTGCCAACTCTGGAGTAACCCCCGTATTCGCCAGACTTGGCCTCTTATGATTTTTTTCCTATTCCCCAAGCTCAAGGGGGTGATCAAAGGGACCCGATTTCCTGATGTGGAGGCCATCAAAAGGGCAATGACGATGGAGCTCCGGAGGATTCCAGAAGAAGCCTTCCGGGGGTGCATCGAAGCATGGAAGAAGAGGATGGACAAGTGTGTGAGACTGGAGGGAAACTATTTTGAAGGGGACAAGGTGTGATTTCAATATATTTTTTTGAATAAAATTTATTTGAAGTCAGTCCCGTTACTTTTTAGATGGACCTTTTAGAATACGTCCTTCACGGTGAGGTCACTCACCTCAGTTGGAGCATATACAGAGACCAAATAAATGACACCCAAGGAGTGATGAATCCTTAGCCTAATAATATGCTCGTTGACCGGTGTTACCACAATTATCATTGGAGTCAGCTTATTAGACACAGCTACAGCAACTCCTTGGGCAGGGTAACCATCAGAGCGACCAGTCAAAGAGTAGGTGTAACCACCCGCCATGATCTCACCACTATCCGGTCTCTGAACCTCATAGAGTGCTGCAATACCAATGTCGAAACACTTGAACTCAAATGGTAACAGACACAGGTGATCATCCTCTCTTGGGGATAGGACGTTCCAGGCACCCACCCAAAGGGACCACCTCAGGCTAACCCACGGAGACCACCATCTGGTGGACGACACCTCAGCACCACCCCGACACACACTACCACATCAGTGACTATCCTGCAACCCGTCCAAGATTCCCTTGCCAAAGAAACTGCTTCAGCAGAACCGAGGCTCTGCATAGAGCATTGTGCACAAGTCAAGTGAAGTCAACTAACGGTATGATTGGAACAAAGACTCCAGCAGGATCAGAATCAAACTGCCAACCTACAAGGCTCAGAAAGGATGTTCGAGCAACAATGCCTCTGAACCACTAAGCTGTTTGAAATTGTCACCAAAAGTATTGTTATATTGAAGATGTGTTGCCTATTTCATTAAAATTTACAAATCAAATCACCAGACTGGTCAAGCGACACCTGATATGCATGAAAAATATCTCGAGCAATTGAAGGAAGCAAGTTAATAACTGTAATTTCACACTTCCTACTTACCCACAGCCAGACTCTGCATCTCGATAATCCTCGATAGCCATTCGCAGCTTGCGCTTGTGAAGGGGGTTTGTGATGCCAAGAGCCGTCTCAAACTCCTCATTTGAAAGGCCAAGCAGAACCTAATGCAATCACAAATTGATGAGGCAAGGAAAAAGATGATTTAAAGATTAGAGGGCATGTAAAGCAAATTATTACATCAGTTCAGTTATCAAGGCTAAAGATGAAAATCTTTTCACCAATTCTATTCACCGTTTTTTTTTTTCAACAACATCTGCTTATATTCCACCAATTTATGTCTTCCAATAATTTTACTCTTACCATGAATCGTAGGAATTTGGAGAATAAAACTCCGAACAGAAGCTTTTACATTTTAAAAAGAACTTGTATGTGATTTGAAACGACAATGAAGAACACATCACACGCCACAATTAGTACAAGTAAGTAAAAGTAAAAATAAGCATTAAGTACAGGTTGTGGCAAAAGGATGGGATGATTTCAGGGTGGAACAACTCCATGATAACAGAAGGTAATTATTGTTGTTGTGTTTTTTTTTTTCAGGTTGTATCAGACGAACTTTAGATTAAAAATAATAATAACAATAGAAAAATCCCAGGGGGTGGAAAACTGGACATGAAAACAACTAGCATTCGTTGTTGAGTAGCAGTTATTCTGCAGATATCACCATCAAGGAAAGTAATAAACAGATGTGTTGCAAGCTTCTGTGAAACAACAAGGTGGGGGGGGGGATACATGTGACGCCACGAGGCTATGCGTGGAACTGTTGCGAGAGCATTTTCCTGCAAAGTTGATCTCCAGATTTGGGGTTGTGAATTGGCCTCCCAGATCTTCTGATCTCAGCCCCCTGATTATTGACACGTCTAAGGCTCAGGAATGAGTTTGCTCTTGTGCCGGAGGCCTTATGAATGCCTCTGAGTATTTCTGAAATGGTCTCTTTGTACTGCATTCAGCAAAATTAATCTACTCTTTACCATTCCTCAAGATTGCCCAAATTAACTGAAATTGATGGCACATGCAAAGGAGGCAGGTGGATAGAAGACATTTTCTTACTTCTGTAAAGGTTTAATTAGAGAGTATACAGAATAAGGTGGACGACACGAACAGTTCGGAACAGTCCTAGTGAAACAGAAAGACACAAAAATTGAAATGAGGACTCTGGCCTTTCTCCACCACTTCTTCTGCATGCCAGGATTTATGGTGTACCGTCCGTACCCTCTGTGTTGGCGCTTCTTCTTCAACCTTCTCACCCCTCCTCCCCCACTCGTCATTCTGGGAAGAGTCATCCTGCGGGCCGTCCCACCCATGGGGCGGCCCCAATAAAAATTAAAGTCCATCGCCTCTTCCGGGCCCGACAGTACATTATGCCACCATGGCTTGCACACACCAGTGAGAGAGATCGTGATCAGCATTTTTCGAGTGTGTCACACTTTTCTGTGCCTTTTTGTGACCGGCAATCCTCACCTGGCCCCACCCGCAAACAAGAGGTGTTTACGCATACACAATTACCCTGCCTTCTCAGCATCATTTTGCAAGACGACTTATTCTGACAGGTCCCTGGTACATGGCAATTTAATCTACTCATGACACACATTACACTTATCACAGTGGAACTTATGTATCCCCCTTTCATGTAATATTTTAAATACAGAGTGTACAGGAACAAGCCACACACACACACACACACACACACACACACACACACACACACACACACACACACACACACACACACACACACACACACACACACACACACACACACACACATACACACACTGAAAGGAAACATTACAAATTAAATTCAGGTCATTCCGATAGACTCTCTTGTGAAAGTTATGAGATGCGGATACCAGAACAGCCGAATGTGTTAACCATCAGGGCGGCCATTTAACTGACATCATTTTCAAAAAGTAGTGTATTCTCAAGAAATTCCAATGTCTGTACTTTATAAGTGTGAATACAGTTGAATAAACAATTTCTATAACTAAAAGATATTTATATTTCAAATGTGTCCCATCTTTTTGCCACACCCTGTATAAAGAAGTACATCACAATCAGTTAAAAAAAAATTACAAGGTTAGATTTCCAACATGCTATTTTTTCTCAAAAATATATCACAACAAAATGACTAATTAATTTGACTTGAATAATCTTTCAGCATCAACGTTTCAGATTGGAAATTTAAAAAGTGCATTTGCCTGATATTTGAGTGAAGCAAAAATGATACGATTTCAAGTGGACAGTGATTCCATAGCTCAATAGTGTGCAATCATAACATGTAACACATGATGTATAAAAAATATCACACGCGAAATTCATCTCAGACGTGATACAAAGGCTTCTTCAGATACTCTTCAAAATCTATCTTGCACAGATCTTAAGTTGGGGCATTTGTTGTCTTCATCTATGGGAAATGTCTGCAATCAGAGCCCTCACACTGAATGATTCATTAATATCCAGGGTTTGCAAGCTCTACGGATGAGATTCAGAAGTCGAAGACATGTCATGGTTTTTGTTTATTTTTCAATATACAAGTATATATTATTTGTAAGAACAATATTTCTTTACACATCACATGTCAGTGTATATTGAACTCGAAGGGCACTCAGTGGAGTGCATACCTCCGCCATGTAAATGCTTGATCCACGATAACATTTCAGGCCCATTATATTTTTGGCATATCATGCGATACAGTACTATATCGTATAAATGCACTTTTCAAACAATATGAGTACACATAATAGGGTTATGCCTCTGAACATTTCATTTGTTGTTTTATCATTTTAATCTGATTATGGCGACCATTAATGCTAACATAACGAAGCACCTCTCGCTGAGCGGCGAGGTGAGTGGTTTGCAAAGTGATTGAGATCGAATGATTGGCTTGGGAAGTGATAGCAAGCTGCTTGCTAATGTAACACCCCTGGTCTACTTGCCCTTCTTTTGTGATTCCCACAGCCAATTTACACACATAGGTGGCTTGCACGTGAAGTAACTTCCACTTTGCAAAACCATGGCAGATATTTTGGTGCAAGCAATGTATTGCAAACTGTGCTAAAAACAATTTTTTAAGTTAGATTTGCGTATTTGTTTTGTTGGGGGTAGGGGAGATGTTGGAAGCTGAGTTATTTATTTTTCTTTCCTCCCCTCCCCCCCCCTATATAAAAGATGAAGATAAATACAGTTTTTGAGCCCAATCTCTCAATGGTGAAGAATCACTTTGAAAATTAAATAATTATCGTATCCAGATCCGGATTCGGATCTTCACAAAAATCGAATCAATTCATCCTTGCCTCACGCCCAACCTGTCCACCAAGTTTCGTCCGAATCCGTCCACAACTTTTTGAGATATCGTGTTATATATCGTTTTTGAGCCCCATCACTCAATGGTGAAGAATCACTTAAAAAATTCTAGTCGTCGGATTCGGATCGGGCTCTTCACCAAAATCTAATCAGTTTGTCCTTGTCACATATGCAACCTGTCCACAAGTTTTTGAGATATCCTGCACACAAACAAACAGACAGACAGACAAAAAGGGGGTGAAAACATCCTCCTTCACCTTCGGTCGTGGAGGCAAAATAGAATTTGACGCAAAAGCGTCAAAGGATATGCCTCCACCCATGTTAGATGTCAACCCCCTGATACATTTGACCTCAATTACAGGTCACATGAAAAATTAAAGGTCATCTGAGAGAGAGAGTGCGATCTCAAGAAAAGAGAGATTATCTAGAAGAGAGAAAATATCAGATGCTTCCAATTTGAGTTATGATCTGCAAAATTATTTTCAAAGTGCACATGACCTCTGACCTCTTGGACTCAAAATTTAATCAGTTTATCTTTGTATCGCAGTCCATACTTGTGCCAAGTTTTGTTTAAATCACTTTTGTGGTTGACAAGGTATTATGGTAACGAAGATTTTCAATTTAAGATCACATGAACAGAGATCTTTCACCTTTGGAAAACCAAAATCTAATCAGTTAATCTTTGCATCAAACTAAATTTGTAGAAAATCTTTTCAGCGGTTCACAAGTTATCATCCATCCATTGGGACCATTCTCTGTGCAGAGCGTAGGTGCTGCCTAAGCAGTCTCCATGGCTGTTGGGCACAATCCTGGACGGGTCGCCACTCGGACACAGGATACCAGCAAGCTGGCACTCATTTTGCTGACCTTGAAAGGATGACAGGCAGAGACAACCCCACCTGGTATTAATTCAACAGCCAAGGGGGATTTGAACTCAGGATCCTCGGATTCCAAGCCCACTACCTTAACCATTAAGCCAACACCAGGCATACAAGTTATCATGGTAACAAAAAGCTGTTACGCATGCACGTACAGCTGGATGGACAACCAGAAAACGTAGTGCCTCAGGAGCTTCCAGCTGCAGATGCACAAAAATAAAAACATTTGCTTGTCTTAGACTATTGTCAGCATCTCATTTGTAGAATAGTGAACACCCCATGGATTATGCAAGCAAGGAAGAGGGAGGAAGAAAGGATGCAACTTGAACAAGAAGAGTAATTGGGAATACAAAGAGTGCAGGAGAGTGGGGTGGAAGGTAAGGGGAGAGGAGGGGGAGGAGGGGTCAAAACTCCTCCATGATTGTGATAAAAATGCAGTAGCATCAACCTGAAGTATAGAGATAATCTAAAACAATACAAACAAGAGCCATGTATGCTCCATTAGCTGAGCAGGGTCAGGAAATGATGTGACAGGAGAAAGAAACTAACTTTTGAACAGAAACTCAGCCCAGAACAGGTTGTGTCATAAGATAAAGAGCAATGGGCATCTGTCAAGGGATGATTTGCCATTTGATATTGCCTACGAGACAAAGCAATGGCTTACAATGTTGTTGAAGGTCATAAGTTGAAGGTCATGTTGCACGCTTCAGATCAGGTCCTGGTTTTATCAAGCAGAAGGTGACAATGCTGCTGCCTGTCTATCACGCGGGTGTAAAACGCGACAACCTATGGTGGCATCATCTCCAAAGTTATGAAAAGGGTTATCAAGCTAAACTCAACAACTCTTTCATTGAAGTACTCCACAAATTTTCCATTTCCGCCAAATGTTACATGTATGTGGATACAAGTTGCCATATACTGTATGATATGAAACACCCAATAAATGCTTGTCATAAGTCATATTATAATTACCTGTATTTGATTTCAGATATCAAAAGAAAATCTGATTTGCACAACCATGACAGAAACCTTCCACAAAGAGAACTCATGAAATTCTTGATTCTGTAAAGTTGTAATGAAAACGAAATTCCCTGAAAACCTCTACAATTCCACAAAACGAACGTCCATAACCTGGTGTGATAAGAAACAGATGAGGAAAAACAGGACAAAGAACGCAGCAATGTCGGACAACCAACTGCCAGAAAAAGCAGGGAAGAAAGTGCTTTTGAACATTCAAAAAAATTAGCAAGCCATGGGTGAAGGTGCAAGTGCTTCATGGAACACGTGCCAGATCATGTATAAAGCATGTGGGATGTTCAGAAAGACTACTTTTTTGAGTCAAAAGGCAGAGGAATGATGTGACTGTGGATCAGGGTATCTGCTCTGGTATTGAGGAATAGGAGTCGAGATCAGTCTTGGAAATGATTTTCCACATCACCATTACAATTTTCAGGAAGCATGACTTAAGAAGTAGTGCAGATATTCAATCAGATACGGACAAGAAGACATGTCCAGCTCAAACAGCTTATCAATCTTGCTGGTGGAGATCATGTTCAACAGCAAAATATTGATCCAAAGAGTGAGAGGAAGGGCCGAGTGGGACAGAAAATGATGAGACAGATATAGAGACGATGCATTCAGCCTTGTCAAAACTAAACACCAGACTTAAACATCAGCAAATTGAAGGAGAGGAAGATGAAAGCCTCAGATTTAGGACAAATGATGAAAAGTGCCAACTGCCTCAAGTTTAAATGGTTGCATGATTTGAGCTACAATTCATCTGTGGACAAATCTCTGGTCATTTACCTTTAAGTTACCAAGTATATGTGTCCACAGCGATACACATTACCAAGTATATACCTCCTCTCCTCTCCCACCCCATGTCTGTTGACTCAGTGATGTAATGGTCCAAGCATGAGAATGAGTCTGGGAGGTTCAAATCTCGACTGAATCATACATAACACTTTAAAAATGGTACGTGCTCCTTCCTTGCTTGATGCTCAGTATTCAAATGATAAAGCATGGACAAACAATGCTGGGAAGGTTATGGCAAGCAACCCAGTATAACCCTTGCCAATAAACTGCTTCAACAGAACCAACGCTTGAAAATTTTTGGAACATCAAATCAAACTTAATGGCCCAGGGGATAAGTAGGGCAAGTAATTATGGAGTAGTTAGTTATTTCCTTAACTATAGGTCTTTCGGTGGGTGTTTTTGTTTTTGTGGAAATAGCAATTATAACGGTCGAACATGTAAAAAGAGTTTTCTCCCTTACAATGTTGTTGACATGACAGAAATGATGAAATGGAACTCAGGGTCAAATGTATAAAAAGTGTTTTTCCCCTACTCATCTTCATCGGCCCCACTTCATCCTCAATTCAAATACCCTTTTTAGTTAGTCACACATTGGTTTCTGCACTCACACCGTGTCCAATGAGTTTTGAAAAGTAATGGTCAGTTAGGTTAAGCAATTCAGTTGAGCTGAGACAGTGATCATCAAGCAGTCTACACGATATTTTGCACCGGCTTCTCCTCCACACTCTGCATGAGATTCCATGAGGTCTTTCAACGAGCTGATCAGCTTGGGATGACAGATGGCTGAGGGTCGTGCTGCTGTGATTTGATCCAAAAAGGAACGACGTTGCCTGGGATTCCAAGATGCCCCATTAGCTTGCCTGAGCAACTCACCTGAAGCTTGTCGTCTGTGGGGAAAATGGCAACCTGCATGGCGGAACAAAACAAGCCGACTCTGCGTGGTAAAAAAAAATAGTGATAAAAAAAGAGTGGTAATTAGAGTGGGATTTCTTTTCTCCTTGGGATTTCTTTATTCCACATTATTTGAGCTCAACCCTGAAGATTTTGCTTTTTCCATGAATAAATGTGTTTTTATTTGGTATCATTCTTCCTCTGACAGTCCAACTACCCGGAAGGTACCGATGTTAAATATCAGTGAGTGAGTCAGTGGTTAGAAAGAGCTATGTGTATATATATATATATATATATATATATATATATATATATATATATATATATATATATATATATATATATATATATATATATATATATATATATATATATATATACGTATTTCAGTATATATATATATATATATATATATATATATATATATATATATATATATATATATATATATATATATATATATATATATATATATATATATATATATATATATATATATATGTATTTCAGTATATATACGAAATACGTATTTCAAGAAGAAGGAGGAACACAGGTTGACATACAAGAGTGGAGGAAAATGCACACAGGTGGATTACATCTTAAGCAGGAGATGCAACCTGAAAGAGATTAGTGACTGTAAGGTGGTGGCAGGGGAGAGTGTAGCTCGACAGCATCGATTGGTGGTCTGTGGGATGACTTTAGAGGTGAGGTTGAGGAAGAGAGTGAGGGCTGAACCAAGGACCAGATGGTGGAAGCTGAAGGAGGAAGACTGTTGCGTGGAATTTAAGGAGGAGGCGAGACAGGTGTTGGATGGTGGTAAAGATGGATGGGATGATTGGGCAACGACAGCAGAAGTGGTGAGGGAGATAGTGAGGAAGGTACTTGGTGTGACATCTGGACAGAGGAAGGAAGATAAGGAGACTTAGTGGTGGAACGAGGAAGTACAGGAAAGTATAAGGAAGAAGGGGTTGGCGAAAAAGAAGTGGGATAGTCAGAGAGATGAAGAAAGTAGGCAGGAGTACAAGGAGTGGCGGCGCAAGGCAAAGAGAGAGGTAGCAAAGGCTAAGAAAAAGGCATATGACGAGTTGTATGAGAAGTTGGATACAAAAGAAGGGGAAAAGGATTTATACCGATTGGCAAGATGGAGGGACCGAGCTGGGAAGCATGTGCTGCAGGTTAGGGTGATAAAGGACGCAAATGGGAATGTGCTGACGAGTGAGGAGAGTGTGTTCAGAAGGTGGATGGAGTACTTTGAGGAGCTGATGAATGAAGAAAATGAGAGAGAGAGAGAGAAGGTTGGAAGAGGTGGAGATAGTGAATCTGGAAGTGGGGTGGATCAGTAAGGATGAAGTGAGGACTGCTATGAAGAAGATGAAAAGTGGAAAGGTGGTTGGCCCAGATGGTATACCAGTGGAGGCATGGAAGTGCTTAGGAGATGGCAGTGGGGTTGTTAACCAGATTGTTTAATAAAATCTTGGAAAGTGAGAGAATGCCGGAGGAGTGGAGATCAAGTGTACTGGTTCCGATTTTTAAGAACAAGGGTGATGTGCAGAGCTGTGAAAATTACAGAGGGATAAAGTTGTTAAGCCACACCATGAAGTTGTGGGAAAGAGTAGTGGAAGCTGGGTTGAGAGGAGGTGACGATCTGTGAGCAGCAATATGGGTTTATGCCAGGAAAGAGCACCACTGATGCAATGTTTGCTTTGAGAATGTTGATGGAGAAGTACAGGGAAGGCCAGAAGGAGTTACATTGTGTGTTTGTGGATTTAGAGAAAGCTTATGATAGGGTGCCAAGAGAGGAGTTGTGGCATTGTATGAGGAAATTGGGAGTGGGGGAGAAGTATGTGAGGATCGTGCAGGATATGTATGAGGACAGTGTGACAGCGGTGAGGTGTGCGGAAGGAATGATGGACCGGTTTAAGGTAAAAGTGGGATTGCACCAAGGATCGACTCTGAGCCCTTTCCTGTTTGCAATGGTGATGGACAGGTTGACAGACGAGTTCAGACTGGAGTCACCATGGACTATGATGTTCGCGGATGACATCATGATCTGAAGGGAGAGAAGGGAGCAGGCTGAGGCGAGCCTCGAGAGGTGGAGGCACGCACTGGAGAGAAGGGGATGATAGTCAGTCGGAGTAAGACAGAGTACATGTGCGTAAATGAGAGGGAGGGTGGTGGAATGGTGCGGTTGCAAGGAGTTGAGGTGGGGAAGGTGGATGGGTTTAAATACTTGGGATCAACTGTCCAAAGTAACGAAGAGTGTGGTAGAGAAGTGAAAAAGAGAGTGCAGGCAGGATGGAGTGGGTGGAGAAGAGTTGCAGGAGTGATTTGTGACAGAAGGGTAGCTGCAAGAGTGAAGAGGAAAGTATATAGGACGGTAGTAAAACCAGCTATGTTGTAAGGTTTGGAGGCGGTGGCACTAACAAAAAGACAGGAAACAGAGCTGGAGGTGGCAGAGTTAAAGATGCTGTGATTCTTGTTGGGAGTGACGAGGATGGACAGGATAAGAAATGAGTATACGAGAGGGACAGCGCAGGGAGGACGGTTTGGAGACAAAGTGAGAGAGGCGAGATTGAGATGGTTTGGACATGTACACAGGAGGGAAGCGGAGTATATCGGGAGAAGGATGCTGAGGATGGAGCCGCCAGGCAGGAGGAGAAGAGGAAGGCCAAAGAAAAGGTTCATGGATGCGGTGAGGGCGGACATGCGGGCGGTTGGAGTGTCAATGGAAGATGTGGAGGATAGAGCGAAATGGAGACGGTTGATCCACTGTGGCGACCCCTAACGGGAGAAGCCGAAAGATGAAGAAGAAGCAGAAGATATATATATAATATATATATATATAGTTGCGAATTCGCGCCCGCCGGCGTGCGATCGGCCGCTCGACTCCAATGGCGGCCGCCTCGCCCACCGGAACGGACAATTCTGTCGTGACACTCTCGGAACAACGCCGGAAGGCAGTCACGGGTGGGGGTTTAACCCCACCACGACCGTAACAATTGCCCACCCACGCAGGATAGGGTTGCTCGCCAAATTCGATCTACCTAAGTACCTGCGCGGATGGTCGACCGGGCGATCGTACCTCGCCGCAGGCCAACTCAGGACACGAACCACTTAAACGGTCCGTTCCATGCTATCGGGATAACCGAGCGGTGTTATCATCGGCCTCGACGGTTCCGATTAATTATTGGGCATATTAAGCCCACTACGAACCCTTTTACGTGAAGCAGGATGGAGAGTCAATAAAGAAAAGACGAAGCGAAACGGGAAAACAGTTCACACAATGCACATTCATTACGTGACACACGGAAAGCACACATATACAGCCAAACAGTCAGAATGCACCTATATCAGGAAAACAAAAGAAACAACAACGCAGAGTTACAACCGAATACGCGTACACACGGCAACACTTACACAGTTCTACTTTACAAGACACAGCGCCACACACATTTACTCAAAAGCAAAGGAAAGAAGCCACCCTCATAGACAAGGGGGCAGACGGGCCTGTAGGCCAATATGTGCAAGGGACCTGAAGGAGCGGCCAGGTCTGTGAGACCGGGTGGGTCCTACCCGCGTTCTCGTCGCGCGTTGGCGGACGAGCCGCAGACGTGGCCGCGTGGCTGTGCCCCGACTCCGTGCTCCTTCGCGGGTTTCGTTGGCACGACGGTTGGAGTGGTGTGGGAACGGGGCCCCCTTGTTGCACTATCTCAGCGCGGGGGAAAAGGGGCAATTGTTGATGCTCTGGGGGAGGGAAAATGGCTGGCTGGCATGGGTCCCGCGACGAGCGATCTCCCGCCGCGACCTCGTCGCTGACCGCCGTCCTTCTCGCCTCGGACCCGAGCTCCTTGGCCTCTTTCCACAACTCTCCTCAGCCGACAGCAGAACCCAACTCGACGCCTTCGCCTCCCAACTCCGCTGCTGCCACTCTCTGCTCTTCCAAACTGACTCTGCCAAAACTCTCTGCCCTTCCAAACTGACTGTGCCACACTCAGCCGTGCGCTCGGCGTTTTATAGGCCGGCAGGAGAACCCATATGCAAATTTCCGGATCAGGATGAGCTCGGGGGCGGAGCCACGCTCGCCCATTGGACGGAGGAAAAGTGGGCGTGAACCTCCCCTGATCCAAGAATTTGCATATTTCGATTTCACACGGAAGTGCCTGGAGGCGGGGCCAAGCCGCTCCGCGCTTGCTGATTGGACGGATCAGAAGTGGGCGTTTATCATTTTTGATCCGAATTCTTCCTCGGAAAGGCCACTATTTGCACTCGCGGCTCGGTGCGTTTCGCTTGAACGAGCCCAAGACAGCCCGACGCTCAGTGTTCACAGGTGGTGCGGGAATGGCCGTAGAAGGAGAGAGGTGAGGGTGGTGGAGGGTTTTTGGTGGTGGTTTGATGGTTATGGCGGTTGATTCAAAATAAAGATAGAACAGAAAAACGCCTAACTCAAAGTGTCGCAGCCCGAATGAATCACATAAATTCCCTCTAAACAACGGGTTTGGGGCTAACTACACATGTACTTAGAGTTATCTCACCTACGGGACCTGAATGGTGGTTTGTGAATTTCCACAGCCGTAGCACCCTCCCCTTTTTATAGACTCGTCCCGAGTCGTCAAATTCTCGTATGCCATCATGTGTAGTTCTCCCCTAGTACGTTTTACCTTCGGATCCCTGAGTGCGACATTCATGGTATTCGTGTCCCCAAAATAAATAACCTGAGGGCTGAGTAACTAACGAAACAAACCCACTCATAAGGACGACTTAAATAAAATTGCCGGCGCTAGACAGACATGCCGGGGGCGCACTCATATGTACAGTACATCTTAACCTTAACTTACAAATTTTACACTAAACCATGGCCCAGGATCAATGGACTCTGCAAAAAGAAAGCAGTTAACAGGGAGCCAGGCTGCTCGCATGCAGTCTCTGGCTCATGCAATGCAGGTGGCAGGGAACGTGGCCGGCTGCTCACACGCAGTCCTAGGCCTCCCCTTTTAAATTGAACCCAGTGAACAATGGCGCATGGGCTGCGCAAATGCAGTCTCCTTGTGTGGCTGCCTACAGGGCAGTCCTTGCAACACGCGCGATGATCTGACGCAGCAAACAACGTTGCACGGGCCGCCAATGCGGTCCCGTGATGCGGCTGCCTACAGGGCAGTCCCTGCAGTACGCGCGACGATCTGACGCAGCAAACAACGTTGCACGGGCCGCCAATGCGGTCCCGTGATGTGGCTGCCTACAGGGCAGTCCCTGCAGTGCGCACGACGATCTACCGCAGCAAACAACGTTTCACGGGCCGCCAATGCTGTCCCGTGATGCGGCTGCCTACAGGGCAGTCCCTACAGTACGCGCGACGATCTGACGCAGCAAACAACGTTGCACGGGCCGCCAATGCGGTCCCGTGATGCAGCTGCCTGTAGGGCAGTCCCTGCACCTTGCAAACTGTCACTTGATGATCCTGGCGCACATGACAATGAACAAGGGGGGGGGGCAAAGCAAAATAGAACGGGGGCTGGTGAACATGGGCAGTGGGCATGGCATGGCAAAGATGAGCAGGTAAACACAGCCTGCAGAACAAGGCCACTGCAGGCGAACACAGCCGGCGGACGATCTGACCAGCACAGGCCTTGAAGCACAGTTGCAGACGAAGTTGGCCAGCACAGGCCTTGCAGCAACACAACAGTTGCCGATGAAGTTGGCCGGCACAGGCCTTGAAGCAACACAGCTAGCAGATGAAGCTGGCCAGCCTTTACCTTTCAGTGGAGGTTGGTGGAGGGAGTGCGGTGTTGCTGGCCACTCGGAAGGCGGGCTCGGACATACCCTACGGTCTCCCTCCCAACCTATCGCCTTTGCCTGTCACTGACCATACCCACTCCCTTAATTTGTAAAACACAATTTAGCCCTAATTAATTAATTATTTTTTTTCCCCTCCCACTATAATTCGTCCCCGAACCCCCTTTATCGTCCTTGTTCGGCTAATCTATTCTGTCACCGAGCCTACTCCCAACCCCTACGTTCCCTTCCCGGAGGGGAACAAGGGAGAGCAAGCGTCCTGTGTCGAGGCCCAACGAAGCCTCAGGATGGCCTCCCCAGACTTCAGCGATCTTTAACCCAAAGTGGGTCCAGCGGCCCACAACGAGAGCGAAGGGATGGATGGTGCGGAGGGTACATCTCCTAATCTACCCTAACCATTATCTATTAAACTACCCCGGGGCTTTCAACAAGCGCCTCTCGCTTAAACTATTGGTTCTATCAACCCAGATTCCCGTCTCCTGTGTTGGTGTCCTTACAATTTCGGGCCTCGCCCCCCAATTTTCTTCCCGTGCCCTCACACGGTCTCATGGCTGGGACACGTGGCTCCCTTGGCAGGCATGACCCTCTGCCGATTCCCCTACGATGGCACCCCCGGGCAGTACACTGCCTCCGAGCCTACCAGCTCCCTAAACACCGGGGAGTGCCCCCCATGGCAAATCCCCTGAAACGCTCACGTGGCAGGCTGGCTTCCCGGGCCCCTTTCCGAGTGTCACCCATGCCCACAACACTGCCCACGCGGCTAATGGCGCCCCAGGCCCCTGCACCATGTGGGCGCACCCGTGCCCACTACACTATCCCGGCCCCCCATGGGCCCTTGGCCTACCGCGGCCGACTAGCCTGGTGCCCGGGGTACCCACTCAGAGATACTCACCTTTCGCAGCCACGCTCCCAGCCCGTCAACAGGGCTCCTGCATCCCTCCAAATGGGTATCGAGCCTACTTCCCCACCAACAACAAAACGACCTCCATTTTTCAATTTAACTAACCCAGCTACCTCACTTTACACTGACCCCGGGGTCCCTTGGGCGGGAGTCACTCCTCCCCCCAATCACTCATCGCACCATGCATTCCACATTCGCTCCACTCACACAGACCCGCTGGCCTCACTCACTCAACATGTACTCACCTCACAACTTTTCAACACACACATTGCTGAACTCAGCCATCCTTCTCACTACCTCCCCTAACTACCTCGTGCTCCCACGTCGTCCCTTAAACTACAGCACGTTCCATATAACACTACGTAGCTAAGCTACGTCCCCACTACACATTCAATGTCAGTCACTGTCTCCCAAATCATCAAAAATCATTTCCCCTCCTAAATCTGGCTACAATCCCTCGACCTAATCCATTCCACGGGCCCCATGAGGACTCATCCCTGCCCCATGAAGCCGGTCTAACTAAGCTAACCCTTCCCCCAAGCTAGTGCCATCCTGTGCCCTGGCAAGGGAGTCTTCCACCCCTTGCCCGGGGAATCCTGTTCACCTGAAAGCGAGGCTTGCTTTTTTATTTATTTATTTATTTTTTTTTTACAAAAAAAATCCGCAGCACCAGCGCGGTAACTCGCAACCTGCGCACCAGCGCGGCAATTCACAGCCGCGCACCTTTGGCGTGACGTCATGGCAGCTGTTCACGTCCGTCGTCCCTCTTGGACGGTACCATCCGGCAGGGATTCACCCTCCTGCCGGATTCCAACCATACACACAGCCATGACGTCACCCGGCGCATAAAAAAGAAACACAAGCCCCACGTCTCAAGGGGTTCCCCACGCGAACACATGTGCTCTGCCCGTTGGAGCTTAAAACACACATGCTCACGTGGAGAACCCGTCCGGTGCGAATCCGAAATCCTGCCTAAACTTTGCCCGTCGCGGGATCGGCAACATTCACCGCGCTCGTTTCCGGACCGGGTTTCACTCCCGCAAGCGAGCACGTGGCGGCCTCGTGCGTTGCACAGCACGGACCTCGCGCTCGCTGCTGGGTGAACCCGGCGCGGTGCCCGTTCCAACTACGGCCGCTACTCAGCTTTTGTCCCTCTGTCGCCGTCGTCGTCTCCATTCAACCCACGCACACCTGCGTGTCACGACGCCCAGACTGCACTCCATTAAACTCTCCCCGGGAGACGCGGCTGCATGTTCACACATGCCGACCGACATCTCCCTTACATACCGCTCTCACACACACGGTCTCCCTCGCACTCGGCCGTTCACTCACACACCGTGCCTCACTCACCCACGCGGGGGCACTCACCTGCGGTGTTTCACTCACACACGGCACGCTGGGAAGCACGAACTCCGGCACACTTGCCACGACACCACTCACAAACGGGATCGCTTCCACACACGGGGACGCACTCACACCTTGCACCACACACACCGGGACAACCACACTGGGGATTTGTGCCACCCCAAGCATTTCCGGGGCCTCTATACCCCCCAAGCTCTCCGTGCACCTGTCCACAGCACCCGTCCCCTCAACTCCGCGAAGCACGACCGAACCCACCTGGTCGTGACTCGCTTCAAGGGAGCATACTCCCTCCCCTCGTTCCTGGAAGAGGCTATCCAACTGCTCGCACCGGGTCCCTACACGTTCTGCGAGCTCACCCCCATTATCCTCCACTACCTCTGTGTGTGTGTGCTCGTCTTCAATCCCGTCCAATTCACCCTCTATCTCCCGTGTCTCTATTATTTCCGTCTCTTCCCTTGTTATCTCCCTTGTCTCAACTATTACTTCTTTTATCGTCACCTCGTGTCTCGTCTCACACGTTTCGGTCTCCCCACTTAGTTTTTCCCTCCGTGTCACCGTCACTTTCTCCGTCGTTGTTACCTCCACGTGTCTCGTCTCACACGTCCCCCGAATTAATTTGTCCTCACCCGCCTCCCCCGCGGGCCTGACAACCGTCGCACTACCCCGGAGCTCGTTCGCTCCCACACGTGGCGTCGCTATTTTGAGCTCCCCGGTTGTTGCCTTCATGCCCGCCTGCAGGCTTCGGCCCATGTTCTGCATCTCACCCTGCATTTCTCTCATTTCTTCCTTCAAATTCGCCTTCATTTCGTTCATTTGTTGCGTATTCGTATCCATTTTCGTTTTTATTTCATTATTTATTCCTTCCATTTTGAGTGCGTTTCCATCCATTTTCGTTTTCATTTCGTTCATTTGTTGCGTATTCGTATCCATTTTGTTGTTCATTGCCTGCATATTTGCGCTAATTCCCGCCAGCATGGCGCATAGCTGGGCCATGTCGGGCGCACTCGGCTGAGCCGATTCGGCCAGGATCGGGGGGTTTGGCGGAGGGAGGGGGAGGGGAGGTGTCATACACCGCGGCCTCTGCCGTTGCCGCCCCCATTCCGGGTTCTGCGTTTGGTTCATCCTGCACCATAAGCATTTCCTGCACGGAGATTTCATCCTGGACCATGGATTCTACGCATTCTACATCCATTCCTACTACCCCCGGCTCCCGCTCACCTTGAGACTCCATCCTATTTCTCGTAAGGGGTTAATTTTAATTGCTCGTAATTTGGAGGGAATTGGGGGTCGCTCCTCTCACCCCTGAACCGATTCCCCCTGAATTTAGCTGGAGACAGGAGAGTTCGTTTCCCGCTCCCAGACACCAGTGTTGCGAATTCGCGCCCGCCGGCATGCGATCGGCCGCTCGACTCCAATGGCGGCCGCCTCGCCCACCGGAAAGGACAATTCTGTCGTGACCCTCTCGGAACAACGCCGGGAGCCAGTCACGGGTGGGGGTTTAACCCCACCACGACCGTGCCAATTGCCCACCCGCGCAGGATAGGGTTGCTCGCCAAATTCGATCTACCTAAGTACCTGCGCGGATGGTCGACCGGGCGATCATACCTCGCCGCAGGCCGACTCCGGACACGAACCGCTTAAACGGTCCGTTCCGTGCTATCGGGAAAACCGAGCGGTGTTATCGTCGGCCTCGATGGTTCCGATAAATTATCGGGCGTATTAAGCCCACTACAAACCCTTTTACGTTAAGCAGGATGGAGAGTCAATAAAGAAAAGACGAAGCGAAACGGGAAAACAGTTCACACAATGCACATTTATTACGCGACACACGGAAAGCACACATATACAGTCAAACAGTCAGAATGCACCTATATGAGGAAAACAAAAGAAACAACAACGCAGAGTTACAACCGAATACGCATACACACGGCAACACTTACACAGTTCTACTTTACAAGACACGGTGCCACACACATTTACTCAAAAGCAAAGGAAAGAAGCCACCCTTATAGACAAGGGGGCAGACGGACCTGTAGGCCAATATGTGCGCGGGACCTGAAGGAGCGGCCAGGTCCGCGAGACCGAGTGGGTCCTGCCCGCATCCTCGTGGCGCGTTGGCGGACGAGCCACAGACGGGCCGTGTGGCTGTGCCTCGACTCCGTGCTCCTTCGCGGGTTTCGTTGGCACGATGGTTGGAGTGGGGTGGGAACGGGGCCCCCTTGTTGCACTATCTCAGCGCGGGGGAAAAGGGGGAATTGTTGATGCTCTGGGGGAGGGAGAATGGCTGGCTGGCTTGGGTCCCGCGACGAGCGATCTCCCGCCGCGACCTCGTCGCCGACCGCCGTCCTTCTCGCCTAGGACCCGAGCTCCTTGGCCTCTTGCCACAACTCTCCTCAGCCGACTGCAGAACCCAACTCAACGCCTTCGCCTCCCGACTCCGCTGCTGCCACTCTCTGCTCTTCCAAACTGACTGCCAAAACTCTGCTCTTCCAAACTGACTCTGCCAAAACTCTCTGCCGTTCCAAACTGACTCTGCCACACTCCGCCGTGCGCTCGGCGTTTTATAGGCCGGCAGGAGAACCCATATGCAAATTTCCGGATCAGGATGAGCTCGGGGGCGGAGCCACGCTCGCCCATTGGACGGAGGAAAATTGGGCGTGAACCTCCCCTGATCCTAGAATTTGCATATTTCGATTTCACACGGACATGTCTGGAGGCGGGGCCAAGCCTCTCCGCGCTTGCTGATTGGACGGATCAGAAGTGGGCGTTTATCATTCTTGATCCGAATTCTTCCTCGGAAAGGCCACTATTTGCACTCGCGGCTCGGTGCGTTTCGCTTGAACGAGCCCAAGACAGCCCGACGCTCAGTGTTCACAGGTGGTGCGGGAATGGCCGTAGAAGGAGAGAGGTGAGGGTGGTGGAGGGTTTTTGGTGGTGGTTTGATGGTTATGGCGGTTGATTCAAAATAAAGATAGAACAGAAAAACGCCTAACTCAAAGCGTCGCAGCCCGAATGAATCACACAAATTCCCTCTAAACAACGGGTTTGGGGCTAATACACATGTACTTAGAGTTATCTCACCTATGGGACCTGAATGGTGGTTTGCGAATTTCCACAGCCGTAACAATATATACTGTATATATATATATATATATATATATATATATATATATATATATATATATATATATATATATATATATATATATATATACATATATATATATATATATATATATATATATACATATATATATATATATATATATATATATATATATATATATATATATATATATATATATATATATATATATATATATATATATATATATATATATATATATATATATATATATATATATATATATATATATATATATACATATATCTTCTTCTTCGTCTTTCAGCTGCTCCCGTTAGGGGTCGCCACAGCGGATCATCCGTATGATCCGCATAGTGATTTGGCACATGTTTTACACCGGATGCCCTTCCTGACGCAACCCTGGTCGCCTCTTACGACACAGGGATATGGTACACCTATTTTAACCGGGGTATACACCGGCCCAGTATACTGGTACTTATTTCGCCGACCTCGGAAGGATGACAGGCTGAGTCAACCCCCTGGTGTATTAATTCAGTGGCCCAACGGGGCTTGAACTCAGGACCTCTTGGATCCCAAGCCGCTGCCCTAACCACTGCGCCAACACCAGGCTTATATATATATACATATATATATATATATATATATATATATATATATATATATATATATATATATATATATATACATATATATATATATATATATATATATATACATATATACATATATACATATATATATATATACATATATACATGTATACATATATATATATATATATATATATATATACATATATACATGTATACATATATATATACATATATACATATATACATATATATATACATATATACATGTATACATATATATATATATATATATATACATATATACATATATACATATATACATATATATGTATAGACACATACAGTATATACGTTGAAAAAAGAACAGACATTGTCGAAGCTTTTCGTCTTGCAGCTCATCAGGACACATGCAAGAATACCGGAAGTGCAGACACAAAATGAAATAATTTATTTGTTCAGACCATTGGGGATTGGTTCTTTGGACTGTTACTGACACGAACATACACATAATGGCCTTGAGGCACCGACGTAACCCATGACCTCCCACTTGTTATGAATTCAGGTCAGAAGAGACGCAGTGTTTGCACATACTCTTTTTGTTTGTAAAGAACAGGAGCTCATGTGTATATAAATGTGGCTTCAAGAACACGTAAATGGGTTTCAGTACGCGCACATGCCACAATCTGGAACCGTTCAGCGTGATAGTCATGGGCATAATCGGGATTGTTCAGGAGGTGCTGACCAATGGCAGAATAATTTTGAGCAGGCATTCTTGTTGGGTTCTTACATGTTCGGGATGGTTGTGTACGCTAACGTTGAAGTCATTAATGCGACCAAGCACACGATAAACCTCTCTGATATTGTGCTCTCCGACATCGAGGAATCTGTCCTAGCCCGTGGCAATGGTTTTGGTATTCCCAAAGCGAGTTTCAAAATGGAGTAGGTATTTGCCGAGTTTGAGCTATTTTATGCCAAATTATCCCGTCATATTCCCATTTCTAATGACGAATTGAATTCCTGTCGGGCACGACTGACTGATATTGCATATGCTGATTGAGGAACCTCCAACGACACGATCTGACTTTCATATGGAACGTCATTATCTCGCCTCTGTTCAAGGCCTGAAGACCAACCCAGACTTATTTATCTGTAAACTTGATAAAGGGTCTGCAGTAGTTGTTTTGAACAAATGCGAATATGTGGAAAAGATGCTTGGAGTTCTGAGCGATGAAATAAAGTTCAAATTCGTAGGCAATGTGACTCATTACGACCGCACAACTGCACATGAACGGAAATTGCAAACGCGTTCACTGCAATTGTGCAAAAGCAAAGAACTCCCACATGAGGTGAATGAGCAGATCCATCCACGTGGTTCACAGCGTCCTTGGTTAGGCCGAAGTCACATTTGCTCTACGGCGAGGATACGGCAGCCATACGCCCTTTGAATTGACAGAAACGTGCAGCGGCCGCAGAGTTTCTGAGGTGGCCTCAGGGTGGCCCTACACCGTATGGCTATATTTTACAGGCCGTAAGGTCGCCGTGGAATTATAACGCGGAGTTATAACTTTTTTCATTTCTACGTTCGCCGTAGCAATTCGACAAGCCGAAAAAAAAACTGGTAAAAAAAAAAAATTAACCCATTCGTTACCATCCGTCTGGCCGCACGTTCGCCTTAGGGCCCCCCTGCGGTCCCCCTGCGGTCGCCTTGCGGGCACCTTGCGTCTGCCTTGAAAATTCTATGGCCACCGCAGGAACGCCCTAAGGTCACCGTGCGACATCAAATCAAAGACCGTACGGCAACCCCCACGTTTTCGGTCTCCATAATTTCTAAATACGCTGTGCGGCTCCCCAAAAAATAAAAACATATGTGACTGCTACATTGTGTGACCGTGGAAATACTGCGGCCGCCGTATAATTGCTAGTGGCCGTAGATTTGGGAGACCCCACGGCCGCCGTGGAAAATGTGACCTCGGCCTTAATGCAAGCTGAATAACTACATATTTGGTTACGTTTAATAATGCCCTTGGTTAATAACCACATGGTTAATACAAGCTAGTGTGAGCCGATGAAGTCTCAAGGTGACGTTTCTTTCATGACACACAAACTTCTTCAAAGCCCCCTGAACAATCGAGCGTGTGGACCTGCTTTATTCTGCCTTGTGTTAATCCTCCTCCGATCCAATACACAAAGTCAGCTGAGATGGCCCTTGCTGGTAAATCTAACATACTCGAGCACATGGACCAAACAATTCCAACCACATTCTGTCGTTGGATCTCACCCCCCACCCCGCCCCCAATTTTCTATGTAATGATACCAATGGTTCATACCTTGCCACTTTTGACATTCTCTGCACACCGTCGCACATACATGGGCATATGAAGCAGATTCTCCAGCCACACCTGCACGGTGGAAGCCTTCCAGCTGGAGATAGGCATGCAGCGGGTTAATTCCAGCTGTGTTTCCAAAGCGCTCAGACCTTCGTCTCCCTCAGAGAGGGGTGGCCCAATGGAGCTCTCAGAATCTAAAAAGAGCCAAGGATGTATTACTAATGAAAAGAGCTAAGTATAATTCATGAAAGGAGTGTCATTAAAACTTCAATAAGCTGAATAATAAAGACCTTATAAGGATGACATGCAGGAGCATGTTGGCAAAAAAATTAGATATACTTTAGCTGAAAACATCTGAGTTCTCGACTTAACTTCCCATCCAACAGATGACACTTTTATTGATGGAACACTGCATATAAGCAGATAGTACTTTGAAAATATCTGGTATGCAGAGTAGAGTTGGTAAAACAAGGGGATTAAAAACGCTGTTTATCATTCTTTAAATTTATCTGCACACAAGGAAGTTGATCTTTTTATATAACTACCTGGAAGCTTGTAGTAAAATACCACAATGAAAAAATAACAAGCTCAAATGAGCTAAGATCCTCGTGCTCTTAATGATGACGTCATAAAAACGAATATGACGTCATTGTGATGTATCAGGTTTGCGATAAATTATCTGTGCTAATGCCCGGCTTGATTCCCGCAAACAAAATTCAAACAGCTTGCCTAGTTTCGGAGATAATGGTATGGGCAATTTCCATTAGCGGCGATATTATGACGTCATATTTTTTTCTAGGAAGAATTTCCAAAATCGGAGATGGTTACTGTCTGCGCGTGGGCTTTCTGCATATACATGGCAAGTTTCACGAAGATCCCATGAAAACTCTGTGTTGTGAAACAAAAAATGTCAAAAAATAGGAATGACGTCATAAATATTGATATGACGTCATAGTGATGTATCATATATGCTGTAATTCATCTCTGCTAATGCCTTGTTCGATTCCCACAAACAGAATTCAAAAAGCTTGCCTTGTTTCGGAGATAATTTTTAAGGCGATTTCCATTAGCGGAGATATTTTGACGTCATAACTTTTTTTTCTCGGAGGAATTTCCAAAATCGGAGATGGTTACTCTCTGCGCAGAGTATTTTTACATATATCGCCAAGTTTCAGGAAGTTTCGATGAAAACTGTAGGTTGTGAAACAAAAAAAGTCCACAAGAACAACAACGTGAGTAAGACTTAGAGATCCTCCACGAGGATCTAAAAAGTCCACAAGAAAAAGATGAAGAACAATAACGTGAGTAAGACTTAGAGATCCTCCACGAGGATCTAAAAATAAAAGGAAGCCTTTTATCCTTCTGCTGGTTAAAAGAGCTTATCTTTTTTATCCTTTTATCCTTCTGCTTCTGGTTTTATCCTTCTGCTTTTTGAATTCTGTTTGCGAGAATCGAGGCAGTATAATTGAGGCAGTATAATTTTCCCCAATATTTGGATTAATTTGAACCAACTTTTACTTAATAATCATAAAATTCCTGTAGGTACGGATTAATTTGAAGCAAAGTTTACATAATTTATTGTCTCCATCAAGTATTTCAGTGTTTTGGAGGATTGGGGGGGAGGGGGACGAGGGGGAAGGGCAACAAGCAGACAGCTGAGCCTATTAAATATACTGTACAGAGTAGACTATAGTGTTTTGTGAAATTCCAAAATCATCATGTTTCTTCACAGAAAATATATCATGGCATATATAACAGCAAATTAAGAAGAAAAATTTTTTGAAAGCAATTGAGGTAGCGGTCTCTTACCTTATACAATGCTCAAGTTCAATTTTGGTGCGAATGAAAAAAATTATAAATTTCCCATTGGTTTCGATTAATTTGAAGCAACTTTTCCTGAATATTTTTTTTTCTTTCTGAAGAGCATTGCCATGTTTCATGGAGGGACAGACAGACAAACGGCATTGGCCTATCTATAATAATAAATGTCTGTGTGTGTGTTCTCCATAACTCCAAAACCATGACATCGAGTGGCCCCAAACTTTGCATGCATACTAAGGGACCTCCAAGGTAGTGAATGAATGAAAATTAGGTGTTTTGGGAAATTCAAACAACCCTTTTGAAGATAATTAATGGCCTTATTTAATTTCCCTTTAACAAGGCATCATGCTTGGTCACCTTGCTTTCACTGGGGTCTTAAGTTTGCCATTTTTTTTGGCCTGCTCAACAATGCCTTAATTTGGAACAGGTTGCAATGGCGTCTTAGGCCTAAGTCACATTTGCTCTACGGCGAGGATATGGCGGCCGTACGCCATCTGAATTGACAGAAACGTGCGGCGGCCGCAGAGTTTCTGAGGTGGCCTCAGGGTGGCCCTACGCCGTTTGGCTATATTTTACAGGCCATAGAGTCGCCGTGGAATTATAGCGTGGAGTTATAACTTTTTTTCATTTCTACGTTGGACGTAGCAATTCGACAAGCCAAAAAAAAATAACTGTTAAAAAATAAAAATAAAAAAGAACCCACTCGTTACCGTCCATCTGGCCGCACGTTCGCCTTAGGGCCCCCCCCCCTGCGGTCGCCTTGCGGGCACCTTGAGGCTACCTTGCGTCTGCCTTGAAAATTCTATGGCCGCCGCAGGGACGCCCTAAGGTCACCGTGCAACATCAAATCAAAGACCGTACGGCACCCCCACGTTTTCAGTCTCCACAATTTCTAAATACGCCGTGTGGCTCCCCGAAAAATAAAAACATATGTGACTGCTACATCGTGTGACCGTGGAAATACTGCGGCCGCCGTATAATTGCTAGTGGCCGTAGATTTTGGAGACCCCACGGCCGCCGTGGCAAATGTGACTTAGGCCTTAACCATAAAGCACTCATTTTTTTTTTGCTTTCACTTTCCTCACTCACATCATCGAATGTTTCATCTTAATATCTGTAAATCACTACATACATCACTTTTGTAAGTGCGATACTTTTCAAACTCGGTGCTGAGAGCGATTTTATGCATTATATGATGTGATTTTATACGATCCACTCCCACAGATAAAATAACTGTGAATTCTGAAAATGTTAATAAATCAGCGATGTTTGGTTTTAGCGGGTATGTTTCATTACCAATCAGCTTGCTATCACTTGCCAAGCCAGCCATTCCTTATCAACCATTTTGTTGGAGTGCTTGCTTGAGTGCTTAAGCCTCTTGGTGAGTGCTTACAAGCTGCTTCATTGTTCATTTGCAATCCATGGAGATACAAGGCAAAAGTATTTGCACTGTCACTGAATATGTCGATTGACTTGAACAAATTTCAGACTGAAGTTCAGTTCAGAACCCACTCGCCTGTGTCTGTCCCTGCATAGTCACGTGGTGCCTCGAGCAGTGGCTCGCACGCTGAAAATGTGCAATTATATTTTACACAACGTTTTCCCTTTTTGTGTGATCTGCTTTCATTACATGACCTGTCACTTCACCCGAGATAGATACATTTAAAAAGTAAACAGTTTTATATATTTCTTCAACCATTTCATTGGAGTGCTTGCTTGGGAGCTTAACACACTTGGTGAGCGTCGATAAGGTTCGTTCTCTACAAGCTTTCATGGCGATATGTGGCTCATTTCTCCATTGGAACATCTCTGGAGTTATGAAGGGGAAAAAAATTAGATAACAATGAGTAAAAAATGTTTTCAGTGGTGACAAAGCAAAGAATCACCACGTGATGGCAACATAGCCGAGAGGTACCCATGCTCACTCGAAGCTATCGAGCCTGGGTTTGTATCCTGACCAAGCTCAAAACTGTCATCCTGGTGTTTCTCAAGCACAGTGATTCTTCAGTGTGTGTGCTGTCTCTCTTGGATGGACGTTAAACTGAGCATCACATCTGCCAGAATCCCCCCTCTCCTCTTTCCCTTGCCCTTGCCTTCCCCCTTCTCACTCTCACCTCCCCTCTCTCACCCATTCTCACTCTCACTCTCACTCTCACTCTCACCCATTCTCACTCTCACTCTCACTCTCACTCTCACCCATTCTCACTCTCACTCTCACTCTCACTCTCACCCATTCTCACTCTCACTCTCACTCTCACTCTCACCCATTCTCACTCTCACTCTCACTCTCACCCATTCTCACTCTCACTCTCACTCTCACTCTCACTCTCACCCATTCTCACTCTCACTCTCTCTCTCTCACTCTCTCTCTCACACTCACTCTCTTCTACTCTCTCTGTCTCACTCTCTCTCACTCTCTCCTACTCTCTCTCTCTCACTTACTCTCTTACTCTCTGTCTCTGTCTCTGTCTCTGTCTCTGTCTCTGTCTCTGTCTCTGTCTCTGTCTCTGTCTCTGTCTCTCTCTCTCTCTCTCTCTCTCTCTCTCTCTCTCTCTCTCTCTCTCTCTCTCTCTCTCTCTCTCTCTCTCTCTCTCTCTCGCTCTCTCTCTCTCTCTCTCTCTCTACTATCTCCTCTCCCTCTCCCTCTTTTTCTCCCCTCCCCCTTAATATTCCCATTCGTGAAGCGACGGGTTGTATTTACTGGTTTTATTTATAGAGATGAATGGTAATTGGTTTTGGAGGATTGGAGGATACACACCAACATTTTGGAGGGGCATGAGACAAGAGGGGAGGGAGTGGGAAGGACAAAACAGTGGGGAACACAGACATTAGGAGATGTGTAGAAGGGAGAGGGATGGGACGGGGAACATGGGGAATAGAATATGGGACATTACAGGGACTTTCAGGAAGGAAAGCAGGGAATTTGAAGGAGGTGGTCTTGGGTGGATTATCAGGGGTAGAAAAGATCGAGGATTTGGATGGGGGATGATAAGAGGTGGTGGTGAACAGCTGTTTTGAAGGCCTGGAGGGAAGAATGGGAATGAATAGAGTGAGGGAGTTTGTTCCAAAGGCGGGTAAAAGAGGAATGAAAGAGTGAAGGTGAGCAGTGATTCGTGATTTTGGTAGTTTTACCAGAAGGGGGTTGTTGGCGGACATTGAGCGCCCTGTAGAAATGTGGTGGGGACAAATCACAGAGAGAGCAGGGGGGGCGAGGCTGGAGAGGAGACGGTAGAAGACAGAAAGACCATTGACCAACCTGCGGTGAGAGAGTGAGAGGCCCAAAGACTCAGCCTCATTGCGGCAGATGCCGATGATCCGAAATGCCTTGGTTTCTACAGCGTGAAGCCGAGAAAGGTGGGAGACAGGAGCACCAGCCCAGAGGGGAGAGCAGTACTCCATGAGACTGCAGACAAAAGCTTTGTAAGTGGTTCGGAGCTCAGGTGGGCTGAGGCAGGACTTTGCACGATGAAGGATTCCCAGTCGACGACTGGCTTTGGAGGCCAGGTTGGAAATGTGGCTTTCCCAGGAAAGGTCATGGCAGATAATGAGACCCAGAAGCTTGAAAGAAAGGACTTCTTCCAGAGGATTGTTGAGAAAGTGGATGGGGGGGTTTTCTAAACGGTCCTTTTGAAGAGACATAGTGAGAGTGTGAGATTTGTCTGGATTGAAAGACATGTTCCACGTGTTGGACCAGTTTGTGATTTTATCCAGATCTGCAGAGAGCGAAGAAGCTGCTGCTCTCCAGTCTGAGGGATGACTGATGGTACGGCAGAGGGTGGAATCATCAGCAAAGAGATATAGAGGATTTTACAGAGAGTCGGAGAGATCATTGATGAAAACCAGAAAAGGAACAGGGCCCAGAACGCTACCTTGAGGAACTCCAGCCTGGACAGGAAGGGGTGATGAAAGAACTCCATTTAGGGCCACACGTTGACTGCGACAGGAGAGGAACTCTGCGAGCCATGAGTGGAGATGGCCTTGGATACCATCGGAAGAGAGTTTGCTGAGTAGGGCAGGGTGACAGACCCTGTCAAAAGCACGTGATATGTCGAGGGATACGGCTTGGCTTTCCTGTCTGGCATTGAGGACCTCCATCCATTGATGGGAGAGCAGAAGCAGCATATCCAGGGTAGAGTGACCTGGTCTGAAACCAAATTGATGATCGGAAATCAGGCCATTGGAGAAGAGGAAGGATTTAATGTCTGAAGCGATGATGGATTCCATAACCTTGCTGATGATTGGGTGAAGGCTGATTGGTCTGCAGTTGCAGGGATCTGTTTTTGCACCTTTTTTGTGCAGGGCAGTGATGTTTGCTGATTTCCAAGCAGATGGCAGATGACCTTGAGCAAATGAGAGGGTGAATATAACAGAGAGAGGGTGAGCAAGAGCAGAAGAGCAGGTTTTTAGGACACGTGGGCTGATGCCGTCTCGACCGGTTGCAGAATCTGAGTTGAGGTTTGACAGCAAGCTCTCCACCTTGTCAGGAGAAAAGGACACAGAGTCCAGGGACAGTTGGGTGCGACTGGGTAAGGTGGGTAGAGAAAGTGATGGGTTTTGGACACAAGATTTAGCTGCAAACACCGAGTTTAGGCATTCAGCTTTTTTGCACGTGTTTTTGTGCTGGTTTCATGTGCTCTTATCTGGGCCACTTACTCTCGTTTGGGTTTTGTTGCTATGTTTCCTCCCCTACCTCTTTTCCTATTTGTTCATTGCCTTGTTTTGTTGCCCCACAGCCCCACTGTCGGTGCAATGCCTTTCTTCCCTCTACTGCCTCACTCTTCCATGGGCTTTGGTTTCATCGTTAGGCAATCTCCCCCCCTTCTGAAAAAAACCAGATCAGGTTGAACCCAAAGGAGAATTTGTTTAATGACGTTGTCGACTCCAATTTGGGAAAAAGAAAAACAATCACTGCAGTTGGCCATTTAAATGTAAAAAAGTGAAAATCATTCACAAACCCAATGCCCCCCCCTCCTGCCCCCGATAAGCCATCTAGCTCCCCCTTAGTTTTCTTAGCTCTGTCCAAAAACTCGTAATCTTCCAAACCAGCCATCTAATATCATCTCCCATCCCTGCTTGTCGTCTTTTATGCACTCAGTGGACTTACCGAGCCCAGTCCTCTCACTTGCAGGTTGCTATGTTTCCTTCCCTCTTCTCTATCCTTTTCTCCAGTTCATTCACTCCCTTGGTTGGTTGTTGAGCTCATAATTTCGCCATTGTCCCACTCTCAGTCCATTGCAGTTTACACGATGCCACCATGCTCTTCGATGAGCCTAGATTTGTATTAAAAACAAAAACTTCTCCTTAACAGCCCCTCCACCTCCTGCTGTATTTGGTCTTTTTGCCCCTTTTCTTTTGCCTTCACTTCCTTTTCTTGTTTTTATGTTGCTTAATTCGCATCCCCATCATTTTGGGCTGGCCAGATAGCCGAGACGTACACACACTTACCTCTAAGCTGTCTAGCTTGGGTTTGAATTTCAGTCCAGCTATAAATTGTCATCCCGGTATTTAACAAACAAGGTAATTCATTACCTCCACCACCGAAGGTGAAGGAGGTTATGTTTTCACCCCTTTCTGTTTGTCTGTCTGGTTGTTTGTTTGTGTACAGGATATCTCAAAAAGTTGCGGACGGATCCAGATGAAATTTGGTGTGCAGGTTGGGTGTGGGACATGGAAGAATTCGTTCGATTTTTGTGAAGATCCGAATTTGGATCTGGATACGAGAATTATTTAATTTTTAAGTAATTCTTCACCATTGAGAGGCAGCGCCAAAAGCGATATCGTACTGTATAGCATGATATTTCAAAAATGTATTGGGCCTGATATGTTCTCGTGGATCAGGTATTACGTGGCAGAAGTATGCGCTCTACCAAATGCCCTTCCAGTTAATGTATGTACCATCACTTGGATGGGCGTTAAACCAGCGTCCCATCTGCCAGCATTAGTTGGTGGACCTTAAAGATCCCACGGTGTCCTTCGTGAAGAGGAGGTGAGCTATCGCCAGCACCCTGAAAAAATTACTAATGACTGCTCTAACTACGGTTGGGAAGGTCATGGAAAACCAACCAGTATTAATCCTTGCCCAGAAAATGCTTTGGCAGCATTGAGGCTCTGTAACAGAGTATGGTGCATCACAATCGGAATCAGAAGCATCATCCTTGCGGATACCGCTTCACAATGCCCTCCTTTAAGAGAAACATGAAGTAAGTTGTTCTTTAAAGATGTATAATTAATGTCTTAAATCTAAAAACGTTGAACCTCAATTGATAAAATCTACCGTCACATAAACCCATTCGTAAAAGTCAACTGATGCAAAAAACAAAGTGGTGAAAATCATTCACAAACATTTTTTGGACAAACTATTAACCATTGCAGAAAGGGATGATTTGCAACATCAAAGTGAAAATACTTGTACACAACAGCTACTTTCACTGTTGAATGCATCTGAAGTGTAAAGGCATTTACATTTTTTTATTCAACCAAGCAGATTTAAGCTGAATACAAATTAAATTTGAAGGGCACTCGGTAGAGCGCATACCTCCGCCACATAATGCCTGATCCACGAGAACATATCAGGCCCAATACATTTTTGAAACATCATGCTCTACAGCACCATATCGCTTTTGGCCCCATCTCTCAATGGTGAAGAATCACTTTAAAAATCTAATAATTATTGGATCCAGATCTTCACCAAAAATCGAATCAATTTGTCGTAGTTACACACCCAACATGTCCACCAATTTTCATCCGAATCCGTACGCAACCTTTTGAGATATCATGCCCTATATTGTTTTTGGCCCGATCTCTAAATGATGAAGAATCACTTAAAAATTCTCGTAGTCGGATCCGGATCTGGAACTTCACCACAATCTAATCAGTTCGTCCTTGTCCCACACACAACCCACCCACCAAATTTCATCTGAATCCATCCAAAATTTTTGAGATATCCTGCACACAAAACAGACAGACAGACAAGCCGTTAGGCGACGATGGGTCGCCGAGCATGGAAACTATAAGATATAGAGCAAAATGGATGTCATATAGCGGATAGGGAATCACCTTAAGATTATGCATATCAAATCTCATCCAGTTTCATCTCCTGATAACTACTCGGTATCCATTTGAATGAAAAGTACCGAAAATGCGGTTTTGAAATCGGAAATCCCCAAAGTTCGAGGGGGTGCTGTGGGTGAACAAAGATCTAAATCGAAAATCTGGCTCGATCGTTTGTGCACAATGTATTCCAGACGATTAGTGTGAATTTTCATGACCATCCGACCATAACCCTTTGGAGGAGTAGCATTTGGCGCGAAGGCACCTCCAGCTCTCGCATATTATCGTTTTTTGCACTAATTGACCTTTGACCCCTGACCTAAGCGAAATCGGTCAATATGTCCAGAGGCAAAGTTGTAGTACTCATTGAGTACCATGAACCTGCAAAGTTTCATTCGCATCGATGCACTCACCTGGTCGCTATAGGGGGCCGCCAATTTTCGCCAATTTTTGCGCATACCCTAATTGTAGGGGCGCTGCGGGTAAAGTATTCCATATATCACAAAAACCGGAATAATTTGATAGTGCATCACCTGTAGATCATTCGTACCAAATTTCATAACCCTACGTGGGATAATGGCTTTCGGAATTGATTTCGCGTGAACGGAACCAATTTTGAAAGGTTTTTCGGTTGTTGCTAGGGTACCAAAGCGTCCCTAGCAACCATCACAATTTCCAAAGCACGAGGTCATAATATGTACCTACCACCCGAGTTTGGTCAAAATCCGCCCACGTTTACTACCAATTACGCTGATGACAAACGAACAAACATCCAAACAAACAGACAGAATTACTGACAATAAGAGTCACCTATTTCGGCGACCCAACAGAGAGGGCTGAAAACATAACCACCTTCACATTTGGTGGCGGAGCTAACAATGATTACAGATGTGAAGGGAGAGTCCAAAAAATACATGTTTTAAAATACCAAACTGTACATTACGAGGGAAAGATGTAAAAACAAATCACAGCCCCCAAAGTAGCATCAAAATGACACTTTTCCATTTAAATAGATATGAAAACTCATGGAAGAGTAGAACAGAGGACAGAAGACGGACAGGTCGATAGTGGGTCAAAATGGATAAAGGTGAACAAGAATGCATTGATGCACAACAACATGTGGAGGGGTGGTAATGAATAATGGTGGGGGGTGGAGGAGGGGTGGAGGAGGGGTCGGGGGATGGTGGCCTGCACTTTTGAGGGATTGGAGTTAAGGGGATGAGACAACAGACTTGTGGAACACTACTCTAGATGATAGAACAACCACAATCAAAAGCACAAACCACCGACCTGCTTCAAAAAGCCCAGAATCTAACGTTCTACGTTGCTTTCCTCTGCCAAATACACGAGTCAGAGAGCCAAAGCTCTTCCGCTCTTTCTTCTTCTTTCTCTTCTGCACGTCCAAGTCCTCCATGGACTGTGGGTGTAGGAGCAAAAGGTAGGCCCTTGAGATCCCATGCAGAGGGGACTGGAACAAGTGGAGTAAAACGGTATCAATAGTGATTACTGATTAGTGATTAGCATTAAAAAAAAAGAAACGAGTACTTGTTTGTCCAGCAGAGTTTGTTGACATTATGTAGAAAATAAATCCTACAACCAAATGATAACCACATGGGTATTTAGTTACTTTAACTTTTAAAATCGGGTTGATATAAATACAAAGTGATAGTCTTTGGAAAAAAAAATTGGCAAAAACTACAAATGTTTAAAAATAAATATTTTGGCACCACAAAACTGCAACCTGTGTATGGGCTTGCAGTTCTGCATACGACGATGCGTCCCAAGGCCGCCGCGTACCAAATCAAGGCTCCGTGGGAACTCACATTGCCAAGCGAGTGCGTGCGGTGCCGGGGAGACGACGGATCTGAGAATGATGCCAGGCTGTCTCGATCGAGGGCAGACAAGTCAGAAACAACAGACTGACGCACGTTGCAGGAAGACAATGTCCCTGAAAAATAATCCATAATATAATCTGAGCGTGCTGAAATTCTCTCATTCAGACTCACAAAAGGTAGGACTTATTAAATTCAACAAAGCTCAAAATATACATTGCCTTTCACGAGTTATCACAATGACTATGCCATGTTTCTGCATCCAAGATGTCCTGACAGCCGATGCATTAACGTGGACTTTGCCACCCAATGAGAGGATCATGCCCAAAACACAAAACCAAATATTTCTGTCATCCTTCGGGTCAAGGGTCGTGCATCCCATTTTGTAATTTTTGGTTAGTGCATCCCATAAAAAGCTTTTGATCAGATCACTTTTGGGTGTTTACAAAGCATCAATGTGCGCCAGATTGTCGTACCGGTGCGACTTGGCGGTGATCCTTGTAAGCTGGCTTGCTGACTGTGGCGTACCGCGGCAGTCAGTGCATCATTAGCGAGTGGCCACTCTGCCTGTCCGTTGGCAATCGAGTCCATAGATGCAGCAAGCGATGTTCGCTTGGACGAGTCACGTGTTAGAGCAGCAAGGGATTGCTTTGCCTGGTATGAGAGAAAGGAAGAAAGTATAAAATACTTAAGCGATCCATGGCATGAATGTGGATATCAGAGTTTAACGGGGGAAAGGGGTAGGGGTATCCCGTGTCGGAGTGGCGACCCATCCAGGATTGTGCCCAAGAGCCAAGGAGACTGCTTGGGCAGCACCAACGCTCTGCACAGAATATGGTCCCAATGGATGGATGGATTGATGGATGAATGGGGTAGGGGTGAAGGGGATGTGGCGTGGTGGAGATATTTATCAACAATGAGTCAAAGTATTTGTCTACAATATACCAAGTTGTTGAATGAGTGCAATGCAGGTTAAAATAATTCGGGATATTGGAAACATTTGACATCATTATGAAATATTTTTCACCGACACTTCTTGGCCATGTGATGGGAGAAAAGTTTCACGATTGACACAGAACTTTGACCAATAACGATGAGAATTTAAGAAAGTGTTCAAGTTTCCCCAGTATATAAATTGTTGAAAAGAGTAACATGTAAACAATAAAGTCAAATTCATGGTTGCAATATGGATTAGCCAGGGGGACGGGGGTATAACTGCAACTGAAAAGTGATGGTTACATAAGAATAACCAGAAACTTCATGCTATTTATTCATTCAAATAATTTATATCAATGTATTTGCCAAAGTCCCCCGCTGTATCAGCTAAAAGTTCAAAAATTTTACAACATTTTAATACGACTCGATGCGGCGGCGCCTTGGGAATTACGCATACTGATCTGTTGAAGAAAGGTCCCGCATAAACAGAAACACGCGATGCTAACCTTCATTGCATAACAACTCCCACAGCCTTTGGACTCGTGTATAAATATTCTTTATGGAAGCTTCTTGAGATTTTATAAAGTTCAAGCTCTCTGCAATAAACATTGGAAAAAAATTCCCCTTCCAAATGTTGCAGTTTTCGCAATATAAACCAAACAAGGAATGGAAAATGGGTAATGAATACAAACATGGCAATAGAAAGGTTGTTTTATGAAGTGAAAGGCTGGATATGTTTTTAATTTTTTACACGGAGTTGACCTGTTTTACATTCCCATCTGAGCACTCGCCTCATGCCTCATGGAAGCTGGGATCCCTGCTTGAAATCCCATCAGCTGCAGTGATTTGTACATCGTCTCCTTATGTATGCCTGGTGTTGGCTTAATGGTTCGGGTGGCGGGCTTTGGATCCGAGGGTCCTGAGTTCAAATCCCGCTCGGCTGTTGAATTAATACCAGGTGGGGTTGACTCGGCCTGTCATCCTTCCGAGGTCAGCAAAATGAGTGCCAGCTTGTTGGTAATACTGTGTCGGAGTGGCGACCCGTCCAGGATTGTGCCCAATAGCCAAGGAGACTGCTGAAGCAGCACCAACGCTCTACACAGAGTATGGTCCCAATCTCCTCCTCTCCTCCTTCTACGAGTTCGTCATTGTAGGGGGGAAAGAAATACAAGGATACAAGAAGAAACCTGCCTGCTTTATATCCCTATCCGCATTAACTAAATAATCCGGTTATTTAACTTGCATATACCAAATATAAAAATGTATCGAATTTTATCAGTCGTGTCAGGGATACAATTTTGGCAGAGGGAGTGCGCTTGCCGTTGAGCAGTCTGGCCCAACTATAAACCGTCATATTGGTGCTTTTCTCGGCAGGGTGTTGCGGCATAAATTGTGCCATCCCTCAGATGGACGTTAAACTTAGCATTTCCGTCCGCTATCATTGGTTGGTGAAC